>NC_080070.1:68141835-68741835 GCF_949987535.1 Balaenoptera acutorostrata
ACCTTTTCTTTGTGATAGGAATATTTCTAAATGTTAAAGTTATAAGCTGAAAATAAGACTAAATGGGTATGTCATAGGACTAGAGCTACATTACATCTTTCAGCATGGCCATTGTGATTTAACATATTAATCTACAGCTAATGTAAATTCCAAGTTTGTATCACATTTTAAGGGAAGTTGACTTATCTAATACAGTTTTTTTTTAAAGACTTCAGGAAAAGGTTTTAACTTTATGAATATGTGATTCCTTGAATGTTCCAATTCAGCTCTTCATCTGTACTCTCTTTGTCAGCAACAACTTATAAAATTCAAAGAAAAATCTTGAGTGCTGCCTTGAAAGGAGGAAATTTGACTTGTGTTAAACCTCATTTTAATTTTGACAACCTAATTGAACTGTATGAAAGTGAGAACAAAATGAGCAGCGCTTTTGTGTGCTTTTATTAGATTGGAGCTCTTATAGATCTTGTTTTCACTTGTAAACCTTTTCGCATCTGAACATTTTTTCACCTGTAAACCTTCAAAAACCAAATTGGCCAGTGAATCCTGTTGAGATTTAGCTAATGTTCAGCCTGAATAGAATTGAGTTATTTTAATTATTTGCTCTGATACGCTTATTGATCATATACCTCGACAGTTTGCCTTTCTACTCTTTTCCTATATGTAAAAGAGTACTACATAAATTTATAGTTACATGGTAGGCATATAAATTTTGATAGGTTGGATTAAAAATTTTTTTATATGAAAATAATGATGATTTTAGGATAACGGTCTCTATTTCATCAAAAGTGTGTTGTAGATGTCATCTTGAGGGCCGTGGTTAGAGAGTGGTGAGCCCAAGGGCTCATTGCAAGATGCTAATATGTTGCTCAGACAGGATCATGTGATTCCGAGTCTGACCTTGAAATCTGTAGACCTGGAATCTGGATGTTTCCCTTGTACTTAGAAGGTATCAGGCTTCCAGGGAGTGACCGACTAATGCTGTGTCTTCTAGGTGATTGGTTAGTAATTGATGTACAGTGGGAAAGATGACTGATGAGAGAATTAGGCACTCAAGTTCTCTCATCAGTCCTTCATCTCTTCCAAGTCTACATATCTTACCAAATAGCAATTTTTGTTTGTTTGGAGTTAAATTTAAATGGCTAGTATCATCAAATCATGATGAGAAAGATTTATGTATATCCACTCTAGGCTAAACCCCGAGTCTTCAGATCAGAGAACATTATTTTTTGGTCAGAGCTAAAGACCTCTTGCAGATAAATGCTCTTCAGTCTCTTGTCTTTTTCCTTTTCTTTCTCATATTGCACGTTGAATATGGGTCAGCCAGGAAACTTGCTTTCTAAGACACTTTAAGGACCTGGCTGATGGAAAATTCTTTTTAATATAGGCCTCCAAAATAATTTCAGCAAGGATAAAGGATTGTTGCTCTGGTGATTAAATGCCTTTGCCTAGACGTGACATGCCACTTTCATTCATATCTCATTAGTCAAATAAAGACATGTAATATCACCTAATTTCAATAAAAGCAGCAAAAATATGGTCCTTTCATAGATGTGGAAGAAGGAGAATCAGAATATTGATGGACACCCCTAATGAGCAACACAAAAATCAAAGTGGATCTTTAAGAATGTTAAATGATTACATCCATCTTTACCATCACAAAATCCAAGAAGAACTTATAGTCATGACAAGGTAATTATGCTATAGGGACTTCAGAACATCACTTGACCACAGAGAATGTCATTTTACCAAGGTCAAGATTGCAAAGGTAAAGATTAAAATCAAATGCTAATTTATTTATACATCTTCAATTTATTTTTGACTAGTAATAAATTCATATCTTTAAAATATAAAGATGGGATTAAAAAGGCACACATTGGTCAGTTTCATTTTTGCTTTGTCTCTTATTCCTATCACTGTGCCCACAGGTAACCATTCTTATTGGTTTTTTGTGTATCTTTCCAGTATGTCAGCAAATGCAAGCAAATATCTTTACATATTTTATATTTTTATGTCTCTTCCTTTCTTACACGAAATTTAACATACTACACCTACTCCACTGCACCTTGCTCTTTTCACTTCTCAACATAGCCTGGAGATTTTTCCATATTGCATCTTCATTCCCTTTTAGAGATGCATGGTATGCTATAGGGACTATCCTGTAGAGGACTCTTAGGTGTTTCCACTCTTTGTTTACCACAATAATCTTAAAAACCCCTTTTCTTTTATGTGTGGGGTGTACCTGAGGGTTAAATACCTTGAAGGGGAATTGTTGTGTAAAATGGCAAATGGATTTTTATAGTTAATAGATATCTCTAAGTTGCTCTCCATTTATGAGACATTCTCCACAACCTTTCCATCAAAGTATATTGGAAAGCTTTTTAATTTTTGCCAGTCTGATTCATAAGAATTGTCAATTTCATCAGAAATCAGTTGATTAAAGAGCCATTGACAAATTGGAAATCCAAGAAATATTCTTAGATGTACATATATATATACACATATACATATCTATACATACATGCATATGCACACACGCACACACGAAATGACCCTGAGGTTGGAAATTCTTGGGCAATGTCTGTTACTCCACCAACATCCTAATAATGAATACAACATTAACTTTTACCCTGTCTTGAGATTCTGCCATTGGTCAGACAAACAGTTCTGATTGAATACGCTGGACTATTATTACCTCGTATCATGACTCCGTTAGAGAATGCATGTTATTCAATTCTTTGAAGTTTTAACATAAATTTCAGTGACCCAGAGCAGCAGAGAATGTGAGTTGCTGGTGCCAGCCTGGTGTGGTAAAGGAAATGTGAAGAGAGCAGGAATCCCTCCACCCTTCTTTTCTCTGCGTTAGGTTTCCAAGTAAAATCCTCCTACATTTAAGTTACACAGCTTCACTTTCTCTCCCTTCAAGAAAGCCTCATGGACTTTGCAACATTCACAAGCTTTGATCTCTGGGTATGACTTTATTAGATCCTACACCCCTGTTTATCATTTGGGAGGCCCAAACAAGGATTCCAAAGTTCTCTGAAGTTCAACTACTGCCGCATTCTCTTTTCATAGAATTGAAAGGTTAAGATATTTGATGGGGGTTTTATTATTCTGACAAAATCTTCATATGTTCAGGTAATCGTTAGAAGTAAAAGGCATCTTAGCAGCAAAAGATAACACACAAGTATCACATTTTAATTGGAAAATCACTAATTAGTACCTTGTCAGTTTAACAAGGTAACAAGAGCCACCTACCCATTTACCCTACTAATGTGGACCCCAAATGAAAGCAGATATCTGTGGTCAAACACCTCTGTGGAAGAATGGAAATTTCACATGGAGACATTGTTTTCTTCCTACATTGTTTTCTTCCTTATTTGATCCACCCATTCAAAAAAGATTGTTCAGCTCTCAGGGTTACCTATTTAATGCTGTTGAATAAATAGGCAATCCTGTCTCAAATCAATCATTCATTGATTTACTGTTTTTTGCAATTATTCATTCATTTATTCGTTTACTGAACTATGTTGGATTTATCCTTTATCTTTAGAGTCTAGCACAGAGCCTGGAATACAAGAAACACCTAAGGCTTGTTGACTGACAGACTGAATAAATGAATTAATGAATTATTAACCCAGTGCTTGGGTAGTGTTTATTGGAAGAATATTTGTTTGCTTTACATTATGCTAAAATGAAGTCTTCTACCAGTAGTAGAAAACCAGGTTTTCATAACCTTTCTTCACCTGTGAATAGGGCATCCCCTTTATATGTCCTCAAGGTCAACAGTAAAATGTAGGCATGAAGAAACAAGACCATTCTCTTTTGAAGGAAACAAGGTGATAAAAGCAAAAGATGAAAGTAATTTTTTTTTAATATTATTTATTTATTTATTTATGGCTGTGTTGGGTCTTCGTTTCTGTGCGAGGGCTTTCTCTAGCTGTGGCGAGTGGGGGCCACTCTTCATCGCGGTGCGCGGACCTCTCACTATCGCGGCCTCTCTTGTTGCGGAGCACAGGCTCCAGACGCGCAAGCTCAGTAATTGTGGCTCACGGGCCCAGTCGCTCCGCGGCATGTGGGATCTTCCCAGACCAGGGCTTGAACCCGTGTCCCCTGCATTGGCAGACAGATTCTCAACCACTGCGCCACCAGGGAAGCCCGAAAATAATTTTAAAATCTAGGTGATATGGCAAATTAGAGGAGCTAATTAATAATATTGCTGTAAAATATTCACAGCCATATTTCAGTATAATGTTTATGCTCAGGCACATTATAGAAGCTAGCTTTTCATCAGACACTCATGAACTGTGCAAAGCACAAAGCTGGTTGCTACACTGTTCTCAACACAGTGAATCATAGTGTATTAAACAGATAATATATTCATGTGAAGGGGGTTTTTGAAAAAAAATTATAATATATTCATGTGAAGGGGGTTTTTGAAAAACTAGTTATATGAAACTAAGCATTAATTGTTAAAACAGATTTAAAAGGTCCTAATCTGATAAAGCTAAATGTTTCTGAAGTGCTATCATCCATGTAAGTCAGTAATTTTGGACATTTTTTGGTGGATGCCCCCAAGATGTGACTTACTGAAGTACCAGATTGTTGGGATTTGAAATCATGGATAGCTATAGTTCTGACAACATTAAAGTGTTAACTTTTCCTTTAAGTGGTGAAGCCCCATTTAGAGCCTCAAATGCAACCATAATATTTTGTCTTCATTATCTCTATTCTCAGATTTCCATTTGTCATTTCCACCTTCCTCTTTGGGAATGGCAGGCACTCAGCTAGCTCTATGCTCATCATGGATGTACAAGTTGAGGTGCACTTGATGGTTCCCCCACCCCCGGCACTCAAGGCTATTCTACCACAATTGTTTCATCATCCGTTGATAAAACAGAGAGGATTGTTTCTTATTTTGTTAGTCAGTGCTTCAGGCAAAATAAGCTCTCATCCTTTGTGTATCACTTCTTTGAAATAAAATGAACATGTTAGAAGTGATGTTTCTAGGGGAATTGTTGCCCAGAAGTGGATGGGCAAGTAGAATGAACATTGTTAGTATTCTTTCTTTATATTTCATTAAGAACTGTTTTCACTGGTACTAAAATTAATACTCAAAAATGATTATTTTGGTCATTCTTGACCTTCTTTCAAAGCATATATTTAATTACTGACCCTCAAACAAAACTTCCAAAGAGGACCTTCTTATCTTCCATTAATTACAAAATAAGTACAACTTCAGGTCTATCCCACTAATAAAGAAGATGCCTGGGGCTTCCCTGGTGGCGCAGTGGTTGAGAATCTGCCTGCCAATGCAGGGGACACTGGTTCGAGCCCTGGTCTGGGAAGATCCCACATGCCGCGGAGCAACTAGGCCTGTGAGCCACAATTACTGAGCCTGCGCGTCTGGAGCCTGTGCTCCGCGGCAAGAGAGGCCGCGATAGTGAGAGGCCCGCGTACCGCGATGAAGAGTGGCCCCCACTTGCCGCAACTAGAGAAAGCCCTTGCACAGAAACAAAGACCCAACACAGCCACAAATAAATAAATAAATAATTACCATTAAAAAAAAAAAAAAAAGAAGATGCCTGGATATTTTACCCTTTATATTCTGTGTACAGTGCTTTTGAAACTTTTTGGTCATGCAGTGCTGACTGGCTGAGTTTTTTGAAGGATAGTTGACTTAGAATATTATATTAGTTTCAGGTGTATAACACAGTGATTCATTATTTTTGTAGATTATGTACTATCCAAAGTTATAATAAAATATTGGATATATTTTATGTGCTATACATTGCATCCCTGTGACTTATTTATTTTATAACTGGTCGTTTGTACCTCTTAATCCCCTTCGCCTGTTTTGACACTCCCTCCCTCACTCCTCACCCCTCTCCCCTCTGGTAGCCACTAGTTTGTTCTCTGTACCTGTGACTCTGTTTCAGTTTTGTTACATTTGCTTAGCTGTTTTGTTTTTTTAGATACTACACATAGGTGAAAACATTCAGAGTTTGTCTTTCTCTATCTGATTTATTTCACTAAGCATATTCCCCTCCAGGTCCATTCACGTTGTGGCAAATGGCAAGATATCATTCTTCTTTCTGACTGATTAATTTTTTGTTATACATCACATCTTCTTTAGCCATTCATGTGTTGATGGGCAATTAGGTTACCTACATATCTTGGCTATAGTAAATAACACTGAACATTATGAACATTAGGGTACAAATATCTTTTCACATTAGCGTGTTTGTTTTCTTCAGATAAGTACTCAGGAATGGATTGTATGGTAGTTATAGTTTTAATTTTTTTGAGGAACCTCCATACTGGTTTCCGTCGTGGATGTGCCAATTTACATTTCCACCCACTGTGCACTAGGGTTCCTTTGTCTCCACATCCTCGCCAACACTTGTTATTTGTTGCCTTTTTGATAATAGCCATTCTGACAGATGTGAAGTGATATTTCATTGTGGATTTATCTGTATTTCCCTGATGACTAGTGATATCGAACATCTTTTCATGTGCCTGTTGGCCATCTGTATGTATTTTTTGGAAAAAAATAGCCTATTCAAGTCCTCTGCTTATTTTGTTTTAATGGACTTCTTTCATATTGAGTTGTCTGGGTTCTTTATATATTTTGGTTATTAACATATTGTATCTCCCATTCAGTAAGTGGCCTTTTCATTTTGTTGATGTTTTCCTTTACTGTGTCAAAGCCTTTGATTAGGTTCTATTTGTTTATTTTTGCTCTTATTTCCCTTGCCTGAAGAGAAAGATCTATAAAAATATTTCTAAGTCCAATCTAAAAGAGCATACTGTGTATGTTTCTTCTAGAAGTTTTATGGTTTCAGTTTTTGTCTTATATTTAAGTCTGTAATCCGTTTCGAGTTTATTTTTATATATGGTATGAAAAAATGTTTTAGTTTCATTCTTTTATGTGTAGCTCTCCAGTTTTCCCAACACCACTTACTGAAGAGACAGTCTTTTCCCTATTGTATATTCTTGCCTCCTCTGTTGTAGATTAAATGACCATATGTGCATGGGTTTATTTCTGGGCTCTCTATTCTGTTCCATTGATTTATGTGTCTGTTTTTGTGCCAGTACCATACTGTTTTGAATTATTTAGTTTGTAGGATGGTTTGAAGTCAGAGAGTGTGATATTTCCAGATTTGTTCTTCTTTCTCAAGATCGCTTTGGCTATTCAGGGTGTTTTGTGTTTCTATACACATTTTAGGATTATTTGTTCTAGTCTGTGAAAAATGCTATGGATATTTTGATAGGGATTTTATTGAACCTGTAGATTGCTTTGGATAGTATAGACGTTCCAGGAACATGGAATATCTTTCCATTTATTTGCGTTGTCTTCTACTTTTTTCATCACGTCTTATATTTTTCAGAGTACAGGTCTTTCATCTCCGTGATTAAATTTATTCCTCAGTATTTTATTCTTTTTGATAGTAAATGGGATTATTTTCTTGAATTCTCTTTCTGATAATTCATTATTAATGTATAGAAATGCAACACTGGATCAATCCTGTCTGTACTTCTCCATATCCACATCACAAAAATATATTTTAATTTAACATCTTTGGTTTCTGATGATTTGAACACTAATTTATGTATAGTTAGTTGTTTCCTCTCTCCATGAAGAAGTTTCATGATAATAAAATTTTAAGGGGGAAAAAGAAAAAGTGAAGCTTTAAAATAGTTACTATGGTTGGAAAATACAGAGTAAATATCAAAGCATCTCATTTTCCTCATTTGATTCACATTTTTTCTCTCCTCATTTGCCAATTCTCTGTTACTGACTGACTTACTAATATTTTAAGAAGCCAGGAGGGATCTTGTGACCTCATTATGTGATTTGATGCTTAGGGAGCTTTTGAACTAGGTAATCAAGACAGGAAGCATTAAATTCTGGGTTGCTAAGAGGCACAATAGAATAGAATAAAAGTCAGTGGAGGTTCCGTTTTTCACACTTTTTATAGTGTTAATTCTGAAAGAGCAATGCTTAGTTATTTCTTTTCAATCTACTTCACTGTCATAGATAATCATTACAAAAAACATTTGTAATCTCAAAATTGTGGTAAATTTTATATTTTTATTGCCTCCATTACAGTAAAATATTACTTGGAATGTTACACTAAAGATTGCTGTCTAGATGATTCTCGGCAAAAAAAGATTGTAAATATATGTATAAAAGACATGCATTTGATATTAATGTATTCTAAGCCATTTATTCTTGCTCACGGAGAATTTTTTAAAGTAATATAATATATTTTAGAAAGGAAAGGCATCTAGGGAAGAGATAAATGATGGGATTTTAAATAGTTCAAGATATTAAAACATGCAAAATTGTATAAGACCATGCTATGGTTTACTGGGAAGTAATAGCATACTTTCTATATGTGCTAAAGTAGGAAGCCTAAGCAGTTTGTTACTTCCCAAGTTTACTGCAGGAATTGATTTTTGTTGAACAAGATTACAGGGCCATTTGTGAAAACTAATCTTGCTACTGGCAAAAAAACCTGGGAAATAATAAAACTGACAGTATAATTTTATAAAACATTTTGAGGACAGCAAACCAATGTATCCTACCATTACTTGTTCAATTCCATGTAAACTGTGGATTTATCATGTTTGCTGGAAAGAGATTTAGGATGAGAGTTGGGTCTGTTCGTTATGAGCTGTGAGGAATACTATAAATGATCTGTAGGTCGATTTCCTGGTGTTTAAAGTCAGGATGAATACACTTTTGTCTTACAGTTTTAGTTTTACAGTGCATTGCCTACCAACTTCTTTTGCTTATACTCGCTGAACTTGACTAGCGGAGTGGAAGTTGTGTCTATGAAATGTGTGAGTTATGTTAAATGATTTTAAGATCCCTTCCAACTCTGACATTTATGGTTCTCTCATGTAGGTGCTTTTCCTTCCTTTGCTTCTCTGATGGGAGACCCAACCCTTAACATTTAACTCTCATCCAGGTACTCATTGATCACATCTCTTCCATTTCTGCTCATGTACTATTTTGTGCATTGAACAGATATTTTATCACTTCTCACTGGGCCCAGTGCACCTCAAACTATCTGTGGAGAAGGACCAGTTGGTTTTTGCCTTTGACACAGCACAGAACAATACATTTATGAAATACAACAAAAATTAATTTCTAAAAAAAGACATTGAAAATACATCTTCAAACTGTGTATTGTTAAGCATAGCAGACACGAAATTACTCTATCCAATTGTTAAAAACTCTTCTAAGTTCTTATTCTGAATGTCTGTAATTATCTCATCACAGATAAGTAATAACAGTTCACAGACTGACTCTGGTCCATGGGCCACAATTTGAATTGCACTGATTTCAAACCTAGACTAGCGGTTCTCAAATTCTGATCCCTAGACCAACAGCACCAACAGCACCTGGAAACTTGTTAAAAATGCACATTTTCAGGCCCCTCTGAGACCTGTTGAGTCAGAAACTCTGGGCCTGGCTCCCCTCCCAGCTGCCTGTGTTGAACAAGATTCTAGTATAGGCTAATGACAGAAACGTGGCTTTTCACTTTCTCTTCTATTCTCTATTTCTTTCATTACATGCCTTGTAACCTGCATTGTAGTCCTCTGGGACTTGACTCCTGGTAACATGGTAATAGTTAACTGCATCGCTCTTGGGGATGAGAGTAAGTGTGAAGCGTACAACAGAGCATTTTGGAAACAATCCCAGTCCTAGAGTTGATTGTGACTTGGAGAATTTGGGTCACTATGTTTGTACCTCAGATGTAATCTATCTGGGACAGTCGTCTTCATCTTAGGTATACCATTTATTTTTATTTTAAAATTAAGCTTTTTATTCAAGGAATATTGATGTATCGAGGTTATAATTAGTCATTATACTTCCTTGGGAAGGAAATATTTATGTATTGAAAGCAAAAGAGGACTCTGATGAGGTGTAGGTCTTTCACTATTATTTGTATATTTTCATCAATTTGCTTTTGTATCTACAGTGAGATGTACATCTTTGATAATTAGTAATTCAAAAAGTTTGTAATTCATCTGTCATTTCTCCTGAGGAAGTGAGAGGAAAAAAGTGCTTCATTTTTAACACATATACACCTCAACCAGCACTTTTAAGAACTATATCTATCCATGTATATCTGTATCTCCATATCTATCTATATATGTTTATACAGATACATTTCTTTAAGGAAAAAATAAAGGCTGACCAAAAGAGGAAGGGAAATTATCAGACACTAAAAACAGAGCAAAAGAAAAGTGAGAGGAGTGAGTGTCAAAAACACTTTAAATGCCAAACTTAGAACCATATACAATATTCTCCATGAAAATTGGAGAATATTTGTTCTTTTGTAGGATACAATGCGTTTACAAACATTGAACTTGTACCACATCATGAAATAAGTCGCAAAACACTTCAAAGAATTTCTTTCATTTAGAGAATTCAGGCAAAGGGCAAAATAAAAATAAATAAATAGCCATATTTTTTAAAAAGAAAAATAAAAGCTATGTGCCTAGTGTATGTTGTCCAGAGAGCTGAGACTGAGACAAAGACCTAATTGCCCGTCGTTTGTGTGGGTGGGTGAGTGAGTGAAACAGCCAAGAAGGATTACTACTGCGCTTTGCTTGTTCTCCATCCCATGGGACCTTGGGAGACGTCTCATAAAACGTCTTTCAAAACTCTCCTCTTTGGAGGCATTAACATGCCTGCACCTGTGAGTGGCATCGTCAGGGCCCTCCCTTTACACTCCAGGCAGTGATTTACACCTGCAGGAAGCCTGACAAAGCCTCCACTGTCCTGCTTGCCTTCTCTGTGTCTGTAGCAAGAGGCGAGCCTGAGAGGATTTGCAGGAGATGAAGAGGGGTCTGACGGAGAACGCTGAGCGATACAAATAATGGGACATTTTGAAATCTCTTGGATATAAGAGAGGGAATAATACTGAAGAAAATCTATTGATAACATTTAATTTATTAAGCTGGGCAGTGTTTTATTCGACTTTATATTTCATATGTCATAAATACTATTTTGTATGTATGAAATATTTCATAATAAATTTAAACAAAGTAATATAAGATGCTTCTTCAGAAGTGTGCTGTTTTCACATAATAATTTGCACATCAACTTTACTATTTGGTGATTTAAAAGTATTCTGGTTGGGATTTTACTGAAAGCATATTGAACGTTGTGACACACTAGGAAAACCAGTCGCTGGTTTTCAAAAGCTGTGTGTGCCTTCTCATTGTTCATGTTTCCTTTTATGTTTTTCTGGAGAATCTTAAACTCTTCTTCAGATATATTCTGCACATTTCTTGTTAAGATTTTTCCTAAGATTTTTTTTTTGGTGTGTACACATTTAATTTTATTGTAACAAAGCAACTTGTACACTTTTAATGTTTAAAACTGAGCAGCATCTTTCCTGTGAAACAAAGGAAAAATTTTAAAATAGGAACAAAATTACAGTAGAGAATGGCAATTGCAAATAAGATCCTACAGGTTCTGCTGATTCTCCCATCGAGTGGCAGGGCTCAAGTCATCATTAAGAGAGAATTTTATTTTAAAAGTATCATCTTAAAACAGCAAAGATGCCTGTTAAACATTACAATTAAACATGCCAAAGGAGAAGCCATGTTGTCAAAATTCCCACTTAACCCATCCAAACATCTCAAACCCATGCTTTGCTGACCTTCTATAACCCCATTTTTTAAAGTTTTTCTTTTCTTTTTTTTTTTTTAAACAAGAGAAAGCAGACAGATACGTGTTGGTAAATGCCAACTGTCCATATTCACATAGAGACACAGTGTAATCTCTGAGTCCAATATACAGAGAAAAGTGGAAAAAAGCTAGAATTCTATGTACTACTACACAGGGGTCTAGCACCTTCCAGCTTCCAGCAGAGCTAAGGGAGCAGAGGTTTTTCTTTTCTGCCACCAACAGAGCAAGGTGGCGTTGATTCCATAAAGTTTTTGTTGAGACAGAAAGGGATAAAAATGAATTTGGGGGCTTCCCTGGTGGCGCAGTGGTTGAGAATCTGCCTGCCAATGCAGGGGACACGGGTTCGAGCCCTGGTCTGGGAAGATCCCACATGCCGCGGAGCAACTGGGCCCGTGAGCCACAACTACTGAGCCTGCGCGTCTGGAGCCTGTGCTCCGCAAAAAGAGAGGCCGCGATGGTGAGAGGCCCGCGCACCGCGATGAAGAGTGGTCCCCACTTGCCACAATTAGAGAAAGCCCTCGCAGAGAAACGAAGACCCAACACAGTCATAAATAAATAAATAAATAAATAAATAAAGAACGTGAATTTCTAAAAAAAAAAAATGAATTTGGAACAGAAAGGCGTAGAGATTCTTTTCCCACTGAATTTTGCTCAAGGTATTTCCCCCCAAAATAAGTTGTGAGCCATGGTATAAAGGAGAAAAGAGACCTCAAAAACAGGGCGACTGAGCAAAAGGCAACTTGCTCGCAGGGACTGGAGAAAATTTTAAAAGGAAGGTTGGAATCCATCAGTGTTCCATTAGTCATCTTCTCCTTCATCTTCCTCTTCTTCCTCACCCTCATCATCATCTTCATCTTCTTCACCTTCATCTGCTTCATCAGTATCTTTTAATCCTTCTTCCTCTTCTTCATCATCTTCTTCTTCTCCTTCCTCATCATCCGTGTCAGGAACCAAGTAGTACTGTGATGGATTTGGCCAGATATCATCTTTGATGACCTCTCCTAACTCATCTGCACCTGCATCAGAACGATCAGTAAACCAGGTGAAGAAGCTCTCTGGTTCTTCAAGCTGCCTCTTCCTGCTGGCTTTATTCTGCATTTGACTTGAACATTTTGTCAAATCCTTTCCTAAGAATTTGATACTTAGTGTTGTTATTACAAGTGGAATCCTTTAGCTCACTGTTTCAAACAGAAAGGCTTTACATCTTGATATATTAGTTCTGTAATTGGCCATCAATTTGAGTTCTCTTAATTTTTTCTGATTTCATTTTATTCAATTCATGGTTGGCAATCATCCTTTCTAATTAATGGTAATTGTGTAGAGGAAGATTTTATGTGTTTGGAAATAGCTACCCAATGAGGTAATTGTTTTGTCACTCAGATTATCAAGGAGATGACCCACGGCCATTTGAGCATGCAATACAGGAGAATCCTACTTCAAGGAAGGATTTCTATAGATGATAAATATCTTAAATTCTAAGATTTAATGATTACAAGAGTACCCAGAAATAAAATCTTCAGACACAGTTTCTTAATAATACTACCATCTCTGTCTAACATGAACAGCACCTTAAATTTTTGTTTACTTTCAGTATTTTATGCAAATGCCCTGTCACATAAATAAAAGTGAAAATAACAAGCCCTGAAGTAAAATTTGTAGTTGCACAGGAAACTGTGCCTTTCTCTTTTGTTGGATGAAATTGATTAAGGTTAAGATTATCCTTAGTTTCCACCATGACAAAGGAAATAAGCACCGAATTATTTCAGAATAATCAGAAGCTTTTACTAAAAAGCAAATGCTGCAAAACCCATTTTACATCTTACCAGTCAAACTAAATACAAGTTGTCAGAAAGTAAACTTTCTACACAGAATGGGGTGTTTAGGCAAAGAGTGAAATATATAGATTATTTCTATTTTTAATATTAAATAGAAATGATTGAACACATTTTCCTTTAGTTGTCTATCTCTTGCTTTACACAATAAGCCCATAAAAAAATGCAATAGAAATAAAGAGTCCATGTTATTGAGGAATTTGGTTGGTATCATCCTCTATGATTTTGGAAGAATACTTCATTTCTTTGGACTTGTTGCTGCCATATATTTAAATAAATAATGCTAATTATAAATAAAGACAACCATATTGTGAAGTTTCCCCCTTTCACTGGGAAAGATTCAACAAATGTTTGAACCTTTGTTGTGTAACAAAATCTGTCTGAACACTCAATATTTCTTGGAGATAAAATTTGATCTTTTTGGATACTTTCACACCTAATTTGCACTAAACTGCATACTCATATTATGTCGATATCACTGTCAAAAGATGGTGGGGAGTTGAAGAATCAAATTAGAAGACTAAATGAAGAAAAAAGTGAAAACACATGACTTTTGAAGCTTTCTCCTAACTGTATTTCCCATCAGTTTCTCTGGGGAGAAGAGATCACGTTGCATAAATTTGGACTCAAGTTACCTTTTGTTTTAGTCTCCAAATTCCTCTCATAAGCTCTGATTTTAATAAATATAAATGCTGCCATTAGAATTACAAATGTTTTTATACTCCTATTGCATTTGCTGTAATTTTGATTCTTTTAAATTTAAAAATAAGTCAGACACAAAATACACTTTTAAGAAACCAGGCTTACGGACCCCATGCTTGCTTAAATAGATGAATAGCAATTGCCTTAACACCTTTAGTAAAAATTGTTGAGAGCATCTAACTTGAATTTGTTTTAATCTGAGCAGACATGAATTGTTGAAGGCTGTAGCTCTGAACACTAACCTGAGGTAGCTTATAGATCGTAAGGAAAAGTTCCTACAGCAGCACGTCAGGGTGACTTTGACCTAAGCACGTTTCTGAAGGATAAAGGCCAACTTCATCATGCGCTTGGATTTAAAATGCTACTCTTTTGCCAGTCATTTGGAAGTAATTGAAATAATAACTTAGATCAATTAAACATTCCTTAAAAAATAATCTAAAATGAGATTCACATCTTGTTTCAAATACATTTTACTTTGTGGCTTATATTTATTCTTGGAAAATTATTGAGAAATTATTTTCCCCTCCAAAACCACAGATGATGTACAGCTGAATACGATTCTACGCCCTAATGACTTGGAGTTGGAAGAATTCCTATAACTCAAGCTAAGATTTTTCTACTGCTTTGACCTCAGAACTTTTTAGGTGATTGTCTACCCCAGCACCACTGTTATAATTTTGTAAAGTGAAAGAAAGTATAAAAAGTGAAAACTTGAGGAGAAACCTTTAAACAGTGACAGTCTTGCTACACATTTTAAAAAGCCCTTACTTAATACCTTGTTATTCAGCCCACACACATGCACAGGTGACACCCCAACAGTGGTGTATAGGGGGTGTTCACAGTGGGAACAATGGTTTGCATTGGCTCCTAGTGACTTCTCTGTTATTTTTCAAGTTGTTGACTGAGTTTTAGACTTCTTCCTGTTTATATATATATTATTTTCTTAATGTTTTTGTTATATTGGACAACATTCTCGAAGTAAAGTATTGGTAATTAAAATATACCATTCCATATAATCCTATCATTTTGCATATGAGTCATCTGCTTTGTAAAAGGTAATTCTTTCTTAATTATCTAGACAATACATTTTCCATTTGATAAACATTTTTCAATGCTACCTTTTTCTAGTCTTAAAACATTTTTCAATGCTACCTTTTTCTAGTCTTAGGGCATTTCTATCTCTTATATTCCACTAAGCAATTCTAACAGAAGCATGTTTGCAGCATTCTCACTTAGTTATTCAAATATTCTAATAATTTTTTGCATTTATTCAGCTATTATTTATTGAATGCCTACTGTCTGCCAGGCAACATTCCAGGCAGTGATATTTAGTGAGCTAAGCATACATGATGCCTGCTACTACAAAACTATCATCCAGTGAAACTAATGAAGCCCTATTTAAAACATGGCATGAATAGAATGTAAAGGTTATTTTTATTTATTTCACAAATATTTATTTGGAATTAAAATGTGCCAGACAATGTATTACTTCACAAGGAATTACAGAAATAACACATTTTAAACAACTTACAATTCAAGAAGAGATGTTAAATTTAGGCACACAGGGCAAAGAATGTGATTAAGTTCCACAAAGGAGATCAAAACATACTGGAAGACTGAACTACTTATTTATTTGTATTAAAAACATAGTATGGGTCAAATGTTATACTAGGGAGATTGGGAATGAAATGTGCATCAAAGGATGGATGTATGAGGTTTGGAGGAAAGAGAGGGTTAGAGTTAAGCTTTCTGGATAAATAGGAAAAAACTTCAGGGTACAAAGTTGTGAGAACAGTGCCAGTGTGCTCCAAGTGTATTCTGGTAGACTGAAGAATGAAGTCCATGGTCAGCAGATGTTATCAGGTACAGTACAATTAGAAAAGGAGTTTAGAATCACCGTGTTAAGGATTGGACTTAATTCTATAGATTGCGAACTGTTCTAAAATATTTTGAATCCATAATCTTAGTTGTACTTCAGTAATAATAATTAATCTGACTATTAAGAAGTTGGTGAATCTATGTAATGAAGGAAAAATTGAATGTGAGGACAGCAACTTCTGTTTGAAGCAGGTTTAATTTGAAGTATCAGGGAGATGTGTGGTGGGATAGGTCTAGAAGGCAGTAGTATTTAAGGGTTAATCTCTCTAGAGAGTGGTCGGAATTAGCAATATGATTTGGAAATCAGCTATATCTAGGAAAAGCCAAGGGGGTGACTTCTATCAGCCACAGTAAATGTGAAAAAGATCTTGCAATTTAGCTCTGGCTAATTTTTTATTTGTAAAATACCTCCAGCTCATACAGGACTCCCAATGTCAGGTGCTTTTTTGTTTGTTTTTCATTTTTCTCATTTTTATGTTACCTATTAGTGGCCAAGGTGACCTTAAGGTTTCCCTTAGCTTGACTAAACTTTAAACAGGTTTTTTCCTGACTCTCCTTTCCTGACCTCTCTTTTTTTAGAGCATTTACTCTAGAAAACTTAGAATTATAAATTCTCTCTCTGCCCCTTTGAGATATATGTTTTCTCCTAGCCTCTTCCTAGCTTTCTAACCCAGGAACATCTTTCTCAGGGACCTGTGAGTCACCACTTTGAAATGTAATCATCAAGAAAGAGCCCCTAGCTTTCAGTTTCTGTTGGGGGGCAGGGTATGAGCCTAACTTTCATACAGACAATTAGCAAATACCAACGGCCTACTGTAGGGGTGGTTTAAGCCAGTCACTTTATGTCCACCTCCCTTTGTTCAGCTCATAAAGGTACAAGTGCGCACATGACTCAGACTTTAGTGAATTAGTGGATGACAATTGTTTGTACACAGTGATCATTTTTAGTGGGCATGGCTTTGCCCAGACAGAATGAGACCCCAGTCTTTATTAAGTGATTGGGTAGTGTGATGAAATGGTATGATCCCCACGCCTAGGGAGTTAACCAGGCACGAGAAATAGAATGTTTTATTCTATACTCAGACCTAAACTTAGTCTCCCATTAAGAGACTAATTTTGCTTCTGTTTCTTTTAGCTTTGTACACTGTTGGTGAAAGTCATATAATAGTGAGTAGGGAAGACGGTTAACTGGTATTATTTGCCTCATTGGTTTAAGGATCAAATGAGGTAATTTGCATAAAGCTTTTAGCATGGTGACTGGCATATTGTGATAATCATTATGTGTTAACTATTGCTATTCTTTTTCTTCTCTGTCCTGCAAATCCACTGTATGAGAAATAAACACATTTTATACTTCTCTAATTTTGAGGAGTTTTTTAAACTTCATCATTTTCTTCTATTATGATTTCCTCCATTTCTATGTAAGACTTTTTCTCCAATACAAGAGAGTGTCTAAAAACGTCTGTGAACTCTCTTCCTTCCTAAATCAGAAAAAAAGTGTCATCTACTCATTTATGAATCCAGTCAACAATATGTGTTGGACACTGTGGTAGATATTGGAAATACAGACTTGAAGAATGAAATCAGTTTCCAGCCCTTAAGGAGCTGGTAATGGGTCACAGGATTGATGGTTGACCCCAGTGGGATGATGACATGGCCTGCAGAGAGCTAGTCCTCTTGATAACAAGGCTTCCTGGTAATTGCTAGGGTTCTTGATTATTATGTGGGGCTGAGAAAGGCTTTCCTGTGTGTATGTGTGTGTGTGTATATGTGTGTAGGGGGTTAAGGAGAAATCTGCAGGCTGAGGCAGAAGCCAGAGCCCTAGTGGGGGTGAGGAGGACATCTATGTAAGGGAGGTGATTTATTCATAAAATGTGAAGTTAAAGACAATAGAGAATGGAGACTTTCTCCTCAAATCTCTTCCACATTCTCCCAGTTTCCATTCCTTACCCCAACAAGTAACCACTACTATTAGTCACTGTTTATCCTTCCAGAGGTGATGTTTTATGCATAGTCAAACCAATAAATAAGTATTATTTTCCCTCTTTTCAAAAGAAATGATAGCACATATGCCCATTCTTTTACACTGCTTTTTTTTTTTCCCACTTAACGTGTTGAAGCTTTTTCCACATCAACACATGGAATACTTTCTATTTCATAGATACAGTTCCAATATATTTCATTATTTCATTCTTTTCCATAATTTTTAACAACTCCCTTGTATGTGGACATTTAAGCTGTATAAATCTTTTGCTTTTATATATAATACTCTAGTGAATATGAATAATCTGTAAATATATCTCATAGCTGTCATTACAGACACCATACTTCTTTTTGTCATCTGTATATTTTATTGTTAAATCACCATGACCAACTTTAGGGTTGCTTAACTAACTGCTTAGGATTCCACAGGTCAAAGTTGTAAACTGAATATGAGTGTTTGGGTTTGAAGCATAGAATTATAATCTCTAAGATGCAGCTCCTTATTGGTTTTAAAAAAAAAAGAAGAAAAAGAAAAAGCTACAGAAGGAAGAGGGTATTGTTTTGTGTGTGCTTGAAGTTTCTAGGTTTGTTTTTTTTTTTAATTTTTTAGAACATGTACCTTTCCGAGTTCTTATAGTAATTTAAATAATTCAAAAATTTCCTAGAAGTACCTTAGAATTTTATGAAGATTGGGCTTGTCCATCCTTGAACATTTTCTTAAATAGCATTGTGGAGTGCCTCTTTTATATTTCTAGCTTACTACATGTCTTTCCTTTACCACCTCAATAAGGATATAAGCTAATGGATGGCAGGGGCAATATCCTGTCATTATAGATAATTTCCAAACATATCAAAACAGTGCTTTGCAAATAATATCCTTCTATGAATAATTGTTGAATGCTGTATCTTAATTTGTTCTTCAAATTCACAGAGTTTGCTTGCCTATTCTGTTATTGAATGCATGTTATAGGAGCTTAATATGAATATGATTAGCTGTGACTAGAATTCCACTCTGAGAGTCAAATACAGACACCTACATAAACTGATTCACAAGTCATGAAGTATATTCCTCTTGATTGACAGGCACACACCTCTGTGTGAAAGAAACAGAGAGGGCTGGATGCAGTGGTGTGCCGGTTTGCTTTACTGTTTTGTGAGAGCTCATTGGGCTCATCCTCTTCTCAATTCCCCTTTTCATGATGTCTCATGGGTAGCTTGAAATTACATCATAGAAATCAGCAAGCACTGCCAATCTGGGTTCCCCCTCCCTTCCCAGGGTGTCAGTGTTTAAACATTTAAGGACACTGCCACTGGCTAGATGGCAATGTGTTTTAAACACATTAACCCATTTAATCCTCACAGCCACCTAATGAAATAGGTAGAGGAAAATCCTCTTGTTAAGTCCACTTAATAGACGGCTAAACAGGGCCTAGTTAAAGAAACACGGTGACAAAGAACAGTGAAACAAGGCTGGCTGCTGTAAAGTTAGAATACAAAAGCAAAGCATCCATTGGAACAGAATTAGTTACGTGTAGTTATTATCTTTTTGTTAAACATTGACCGTGATTATTGAGATCATAATTACCTCGAGTCTTTCAATTTCTCTCTTATATTTCCTATACAGGGAATATTTCTGAACACATCTCAATTTTACAAATACTTTTTTCTTCAATAAGTAATTGCACAGTTTATTATATTGATAAATGCAGAACCCAGACTAACTTCTGCTTTTCTTTTTTTGGCTTCTACATAGTACACTGTGGGCAATTGCTGCACTGTAGCAGTTTGAGAGAACTTTATTGCTCTCTAGGCTATGACTTATGTATAATGGGAATGATATCTTTTGAAGTCCATGGCATGATATGAGTTTGTGTACTGTTCATTTTTTTCTTTTGTACTTGGCAGTCCATCAACAGTACTTATGTTTTGTTCATGGTAGGTGAAATGAGTGTTTCATGAAGACTTTTGAGCCACAAATAATTTGTTATTCACTCTAGTATGCACAGATGCAATATTGTCCAAGAATGCTTCTTTACGTCCATAAAATAATATACAAATACGAACTTGTAAATACAAAATTGTTGGAAAAGTTATCTAAGTAGAATTTTATTTGTTAAAATATGAATGCCCAGCTCTCTGTAGAAGCGATGGTAGGACCATTGAAGACAGAGAATTTTAAAAATTGCCTTCTCCCGACCACTCAATAGAACATTTCAGGTCAAGCTTATCTTGGGCATGAATCATTATTGTCATCCACTGATTGCCTGAATCCCAGATCCTGTGTCTATTCCTGTCATTCAGGGGGTGCAGCCTTTATCTGAACCTCAAGAAAAGAGAATGCAGAGGGGCCCCTCAACCAAAGTGATCCATTTATGGAAAGAAAGCAAAACCACAATATAGTTCCACCAGAAGGTCTCTGAGTAGTCCTGTAGGAAAAACCTATTTGAGTTTTTATCCTAAAATTTCACAGATGTTATTCAATATGATAACTGTTAACAACTCATAGCACAGTAATGATTGGTATATAATTGTTGGAAAATGCTAACCTTACAATGAAAATGAAAACCTTCCTCCTTAGTATTGGATTATTAGCTATTTTACCCCGATAGTCTTTGAATTCTTATTTTTACTACGTGGAAATTTCAAATTGGTATCTTCTAGAGTCATTAATAATATGACTACCATTAAACAACTCAGTATATATGAGTTATCTCATTTTTTTAAAGTCAAAGAGCTGTATGCTCCAATACCATCTATGTACTGATCTGTTTTATAACATTTCTAATAAAAACATTTAATGAGCAAAAAGCCACAATCATTTAGATTTAAGCAACTGACTAAAGAGCTCTGCTAGTACATACAACCATTTCTTTGTGTAACAGAGGCACGAGTAGGTAAAGTTTTTTTGTGGAGGGCAAGATAGTCAATACTCTAGGCTTCGAAGGAAAGAGACAAATCTGAGGATGTTATGTGGGTACTTCTACGACCATTTGAAATGTAATCATTTGAAAATACTAAAACCATTTGTAGCACACAGCACACACAAAACAGGTAGCAGGCCAGATTTGGCCCCTGGGTCATAGTAGTGTGTTAGTCTTGGGAAAAGAGCACCTCTAAAAGTGGGGTGAAATGAGATTTCTCATTCAGTCTCCAGAGTGCATTGCCAGAGAC
Organism: Balaenoptera acutorostrata; assembly: GCF_949987535.1. Taxonomy (NCBI): domain Eukaryota; kingdom Metazoa; phylum Chordata; class Mammalia; order Artiodactyla; family Balaenopteridae; genus Balaenoptera; species Balaenoptera acutorostrata. The sequence goes on from NC_080070.1 coordinate 68,163,115, forward strand.
CACACTGCTTGGTCATAATCTGAAGTCCAGAAATCCAGTCTGTTCCCTTCCATGATCAAATTTTCTCCTTCTTAAGTGCTTAGGGGGCCCAGAAAGTGTACCTCAATGGACAGAGGGTGGGATGTGTTCAGTCCTGTGTCATGCTCTAAATGGTAAAGGAGCTCTTGGTGCAGCCTGTGATCTGGGGTTGGTGGAATGTATTTTAATGGTGGTGAGTGGGAAGAAGCCCCAGGTCCCACCCGTAGCCAAGATATCATCTTGCCCTGGTAAACATGAGAGTCAACTGTCTGGTTTTCTCTCAGTGAAGATTCTCATCTGTGTATCGCAGTGCCTTTCCGTTAATCCTTGTTTGACCTCCTCGCTCTGCCACTGTCCTGCAGATATTTCAATTCACGTGTACAGTCACTTTCCCAGTGACAAGGTGGCCACAGGAGACTATCTGAGCAGCTAAAGTTTCTGCCACAAATGGGACCAAGAAATCCTTCTTTCTGTTTTTATCTCTTACTTGGGTGAGCTGTCTGGTCCTGCCTCTGCCCCTCATCATTTCATTAACCTAGCTTCATCTGTTGTTGCATTGGTCCTTTCCACCTCCAAAAGAGACTTGTATGTAATCCTTCCATGCTGTAAGGTCAGAGCTTCTTATCAAATTGGTCTACTACCTCCTTAGGCCATGGAAGCAAGGAATAAGGTGCTTTTGTCAAACCCTTGCAAAAAGAATGATCTTTGTGCACACTTCTCCCAGGACAATGGATGCTGCTGTCCCCATTTTATTGTGAGAGCGTCGGAGTGATTCTTCACGGCATATCTGCTTAAGGGAGACTTTCCGTTCATTGCTGAAACTAAAAAAAGCTGTTGGCATTCTGTCTTGCTAAAGATGATTTAAATGCAAATTTAATGTGTGAAAAATGTATACACTCATGGCAAGTGTCAGTGCATAATATTGAGGAGCATAGTGAAAATTTTTCTATTGAAATTTGTTTAGGGGCCCAGAATTTATATTTGTAATAATGGATTTATCTTATTATTTACTTTGTGGAATCTCTAATTAAACACATTTCAAGATTTTCTCAAGGCCAGGTAGGCCATAACATGTACATTACCAAAAAAAGTGGTACTAATGGAGCATGCTAATGTCACAGAATTGTAGCTTCTGGAAATCTGCAAGTCGGTTATTGAACAATCATTCCTTGCAAAGTTGGATTTGTGATATATTGTGACTAATGCATTTTAACATCATTACTTCCTGTTTTGGTCTGGTTAATATGTGAAAATAATTGGTTTCTGTCCTAGTAATCATTTTGGTGTGTGGTCTTCGGAATGAAAATAAGCACCTTTGCTATTTTTTATAGGTTAGTTTCAAGCAGAACAATTAATTAGAACATTGTTATCTTTGTTATCAGAATTCATATCTTTTATAAGATTCTTTCTCTCCAAATTACCCCATTGTGCTTAAATGCATTGCTTCAGAACAAAATCAGCGATATAACAGAAGAGAATAATAATGTTGTTTTCTTTGCTTAATAATTTGACTTTTCTTTAGTAGTGACCATTGTGTTGTTAACCTAGATTCTATTTATCTTTCTTTTCAAAGTGTAATGAGATTGTTTTCTCAAGACTGCTGACTAGATAGTAATTCCTTAATTTGTAATGGAATACATACTTAATGATAGTCACATCCTACAAGAATGACTTTACATTTATCTTTATTGAATCTCTCAATATGACTAATTTATATTGCTCTTTGATTTATCAATAAAGATTAAATAATAATAGATTAAATAGATTATTAAATACTAATAATCTAGTAATAGATTAAACTGATCCATTTTTCTTTCTCTGTAAGTTTGATTACTGTTTTGCTCTGCTCTTCAAGTTCCACTTGGCAAATTTTTTTCTTGGTGGTATATGTAGTGCTATAAGGAAGCTATTTAGAAAAATGGAAAAATTAGATTTGAGAAGTAAATAGCACTGTAGTGACCTTAAAAGGTTGACATGTTTTATCAGTGTATTAATGCACTTGTAGGAAGCTCACTACCTACTAGTAACATTTTCTTAAGATGTAAAATAAAAGCTGTTGAACAAATTTGTTTTATTAAAAAGAAGGCTTGTAATGAGCCAGGCATTGTTCTGTTTTTTGGATTCCTTGTTTCACATATTAATTCTTGAATCCTAATAACAACCTAAAAGTTGATACTATTATTACTATCATTTATAGTTGACATTGAGGCAAAGAGATTTAAGTAATTTGCTTAATGAGGTAGCTAATCAGTGACAGATCCAGTATTTGAGCCTAGGCCATCAGTATCCAGAGTCAGTGCTCCTAGCCATCAATTACCCTGCCTTCCTAAAGACTGAAAATGGTCTTTTAAAATTATATCACCATTAAAATAGAGGATAATCTAAATTTGGGGATGGATTATCTTATAAAGTTGTTGTATTTCTCGTTGTCTGCACTTGTTCTTTGAATGCCGTGTGTGTGTGTGTGTGTGTGTGTGTGTGTGTGTGTTTATTAATTTATTTATTTACAGGTGTTGACAATTTTTTTTTTTTTTCAAATCATTTGTAATAGAAAAACCCAGTATCTTTTACTAAACACTCCCTGGGATATATGGTAATAATGACTTCTCACAGTGTCTTATTGGGGCAACTTCTTTTTTGCTACTCCATATCACTTGTCTGCTAAAGGCAAAATAGCAGGTGCATATAACTACTACACAGTCCCTTCAGCTCCCTCTCTGGAATTCATGTCGTCAGAGTGCTGACTTACATCAGCATGTTTCAAGATTGCCACCTGGTCTAAGATCTAGGTTGCTTTGAATAGATCTTGCCCTTTAATAAGACTCAGATGAGGCAGATCAGTCCAGGCAATCATTGCACCTGTTAAGGGCTTTGGTTCATGCTTATGAGAAATTTAGTCTTTGCTACATTATAAATCATCCCATGTACCACACTGACATTTTCACCATCACAGATGCGGTGATAATGGTTGACAGTTGCAGTATCAAATGACACCTGCTTGACACATTTTTCAGTTATGTTAAGGTGAGATGCTGTGAAAGTCTGAGCTAATAAACAGATTTAGCGGACTTGACTAATATTTAGAGAAAAATTGTTCTCTAGAGACTGACTGGAAGAGAGGCACACCTTTGGTAAAATTACATTTATTGAGTATTGGGTTTCAGGCACTGTGCTAAATTCACTATGTTGACCTGAAATAGACTGCTAGATATTTCTCCAGCAAAGATGGATCTATTCTGGATCAGCAGAGAATTGCAACTGGGGGATCTCCAACAATGGTGAGCCATGTGCAAGTCCCATCGTGGCAAGGGAAGGAGAGCAATTTTACAAAGGGGAAAGGAATTTGGGAGGGCTACAGTAAACGAAGAGTGCATGGCTTTTCATGGCAGACTCCTTGCCAGGAAAGAAGGATCTTCATTCTTCGTGTTGAGCTGCACTATCTATTGTCATAAGTGTGAGAGCTCCCCCTTCTGGTCTCCCAACTATTTAATTGAGGTTTCTCTTTATTCATTTTTTACAATTATATTCATGATCTCATTTAACCCCATGAGGTAGGTCCTGTATTTATTTCTATTTTACAGATGATAAAACAGAAAACAAAGGTTAATTGACAGAAATAAGAGTAAGCAGTCCCCATTGCCCATACCACACACTGGCTAACAGCCCAGACTGCAATCACCAGCTCACATTTAAGCCAGGCTACCCCTTTCCTACCTATGGGAGAGTTCTATTCTCTACATCTGTTTCCTCACCATTCAAAGGGAGAATAATAACTGTTTGAAGAGCTATTAGGATGATTGTGTCCATTAATAGATAAAACAGCCATGGGACCATGACTGTTTGCTCTCACCCAGTTAGCAAGTGGCCAAGTGGAAACTGAGCTAGCAGATTTCAGAGCGTAGGTTTTAGCTACTGTATCATTTTATTTGGTGAAGATTTTACCTTCTGTTGTTCCACCGCCCCATACATATAATAACTCCCTTCTTGAAGCAACATTAATTCCTACTATGGCCTTACCCCATAAAGACGCTGTGCTTTGAGCAGCGTTTTCAATTATGAGCGTGCTCCCCCAGCTCACACGTCATCCCACAGGCTGATGCCTCTTGTATAATTGAAAAGGCAAGCAGGCTGCAGCAGCCTGGGGTGCAGTTCTGCAATTTCATCAAAACCCTCTCCTTGCAGAATTCATTTGCTTGAGCAGCTGTGGAGCTTCTGAAGAGGGGAGTTCCCTAGAAAGGCATTTGGATAACTAATTCTGCTATGGTTTCCATTTTGTGAGCTTAGCCATAAAAGAGGGAGTCAAACTCATTTAGTTTAGTTCAGTGTTTTGTTTTGTTTTGTTTAAATCTGCACTCATAAATATCAGCTCTGTTCTGTTCTTTACCCTAGAAGCTCTCTCCTGTTCTCAGCAGGGATGGGGTTGTGCATTTCCTATTGTGAGTAATGGCTCTATTTAATTAAATAGATAACATTTCACCCTAAAATAGTTCACAAAAGGATTGAGAAACCATCAGGAATGTATTTAAAATCCCTCAGTGAACCCTATCACTTTGTTCTCTGGCACAAATTATAGTTTCTGACACATTAAAATTACATCTTGAGAGAATTCTCTGAACATTTTCCCGAAGTGGGCATTCAGTATTTCAATGAAAAAATAATAGAAAAGAGGGTAGAGCATTTTCTCTGAAAGTTGCAGAAGGAAGAAGTGGCCAATTTTCTATATAGCAAATTATTTGGCTACTTCATTTCCAAAATTACACTAGGTGAAAGTAGACTTAATTATTTCACTTTTTCTGTATTAAACAAAACCTTATGTATTAAATTCCTTAAGTAAGTTTTCTTTTAAGAATATCAGAATATAGTTTACTAGAATCTAGTTTATAAGGTAGAACAGATACTCCTAATGAATAAACAAATTATTTTCAAAACATCCCCAATGTTGGATCTATTAGAATAATGCAGTTCAAGGTAAAATTATAAAATAATGATATTCTTTCATTTTTTTTTTTTTTTTTTTTGGTCACTCTTTTGTGTCCCTACATGTATTTCAGGTCATTATTGCTTTCCAGTTTCTTCCTGTCACTGTCCTTAATTGCAGCATCCCAAGAGAGGCTTCATCCTCCTTAGTGTTCTCTCTTAATCTAAAATTAATTGTTCTGCATCAGTCAATATCAGGACCATGCTGAATACTAGTGAGTTGAATGTGTTATCCCACATTTGCCTTTTCAGTAAAGTCTGGATCTAGAAGAGAATGTCAATGTGGTGGATATTAGAAATAGTCTTTTTTAAAAGCAAGAGGACTAGTTAGGATCCAGTGAGGGCTTTTGGGTTTCCTCCAGGTCACACGATGAGCAGCTGCTGGCTTATTCTGTGCCCTGAACCAGCCTGAATCTGCTCCTGGAGAAAGATGATGGCTCAGGATGCTCTGATGGGGATTAATGAGCTTTGGGTTCTAAAGGGGGAATTCAACCAATAATCAGTTCTACCAGTACATTCCTCTGGGGACTGGAAGGCAGTTACCCTCTAGGATTGCTAAGAAAGAGGAATTTGGGGCATACGAAGAACAAATCTTGTTTTTGGGTCAGCTGAATAACTGTAGGTGGAAAGATCAGGAGTTGACTGTTAATTATCAAACTGATCTAATTAGAAAGCACCTTAGTGCAAAATAATAGAGGCTGGTATACAAGTATCTAGATTCAGGCTGACAGTGGGAAGTAATTATTAGCTGGCAATTTACTTGCACTGAGTATTACATATCATTGAATCTGTCCTAGATTTAACTGACTTAGGTCAGTTACTATTAAGTAACATATGGATGCCGAAAAATTTTTAAGAGGTCCCAAACTTATAATAAAGCCTAAGTGATAAATTTACCTTCCTTAAGTTCAAGCAAAATCTATGAGAAACCATAACTCCAATATAATTCCAAACACATTCTTTAGACAGACTTCTGTGACTCCCTAGAACTAGCTATACTGTCCAATATGGTAGCATCAAGCCACATGTGGCAACTGAGTACTTGAAATATGACAAGTGTGAATTAAGATGTACTGTAAGTATAAAATGCACACTGGGGAAAAAAGGGAGACTATCTGAATAATTTTTATATCGATGACAAATTACTGATATGGGAACAAGTACCTCATTTCTTTAGAAAATATGACAAACACTGAATCTGTATTATCCACCTGTAACAAGAAAGTTCTTAGATTTTGATGATAATTTCATTCTACTTCCAAAGCAAGAGAGATATTCAGGATTAGATTTGACAGTAGAAAGTTTATCAATATTATCAATATTAAAGTCATATTTAAATAGCTTTTCACCACACTCAGAAATAGCATAAAGAGAGAATGCTTAGAATTACAGGAAGGGGTAAAACCTATTATCTTGCCCTAAAAAAGAAATCTGTCTTACTCCTTGGAGAATTACTTCTGGGGTTCTTCTCTGAACACCAATAACACGACCTCCCTAGGAAAGTCAGGGCTGTTGTATGAAGTGCTGCAGGGAAACTGACACAGGGACTGAGGTAGCATGACCTTCTGTGTCTCGTCACTACTCTCCTGGTGGTCTCTGGGGCAGCGTATATATCCAGGAGAAAAAACTTTTTATTAGTACTTAGATATCCTAATTTCTAGGCCTAACATTGTCGTGTGGGAGGAAAGGCATGCGAAATTCATCCCACCCTCCCTTCTATAAAAAGCAGAAATGCATTCCTTTGAAGATTTGTGAAAGCATGTTTTTCCCCATTTTCATTTTAATAGGGAAGTAGGTTAAAACGGTTTCTCAGAAATAATCAGCAGTTAAATAAGTGGCCTCTTTCTTAAGTATAAGCTGTCATTTGTGTGATAGAATAATTTAGGGATGTGTAGGTAATCAAGCTTACGATAAAACAGATTCATTTCAAGCATTTCCGTAGTTAATACCTACACGAACCAAGTAAAAACAAGCAAAATGTTAACAGCTGTATATACCTTTCCCAGTGTATCATTGTGACATTTTCTGCAAATTTTCTCTCATTTCTGTCTCTCAGATTCTGAGAAATGAAAATGAAAAGAAATTATAATAAGACATTCAAAATATTTATGTACTTATGAGAGATATTTTCTCATCTCTGATAAATACGTTTAGAATAAACCCTTGGTTTTCCATTTCTTCAGTATCTGAGTGCATACTCAGGGCAAGACTGTGGGGATTGTAGGCCCTAGTTGGAACTTGTACACAGAAGTCTCCTCATTCTAGGGTTTTCAAGCTAGTGGGGGAAAGAGATGCAAGAACACTGGCAAAAACAGACAGTGGAAACACGTAATAATAGTGATACTGACACAGTGCAGCCATTGATAAGGGAGGCTGTAGATTAATTATGATGAGAGGGTCTCTTGGCAGAGTTAAGGCTTGATTTGGTCTGTAGGGAACTGTATATGTTTCTTCCATTGTCTTCCTAGCTCTCACTTCTTAAGGAAAGAGGAATTGCTCTTTCCTGTTGGTAAGAATCCAAGGCTTAGGACTTCCCTGGCGGTCCAGAGGTTGGGTCTTCATGGTCCCACTGCAGAGGCCATGGGTTCGATCCCTGGTCGGGGAACTAACATCCCGCATGCCGCACAGCGTGGCCAAAAAAAAAGAAAAAAAATTCAAGGCTTCAACTGGGCCACATTGCTAGTGACTAACTGTGCTTTTAAAAAGTTAGGGGAGGGCTTCCCTGGTGGCGCAGTGGTTGAAAATCTGCCTGCCAATGCAGGGGACACGGGTTCGAGCCCTGGTCTGGGAAGATCCCACATGCCGCGGAGCAACTAGGCCCGTGAGCCACAACTACTGAGCCTGTGCGTCTGGAGCCTGTGCTCCGCAACAAGAGAGGCCGCGATAGTGAGAGGCCCGTGCACCGCGATGAAGAGTGGCCCCCGCTTGCCACAACTAGAGAAAGCCCCCGCACAGAAACAAAGACCCAACACAGCCAAAAACAAATAATAAATAAATAATAAATAAATTTTTTTTAAAAAGTAAAAAAAAAAAAAAGTTAGGGGAGTGGATTTTCTCTTCCACTCATTTTCTGCCTTCATGTAGTAAGCGGATGCAGGCCTCAGCGGACTTCACTCTCCTCTGCTCCATTTCTAGGAGTGAAGTCGGTAGCCTGAAGTGGGACCTCCTCTTAGCGCTCAGCCTTCTCGCCTTTCTTGGCATGTATGCTTGAATGTCTCAGTCATTGCTTCTTGCTCCTGTCGCCTGCAAGCCACCAAAGAAAAATAAAAGTTAGACGTCTAACCCAACTTCCCTACAGTTTTGCCTAACCATACTTACCATTGACCCAACTGATGGTAAAAGGTTAGAGGGCAGTTTTGTCACCTTGGGCAGGGAGTGATGCTAAAGATGGTTTGTCAGGCTAAACTCCTTTATGGTCAGAATATGCCTGAAAACCTCTTAAATTACCAGATACTAAACTTCTTAGAGTACTAAAGCCAAATATGATTATCCCTTCCTTCTCTTTGCTTTTACCTATGACCTCCATTCCCTAGAACAAGGGAGGCCAAGGTCTAGTTTGAATGGGTAATGGTAAAAGAAGAAATTAAATTTCAGTACTCTGAATGGTCATAATGGAATGTATATAAAACATATATAATTCATCTTTATTGTGACTTTTAAAAAAACTTGTTTATTCTGAAGATCAAATGAATGTTTTTGAATAAGAATTTGACAGAGAGGGTTCGGGCATTACTTGGGTGCAACAAAACCCCATCTAATTCCCAACATGATACACAAGATAAGAGGTGTATGCAAAGTGGTCAATAGTAACAGTCCTTTTGCTAACTGATAAAAAGTTAGCTCCCCCCAGCCCAGAGTGGACATCAGTTGGTTATATCTCTAGCACCATTTTCTTCCCCCAAAACCCACTTTTTCCCCTCAGATATCCTTAACTTCCTCTTCCCCACCATGGAAGCTACAGGGTTTTTATATGATGCTGTCTACTGATCACATTGAATGTTTCATAGCAGGTACCTTAGCCAGGCAACATTAATATGTCCCTGTTCCCTGAACTTTAAGACTGGGACTAAAGAATGCTGGGGAGGAATCTATGTTTTGACTGATGCCAGAATACATAAAATTCTGGAGTTGTCAGTGCCTATGTTTCTATCATTGTTTACCATAGTAAGAGAGAATAAAGTCAGTATGCAAAGAGTAGAAGAGACAAGGTATAACTTTTAGGTTTGAATTATTGACTCCAGTTATTCTTGAGATCAGATTGCGTTATTCTCTTCATGTAGTTTAGTCCTTAAAACCTTTGAATGCCATAAACCCACAGATTCCACTTTAGGCTTAGCTAGCTAGTCACATAAAGATTCCTAATAATACATGTCAAAAACCTAACAAATGAAAAAAAAAAGAACCTAACAAATGGAGCTGGGAAAACTGGACAGCTACATGTAAAAGGATGAAATTAGAACATTCTCTAACACCGTATACAAAAAAAAAAAAAAAAAAAAAACTCAAAATGGATTAGACTTAAATGTGAGACTGGGTACTATAAAACTCCTAGAGGAAAACACAGGCAGAGGCAGAATATTCTTTGTGTTAATTCACAGTAATATTTGTTTGGATCCATCTCGTAAAGTAAAGGAAATAAAACCAGAAATAAACAAATGAGATCTAATTCAACTTAAATGCTTTTGCACAGCAAAAGAAACCATTGACAAAATGAAAAGACAACCCACTGAATGGAAGAAAATATTTGCAAATGATATGACCAATAAGGGATTAATATCCAACATATATAAACAGCTCATACAACTCAACATCAAAAAAAAAGAAAACTCGATTAAAAAATGGGCAGAAGAACTAAATAGACATTTTTTCCAAAGAGGAATGCAGATGGCTAACAGGCACATGAAAAGATGCTCAACATCACTAATCATCTGGGAAATGCAAATCAAAACCACAATGAGATATCACCTCATACCTGTCAGAATAGCTATTACCAAAAAGAACACAAATAACATGTTGGTGAGGATGTGGAGAAAAGGGAACCCTGGTACACTGTTGATGGGGAAAGTAAGTTGATGTAGCTACTGTGGAAAACAGTATGGAGGTTTCTCAAAAAAACTAAAAATAGAACTATTAATACTATATGACCCAGCAAGTCCACTCCTGGTTATATATCCTGAAAAAAAAAACAAACCTGTAATTCAAAAAGATACATGCCCTCCAGTGTCCATAGCAATATTATTTACAATTGCCAAGATAAGAAAACAACCTAAGTGTCCATTGACAGATGAATGAACAAAGAAGATATGGGGTATATATACAATGGGATACTACTCAGCCGTAAAAAAGAATGAAATTTTGCTATTTGCATTGACATGGATGGACTTGGAAGGCATTATGCTAAGTCAAATAAGTCAGACAAAGATAAATACTGTATGATATTACTTATATGTGGAATCTAAAAAATACAACAAACTAGTGAATATAACAAAAAAGAAGCAGACTCACAGATAGAGAGAACAACTAGTGGTTACCAGTAGGGAGAGGGAAGAGGGGAGGAGTTATAGGTGTAGGGAAGTAAGAAGTACAATTAGATACAAAATAAGTTACAAGCATATATTGTACAACATGGGGAATATAGCCAATATTTTATAATAACTATAAATGGCGTATAGCTATAAATAACTATAAAATTTGTGAATCACTATATTGAATACCTATAATTTATATAATAATGTACAGCAACTATATTTCAATTATAAATAAATAAAACAATATAGGAGAAAGAGATTAAAAATCTTAACAAATGGATATATATAATAAAGCAGAAAATTATTTTCCAAGTATGAGAAACAACTGTGATAAGATTAGTAATCAAGCCATTTTTCTGATCACATAAATATCTTTTTCTATATTTATAGAAGAATTGAATAGTTGATGTTCATCATGCTAACAGTGTATTATCAAGAGAAGACCAAATTATTTCCAACATGTATTACTAAAGAAGGCAGAGAGGGATCAAATATAGTTTATAAAAATATACATGAATAAATATTAAAATATATTTAGACTATAATACCCAGTTATTTGTAAATATTTCCCAAATTCTTAGTTATTATTTATTTAGGAAAATAGTAATTTTTGACAGTGCAGAAGGACTTCTGGAATTTCTAATGCTTAACTGTAATAATCATTATTAATCCTAGTACTCTTTTGATGTACTCTCAATTAATAGAGGTTACTGAGACCCAAGTGAATTACCTTTGTGACATTTTATTAAGAAATAACTGTTTCTTTTTCTAAGCTCGATGTGTTTCTTTCTCTAAGATAGATAGTCTTATTTTACTTACGTCTATTGAGAAATTTCAAAAAATCACATATTTAGGTTTCTTTAAATATTAATCAGGCCTTATTACTCATTCCTTTCAAGCATTCTTTAGTGCCTAGAAGATAAACCAAATATTTACTTCACAGTACTTAGAAGAGTGAAACTCTGATTCATAAACTATGTCCTGAGTGTTACTTTTACAGGGCTGTCCTATCAGAGACAGTAAGAATAAGGTAGACCCTTGTCCAGTTGACTGAAATCATTATGTTCTTACAGTATGATTTCCTTTAAGTCACTGCAGAACTAAATACAATACAGACTTTGACTTCTTGTAGGACACAGAACAAGCTCAATAAAATTTTACTTTGATTTTTATCCTCATGAAGTCTCAAACTAGGTGAATAACTATGGGTTTTGAGTAAATTATACAGTGTAAATTAATTATATAAGAAAAAAGGCATACAGAGAATGGCAAATGTATGGACTAAGTGTAGATTGACGGGTTAAGTGGGAGAGAAAGGATAGGAACAGCAAGCAACAGCTTGGCAAAAAGAGAACACAGCTCAGAGCACAACAAACAGATGAGCATTAACAAATATTATATTTTGGAGTAGTATTAGAATTTGACCAAAAGTGAACAGTAAATTATATTTCTTTCATAATTTACAGTCGTATTATTACCTGTTTCGATTGTGCTTGGGACTCGATTTATAGAGGTGACGGAATGATGACACAGTAAGGCCAACGCTGTTGAAAGAAGTTGTATTACTCAGTTTCCTAGAGAAGGGAGCCCACCAAGCCCTGCAGGGCCACATGGGGAAGCACTGGGGTTGGTCAGGAGGCAGAAGGAGCCAGAGGAAAGCATGGCCCAGAGACTTTATTTTGATTTCCACGGGAAGGAATAGCTGAGACAGAGTAAGGCAAGTTTGAACAAGTTTAGGATTGAGTAGTTAATACTTTCATTGGGCTTTGGGCTATAGCAGTGGTCTCTGGTTGTCTAGTACTTGGTGGCTTAGGTCAGGGGGAGTATTGGCTTGGTGTTTGAGAGTAAGATAAAGGAGATCTGGGCTTTCTTTGGCTTTGTTAGTTTGCATATGAAAGGCATGCTTATGGGGGCGTGATTTACTCTCTCTAGGAATTAGCTAGCCTTGGGAGGAACAGTCTCTCCCTGGCCAGAAAGGCCTCTAAGATGTCAAAGCATCAGAAAATATGGAAAGAAAAAACATGATTAATATACTACCCTAGTTTAGGTAGTTTTTATCAGGCTTCTTCTTAACCACTTCTTAAAGTTACATAGTACATTATTAATGTTAAATAATATCAAAATCACTTTAAAAACCTAAGAATCATCATTTTTATATGATTTTAAATTTGTAATTAAATGCTAAAAATATTAATTTAATGTTATGAAAGTTTTAAAATGTTTCCTCTTAGCTTTTAAATACTTCCATCCCTCTCTCCAATACTGCAGCCCCATCCCTCCTTTGCATATTCAGCCATCATTATCAGAGCTCCATTTTATTTTAAAATACAGGGCATGGCAATCATAATGACAAGTGATGTGGAGGGAGAAACAGACAATTGCAGTAGCCTGTTATATAATACGCTGCATCACCTGTGCTAATATCAGTCTTGTTGATTGACCACATACTCTGTTTCATTTAAAAACTGCATAAAGCAAATCAGTATAATGGAGAGAATTAATACCATAGTCACTTTGGGTTTATTTTTAATATCTAGAGGATATTAGATAAAGACAAATAAATACATATCTCTTTCACACACCTATTTGCACCAGCACACACAGGGATGTACACACGTATTCCATAACATCAGCTGTGTCTATTTGAAATTCACTGTTTTCAAACATACATGAAACAGAGCATATTCCAAGACTAGGGTTGGTATTGAATAGAATCAAGTAAAAACAATTTTGAAAACTGTCATGAGTTTGAATTTAGAGAAAATAAATATCGCACAATAAATGTATCTCATTTACATAATATGTTAATATTTACTAATTATATTTTAATGATTAGTATATATTAATAATATATTTAGTTAAAATCTTATAGTATAGTCTACCATAGAGTAGTTAATGTTTTGATTAAAAAGTGTACTGTTAATAAATACAAAGTTTGGTTTTGACTTAATATGAGATACACACAATACAGAATTCCATATCAGAAATTTTGTCACTAATCTCCCTTCAGTGGACTTCCTCATGAGATATGCAGTCATTTACCATAAGCCGTGAATCTTTTTATAAGTTACTAAAAACACAATATGTTTATTGGCTTAACTTGAATGTTACAGTACATCAGGGTGGCTATGGTGTCTCATACAATGAATGCATGAGAACAGTGTGAGAATCCATTCAAATTTATCAGGAAAATGTTTTATGTCTAGTGCTTTCTGAAAGTTGAATAACTTAAAACTAATACTAAGTGTGCTTATATGAGAGGCAATGAATCAAACTTTTTTCGGGGGCAGGGAGGAATGTTTTTAATCAAGTGAAATATCCTGTCAGTGGATGTTACTCTATATTAATAATGGTTTTGTCTCTGAAATGTCTTTGGAGGAACTGTGGAACGTAATCACCATGTTTTCAAATTCAAGAATTTTGCTCACAAGTAATCAAGCTAAAATAAATTGCTCTCATCTGCTTTTCTGTTATTGTGATAAAACTACTTAATGACTGTCTCGATATCAAATGTAGGAATTTAGATCAGAGCTGGAAAAATGGATTTTTTGTCTATCTTACATTTTAGTAAGGAAAAATATGGTGAAAAAGGTCAAGATTAAAACAAGTTTTGGACATTGTAGCCGATAAATAATCAGTTGTACTCTGTTAATATTAAAAACGTTTGGAAGCGAAGCAGGTCCAGCCCAGTTCACCAGAAATAATGTGTCTCACAGGGATTTGGCGCTAAAATATCAACTAATGATAAAGAGCTAGTATTTGTTTATTCTGTGTTTATAACTTTCTGTGACTCACAAAGGGAACAGCTGTAATGGGACAGGCTTTGGTCATTTGCCAAATGTTTTCTTCTCTTATTTAGTATCTGACGGTCATTGGAAATATGGGGCAACTCTATGTCTTTCTCCAGCTTGAAGACAGGACTAACGTCTGCCACCAATTTGTATATTGAAGTGGATGTGAATGTAGATGGAATGTCTACATGTAGACATGTAGAATGTAGATGGAAATTTTGTGTGAAAAAAACATGCCTTCTTTATTGTGAGGGTTCCTTGGCCAGTTACAGGCTTATTGGCCAGTCTTCCATGTAGAATGTGCAGAAGGGACCCTTAGAAGTTAGAGGCAACCACAATTTAATCGTCAAAACCCCATGTGGGAAAATTTTTACCCTCACAGTTGCCTCAGACTGGTATGGATCTAGTTCTAAAAATCATTTAGCTCTGAACCTTAGCAGAAAACCTGAAAAACTCCAGTGTGAAGTTTACCGGCTTTTTAATTGATGACGCTTAGATGCTTGTGGGTGACATAGGACTGGCTGCCCTAGATTACATGACTGTGTTCTTCTTTACCTTTCTCTGAATGCTTTTTGTAATTTCATTCAGCATGGAGTAGAGATACCTGGTAGGACTAAATTCAGAGATCCCTCTGGCCTCTCTGCAATCTTGCTGATATACTCCAACCACATGCTGTTTCATGTTGAGGTGGTTCTTTCTATAAGCAATGAATTCTAGACTCTAAGGCAAGAGCACACATGTGTGTGTTTGTGAACGTATATGCTCGTAATCATGCATGTGTGTATAAAGTCAAAGAGAAAAGCGAAATGACCACTGATATTTCAGTGCTATTCTATTAGAAGCATCTTTAATAGCAATGTCTTTTGTTTGTCTCCCTAGATATGAACATTGTAAGATCATAATTAAAATTTCTGTCTCTATGAACAGGAATGAACTTTGGACAGACGGCCTGACTTGACTGACATACAGTAAGGATTGAAATCAGGAAGACGTTTCCTTCCTTTTTCTGTCTCTCCATTTCTTGCAAAAAGTAAACACTATCTTCCTTATAATCAGTGGCAGAGAATAACAATGTTGCTTAAGACTAGAGTCTAAGCTATACGTAAAATTATGAGACCAGGGACCAGAAAAATATTAGTGCATGAGAGTACTCAGTCCTCCTCCTCCCTCGTTTCACATCATTTTAGCAAAAAATGCTGAAATTAGGTTCCTTTTGAAGGCCTGGTATCTTAAGGTAGGCCAAGAGGCTGCCCAGAATTGTGGTAATTATAAGTGGTTTTGGGACACACTATTTTAGCTTGGGAAAATATTCGGTAATGGTCAAATAAGTCTGCAGACAGTAAGCTACTGCAGTAATCAGAGTTGATTCCAGGATGTGTTTGTGTTTTCTAGAATTGGTGGTGTTAAACTGGTGCGGTGATTTTCTTGTGTTTCCTTTTGTCTATATGGAACTTTGGAAAATTGGAACACATTCGAGATGTGCAGTTTGAGTAGTCTGGATATGCTTAAAAAGCTACATAAATTTCAGATGAAGAAAGCCCTGGCTTCAGATACTAACAAAGAAACCTAAATACATTCCAACTTGGTATCTTAATGAGATCCCTCTGGTTATATTTGAATAGAATAGAAAGAAGTGCTTTAAAGTGATGTTTTTCTATATTTGGTGAGAACTTAATTTCCCTCCAGTTTCAAGGGTTTTATTATGAGGGGTTAATAGGGTGATTTTTGTGTGGAGTGAAAAATGCAGAATACATTAGCTTGTTGGTAATTGGACTCCACTCTCCTTGTATTCTTTGTATCGCTCTGTATATCCCTCAGAATAGGCCAGATTATGCAGAATAACAAACAATTCTAAAATCTCAGTGGATTAGAACAACACATGTTCATTTCTTGGCCGTACTATACGTCCACCAGGGGGATGCCAGGGGATTTTCCTCACTGTAGTCCCCATTGTATATGAACATAATCTTACATGCAGGATGGAATCGGGATAATTTCTTAGTCTAGCATAGAGTGTGGTCTTTTACTGAAGTGAAACAAATTGAAGAAGAATCTTTTCCTGACCTATTTCAGCAAGTTTTGGAGGAACATCAAAGAAACATTCATTAAAACATTTATGGGATAAACATTATTATCTCATTTATTCCCACAGAGATTCATAGGAACATTTGCCAATCTTCAGAACAGAAATACAAAATTTTATATTTATATTTAAGAGCGTATAAGATTCTTCGCCTGATTATATAGACCTAGCTCTCCTTCTTAAAGACTTAAATTTTGCTTCAATTTTTATTATTATATTTTCACGGTTAGATGCTCAAAACTCTTTACCCTCAAGACAGAGAAATATTGCTAGAGATGGGTTTAGTACATGAAATGTATTGGTCCAACATGTTAGGCACTGAACAATTTAATGGGATAACCAGAACAGTCAAAATTTGTCCTTATTTGGCAGTGGTCTGTTTGTATTTCAGTTTTTAAAGAGAAATTTTCTTAGACTTCACTGTCCCTGATATTTTTCTCTTGAAATTCCATACAACTAATGTGGCAAGTTGATCTGGGGCTCACTTCTTTTTGAATAAGTAGCCCAGTTAATTCCACTTCAGTCGAGTTCAACTTGCCTAGAGATTACATTGAGTTCTGGGTCCAAAGTCTCAAATAATGATAAAAATATGTATACATTTGTCTGAACTTGTTCCCTGCACACATATTTCTCTCAGGGACTTTATGGATGTGGGTGAGTGGGGAGTGGGTACCAAAACTGCAGCTGTAACAGGAAACTCACCAAGGGTTCAGGATATTTGGATTCCTCATCCTGATAGTAACTTTTTGTCCTCCCTCTTTCTCTCATTCATCACTGAGAGGAAACTAATAACTAACTTTATGTTTTAAGGTTAAAAAAGTTTAAAAAAATCTCAGTATTTAATAGAGACCATGTTTTCTTTAGCCTACTCTTATCTATATTGGTAGGATTAGTTTTAGCTTACTGAATTTATAGCTGATGTTAAGACAGGATTTAGTCATGGAAACTATTAATCACTAGCTAATACTCATGCGTGTTAGGGCAAAGGAAAAATAGATTCTAAATGTTTGTCTTACCATTTCAGCAATTTTTCACTATATGTTCAGTGACATATTTGCAAAGTTGTAAGTGGATCCATTTTGATATAAAGATAAATATGGGAAAAGCAATGCCTTTATATTTAGCAATTTCCAGGGAAATTCAGTGAAAGGAATACATATGAATAGCCAGGATAGTTTGTTACAGTTTTGAAATCTTACAAGGCTAACAAAATGAAATTAATAGGATTTTACTGCTGGTGTTGGAGATGTACTGGTTAAAATTAGAACTATGTAGGAGGTGCAATCCAGACCACCTGTTATAATCACAGTTGCAGTAACAATTTTTTTGCATTTATTTGAATTGGCTAGGTAATTGAAAAAGTAAAATATTACTCACAATGTAATTCAAATAGAAAGGTATTATTTAAAAAAGATATTACTCACAATGTAATTCAAGTAGAAAGGTATTTTCAGGTAGCACATGAGTTTTAGAAAGTTTTATCAGCTCTTAAGATTTCAAAATACACTATATCTTGGCCTCCTGAATCACATCTCTGCAGTCTAGGCACATGAATGGAGGGGATTGAAGAAATAGTTCATGTGCTAAGCAGCAATCACACTTCATCTTCAGAATAACATAAGTGGGTGTATTATTACTCCCATTGCATGGAAGGACAAAGTGGTATTCAGAAAGTTAAAGTTTAGTGCCTACTGTCACGTGGCTAGTAAGTGAAATCACCAGTGTTTTAATATGTCCCTAATATTAATGTCCATGTATTATATTACTTCAGAGCTGACACACCCTTAACCAGTGGAGATAAATTTGTCATTTAATCAAGTGACCCATTTCATTCTAATGATTAACCTGTCTATTGGAAAATGCCAAAAGAAGAATTCTTTGGACAACTTACTCATAATGTCTTATTCATGTTAGATAGCCAATTAATATTCATTGAATTAATCTGCTGACTACCATTTTGTTGCTGACAATCACATTTCTAAAAACCAGCAAATTCCGTAAGAGTTGTCTAATCATCATCTTTTCACAGTGGCCTTAGGTTTGATTTATCAGTTAGACCAAGTGGTAGAGATTTTTAATAGGGTAATTTATTTTTAGTAAACATAATGTGCTGTAAACTTGTACAGATACATTTGTCACCAGGTTCATTGAAGCCTTCTTTATTCCATTTATATTTATTAAAATGTCATACTTCCAGCTAACATATTTTCCCCAGGTTATTATTAGAATACTATAAATAAGAAGAAGAAGAAAAAAAAAGCGAGTCTAATACAGTAATTAAATTGAGGGTCAAAAAATTGCAAAGTTGTTAATTTTTACAGCGGGATGCAAGTATACCAATATCAGTACCCATTGACAGCTTCCGCAAGGTCTCAATATAACAATTTCGG
The DNA here is from genome assembly GCF_949987535.1 of Balaenoptera acutorostrata. Classification (NCBI taxonomy): domain Eukaryota; kingdom Metazoa; phylum Chordata; class Mammalia; order Artiodactyla; family Balaenopteridae; genus Balaenoptera; species Balaenoptera acutorostrata. Next base: position 68,181,902 of record NC_080070.1, read on the forward strand.
GTTGATGTTGCTCTCTAATAGGTAAATTCCATCTTTGCTTTCCACTTTTCCTTTCTGTGATGGCATCACCACATCCTTTTACAGTAAAAGCACATTTGTCTACATTGCTTCTTCTTGGAGACAACCCTTTTTGGTCTATTTAGAGCGCACCATCCTCTTCTTTTCCCAGGACACAACTAATTAATCCAGAGGTAGACATGTGACCCAAGCAGCACCAAAAGGAGGCACCTCTTACTCTGGGCTAAAGCTTTAAGTTCCTGGAGTAAGCCAATAGAAAACCTGCCAAGGATATAAAGGGAAAATATCAGAAGCAGAGCCAAGAGTTGGGAAGGGTTTAAGCAGAGGGGAATGGAGGAGAAAGAAAGAGATAGAGACTAAAGCGTTTGCTTGGATTCTTGGATCTAGTCTTCCTGGAATGCAGTAACACACTGAGTCTTCTTGGCTTTTTAAATTAGTACCTCCAGCATTCTTGTTACTCTAGTTGAGCTGGATTTCTGTCATTTCTAACTGAAAAATGCTATGGTTAATTTTTCCCTACATCATATTTATCTTATAGGGAATTTATATTTAACTGTGGCATGCAAAAATAGGCTGCTACTTTGAAATGGCAGTTTTTTGAATTTTGTTTGAGAGTTATAATAAAAATAAAATAATTATATTTGTGATTGTTATTATAGCTAATATTTATGTAGCATTTTCCAACTTCACATACATTATTTCACTCAATCCTTATAACAATCCTATCATTTTGGTGCTATTATTGCTGCATTTTTCAAGATGAGGAAGATGAGGTGTACAGAGAAGTCAGTGAATTTTCCCAGGATCACCCAGCCGGTAGTGTTAAAAGTGGAATAAAAGTGCGGACAGTTTGGATTCAAAATCTGTTCTCTAAACCAACGAGCAACGCTCTTTGTGACAGTCTTTGTTTACAAAAGAGGGAGAAAGATATCTCTTCACTTATATTTAATTCCTTTGTGTAGTTTTCACAAATTCTCTTTAGAGTATAGAGTACTGCTTATCCAACACTTTTCACAGCTTCTTGTATCAAAAATGGGAAAAATGTGGTTATAGACACATAGCAAAGTCTATCTTCTCCCTCCTCAAAAGCATGGCATGGTGCACATTTTCTTTTTCATTATAATAACATGTTTTCCTAGCAGACTTCAATTGAGTCTTAGTCAACAACATTTACATATATGTGTATCTTTAGCAGGAAATGAAAACTTTGAAGAGCTTATGAATACTATCTACTCTCCCTGGGGTAGATATTTAACAGATTTTTAAACTTCATCTAGTAGTGCTTTTTTTTTTTTTTTTTTTTTTAAATGAAGAGTAACATAAACATCTGTGTGTGGGCCTAGATATTTAACAAAAGTGAATTTATGCCCACACCTGAAGAAAAGGGTGCAGAGGAATATTTCTATTTGTAGTCAGCATGGTAAAGGAAGTTTTTCTCTGCCAGTTAGTTTCCCGGAGAATGCTGCTAGCTGAAATGCTTCATCATAATTTAATTCCACTCCTCTGAGCTAATCAAATCTAGGATCCCTTTTGGCAGAGATCGGCGTTCATAAAGATTCACTTGAATATCTTCTTTAAAGTTAAAAACGGCTCTAGGTTGAATTCCCTGGTGGTCCAGTGGTTGAAAATCCGCCCTTCCACTGCATGGGGCATGGGTTTGATCCCTGGTCGGGGAGCTTAGATCCCGTATGCCACGAAGCCAAAAAAAAAAAAAAAAAAAAGGAAAAGAGAAAAAAGGCTCTAGAAATGTGCTTCCATTGTTATTACAAAGAAAAGAGTCATTACTTTTATGTCTTATGCTCTCTACCCAAATCCTGATAAAGAGAAGCAGGCATTGAGTATACACACGAAGCATGAAAAATAAAGTTTGGGCCACTGTATAGTTGTACATGTTGTTTGCTATTCAGGTGGCCAGCACAGAAATTTAATTGTCAATAGGTTTCTCCTTTTGCCAGCTCAACTATCCCTGCTTTCTGTAGTAAATTCTCAAGTCATTTATACAGAAACCTTTCTGGGAATTGAGATAATTATATTCCTTCTTTAGTGCATTAAGACGTTTGGGTAAATTAACCCATGAAAGGGTCTTAGTATAGTGACTGGAACATCGGAAATAATAAATGTTATATGTCATATTAACAGTACATGACTAACCCAAACTTTCTTTTTTTTAATCCTATACTCAAACCCAATATTGAGTAACTCATGGACAACTTATAAATATCTTTTTTCTTTAAAAAGCGACACTAGTGGTTTATAGTTTGCCTGTTGATCCCTGATGTGTGTGTGTCTATCGACCTACCTACTTACCTATTATTATTTTCTGAGTATCCATGCAGTCATAATTTGTTAATACTTTTATGAATCAATGTTTGCATCATTATCTTAAATTGTCCAATCATTTGATATGTTATAGCATTTTTTTAACTACACAAGATAAAAAGTGGCCTAAATTTTAAAAAAATTTAAAATATTAACCAGGATTAATAATAAAATCAATAGAATCCATGAGGCATTGACCATTTTCATTTACTTGCTATTAGATTTATTTTAAAAAATATAGGTTATTGAGTATTGAGTTATGCTATATCAAAGATAAGTCTTTTAATTTAATACAGCCTATTTTATTGAGGATCCTATGTTAAACTTAGGGTAATAACTATGCTCAGCAATTGAAATATACTAGGAAATTTTATTCTGGGAGAACTAACAAAGACATTTTTACCTCATGAAAACCATGATCAAACCCTTGGGCTCTATTGCATAAGACTTCAGTTCCCAAAATCCAATAATCTATTCCTGTGAATCTATTTCTCTTGTGAAATCCTCTGAATCTCTTTTTATTTACTATTTAGAAATTCAATAATTCATATTATTTATTAGAAGCTATTCTGGGAAGTCCAAACAATAGATATGTCTTACGCTGATTCTGACATACGTATCTCTTTCTTAAAAGTGAAAGAGAAACAAATTAAAAAGTCTCAAGATATGTTTTGGTACACGGTAGACAGTTATAACTCTTTTCCAAAAGATTATTTATCATCAATTTCCTCATGGTTTCCTCATGGGTGATGTTTAATCCCTACCTGAAACCATGAATATATGACACACATGGTGCTTCCTCTTATTTGGAAATCATAATGACTTTTGATATAGAAGACTATTCCTTTCTTCAGTTTACTAGCTAAAATGGAATTTAGTCATGAAGGGATTTCAGTGTTTCTTATAAAAACTGAGACCTGTAAAGTACCAGTAAGTGGTAGCATATTAAGGTGTTGGTGTGGGGTTGTGAGCAGTTAGTCACAGTGCAGACACCAAAGGAATTATTTTTCATAGAGATTTTTAAAGGATATCAAAACTCAAAACCAACTAAATTTTGATCTTTTTTCTTTTATCACCATGTGCTAGCAATTCTAAAAAATGGCAGTGATAAAATATTCCTCCCCTTTGGGACAGATTGCTTTCTTTACATGGCTCCTGCTGACTTGATACACCACTGTCAGTATATATTTGGAAATATTTTATTATTCAAAATATTTATGTTAAGTTAATCCATCCTTAAAGGTCAGCCCATCCATCTTCCTTCTACTTTGATCTTCTGGAATTGTGTTAACATTTAATCATAGTAAGGAACCCCCTCCCCCCCACACACCGCTGCTTGCTTTATTTTCATGCATTATCTTTACAAATTAAACAAATACAAAATGGCATAGCACTTAGTTTTAATGTCCTTGAGTAGTAATGAGGTTAAACATTTTATGTAGTTATTCAAGGGCACAAATAATCTACCTGATGAGAAAACTCAGCTACTGACTGCAAGCTCCACATAGGTTTCAGGATGACCATGGATAAAACGCTCTCCCTCTTCCCTCTTCAGACTGTCAGTGTGCATTTTCAGGGTATTGGTAATTGCCTATTACTCTCAGCCAGATATAAACCATGTACGCAGTGGGCCAGAGGGAAAAATCTTGGAATTGAGCAAAAGAGTTTTTCCTCACAATGTACCAAAATTCATACCTTCTATCTTAATATCAACTTCTTCAAAGTATTAAACTCCCCAAACATCCTGGACAACCTGTACATAAAACAAAGCTGAGCTGATTAGAATTCACTGCCCTGAGGGAGAATACCACCATGACAGTCTTAGCAATCTCTCAGGAAGGGTGAGTCAGAGATTATCTGTAGGATTTGGGGGTTTGTGCCTAAGAGGTCTGAGTCTTTGAAAGTAGGAGACTGCTTGGAAATGGACAAAGATTCTGACGTAATAGTTTGATTGGTAGACATTCAGGTAAGGATCTAAAGGTGCCCTGGAGTGTCATTCTGCAGACTTTCTTAGTATGAACACCAAGTGTTTAAAAAAAAATTTTTTTTACACCCTTAGGGAAAAAACAGGCCCTCTCTATTTTACCATAAGTTTAACCAGTTTTATGGCACTGAACTTCACATGTAACATTTTCTAATTGGTCCTGAAGGCGTTTGACCTTATAACGCCCTCCATGCCCTTCTGAGTGGGCCCTATGGTAGTCTGTTTCACAGATGTATAATCTATTAATAAATTGAAAATAAATATATTTTAGAGCATGCACGTATCTTTATATGTTCACTTAAAAGTTTACATTGAGAAAGTGAACTAAAAACAAAGGGTGATTTGGCAATATGTTTGTTCTAAGTTTAGGCATGGACTTTAGAACAGGAGAATTAGATGTTAAAATCCCAACTCTACTACTTACTAGCTGTGTAATTCTGGCTACATCAGGTAATCCTTCTGGGAATCAGTATCCTCACCTATTAAGTGAAGATAATAAAATGTTTCATGTTTATTTAATCATAAATCAAAATAAATTTGAGTGGACTGAATAATTATAAGACAAAAAAATCAGTATGTAGTAAAAAGTAGAAGAAAATTGAATATTGGATTTAAAAAGGATTTTCAACAATTGTATAAACAGAAAAGAAAGAAATCGCAAATTAATTATTAAATGCTTTGACACGTAAACCTGGGAAAGGGTACATTTGGTATGTCAAAAAAAAAGGTAACAAAACCAAAGGGAAATGATAAATTAAGATTTAAAAAATCGACATATAAAAACTCTAACATTGTAGTAAAAGATGGACAAAAGACGTGGACAAAATTCCTAATAAATATAAAAATGGGCAAATTAAATGAGAAAATAATTCACGACAAAAGTAATGAGAAAAATGTTCAACATAACTCACTTTTAGGAATTTTAAAATTAAAGCAAAAAATGTTCTAGTTTACCAAAGAAATAGGCAACAGTGGGAATTATAGTAGAATCTGGTGTCGGAACGAATGTACAGTTAAAAATTTTGGTAAAGGGGCAATCTTTTGGAAAGCAATTTGATAGCTAATGCAAAGAATGTAAGTATGTTCAAGGCTTCTAACCCAGGAATTTCATATTAATACTTTATTTAAAAATAAGCACTGGATAGGATATAACTCTCCAAGTAAGGGAGAATACTTTAGTGCATTATGGGGATATCTGTATGAAAAATTATATATAATATAATTACAAAGAACTAATGATATGAGAAAATACAGTATCTTAAAAATATATCAATCCATATATGTTATAACCTAAATTTTCTTTTAAGTATTATATGCATAAAACATTTTAATGGAAATCATTAAAATGTTAACAGAAACCTTATTTAACAGACATCTCTTGATCCCTTTCTATGTGCCAGATGCTACTCTAGGAGTTTTACAAGTATCAAACCAACTAATTTTGAGTAAAATCCCACTAAAGAGGTACTATTTTTATCCCTATTTGATAGGTTAGGAAACTATGTGTATTAAGGAACTTGAACTTATTATAAAAGACTTTTCCAGAAAGAAGAATCCAGACCTAGATGGTTTACTGTGGAATTCTATAAAATATTTAAGGAAATAATGATTTCCAGTAGTCTATCAGAAAATAAGGAAGGGATGAGTACATTCCAACTTGCTTTATGAGGACAGCATAACCCTAAGAACAACACACCCGCCCCCCCAAAAAATTAGAGACAATTACCAGTATTTTTCATGTACGTAAATGCACAAACCTTTAACAAAATATATTTAAATTATCTCAGAAATGCTAGGTTAATTTAACACTGAAAATCAATCAATGTAATGCACCATCTTAGAATTCAAGGAGAAATAATCAATGATCATTTCAACAGATATAGTAAAAACATTTGACAAGCTTTAAGACCTATTCAAAAATTTCTAAGAAGTAGTAATAAAAGGAGTTTTCAATCTGTTCAAGGGCATTTATGACTAATGTATAGGTAGCATCATACCAAATTGTGAAATGTTGATTATTTTCCTCCTAAGATTAGAAACAAGGCAAAGATGCTCTCTCTTACCTCTCCTATTAAGTGTTATACTGGTGAGCCTAGCCTTAGAAATGAATCTAGAAAAAGAAAATAAAAATATAAAGATAGAAATGAAGGAAAGTTTCTCTATTTGTATGTGGCACGATTTTGTATGCAGAATATCCTAAGTAATCTTCCAAAAATGATCAGAACTAAGAATAAATTTAACAAGTTCTCAGAGTAGAAGTTTAATCTTTTAAAAAATCAATTGCATGTTTTATACAACGACAAATAATTAGAAATGAAATTTTAAAATAATTCTAATTATTGAGGAGGCAATAAATATTAAAATATGTAGATATAAATTTGACAAAAGTCATATAAATCCTCAACACTGAAAACATTGCTTAGAGACATTAAACAGCACCTAAGCAATGGAAGTAAAACAATACAAGAGTATTTGTTGGATGACCCAATGTTAAAAAGATGTCAGTTTTCACCAAATTAATTTATAAACTCAACGCATTCCCAGTTATTATTCTAACAGGCTCCTTTCATTCTTTCTTTCTCTTTTTTCCTTTCTTTTTCTTTCTTTCTTTCTTTCTCTCTTCCTTTCTTCCTTTCTTCCTTCCTTCCTTCCTTTCTTTTTTTCTCTCTCTGTCTCTCTTTCTTTTTCTCCTGCCCTTCCTCCCTCCCTTCCTTCCTTTGAATTTGACAAGCTGATTCTGAAATGCATATGCAAATACAAAAGACCTAGAATCCTGAAAATGAAAAAAAAAAAAAAAGCTTGGAAGGCTTATATGAACTGAATTCAGAAATCACCTATTAAGTTAGAGTAATCAATATAGCATAGTACTGGCATAAGGAATGACAGACCAGTGGAACAGAAGAGTTCAGAAATAGTTTCACTTATACAGTGAAACTATATAAGTGAATCTAGATTTTTTGTTGATTTTCAACAAAGGAGCTGAATCATTCCGTGGGGAAAGAAAAATCTTTTTAGTGAATGGTGCTGGAATATCCACAAGGAATAAAATGAATCTCAACCCCTACTTTATACCATATAATCCTAGTGTTAGAAAAATGGTATCTTTGCAAGGAAGGTAAAGCAGTTGATCCACTAAAGCTGAATGTCTTACTTTCTCTGAATGGCTCTAAAGAGGAAATGAGAAATAATTTCAGATGTTATAGCTTTGGCATAGATGGGCCAGAGAGAAGCAGATCTTGCTCTACTTGTCAAGAGAAGACATAATTCTATAAGACCTTGAGCTACAATGTTATGTGGCAGCCTGGATGGGAGGGGAGTCTGGGGGGAAATTGACACATGTATATGTATGGCTGAGTCTCTTTGCTGTGCACCTGGAACTATCACAACATTGTTAATTGGCTATACTCCAATATAAAACAAAAAGGTTTTTTTAAAAAAAAAGACCTTGAGCTATGCTCAGGGATGTCTATAAGTTATTGACATAGTTGTAAATGGACATTTTCATCTTTACTAGGTCATTAAAGACAGAGACCCCAATGGAATGCTGATACTTTTTCTAGCCCCATCACTTTAGAGGCTAAAATACCTTTATTTTCATAGTCTTCTCTGGATCCAGTACTAGAAGAATACAACTGACAAATGCTTGCTATTACTTCCAATTTATTTTATCCCTCATGCCTAATAAAAAGGTTTCTTTTCTCTTTTAAGTGCTTGATATTGAGAGTTTACCATGATTTGGCCAGATGAGTGAATTAGGGAGGATGATCTGTCTTCAGTTGTTCTAGCAAATTTAGTGGCCTTCTTTGACAAAGTGTATTATTTTAAGACATTGTGAATCTCAGATTTACTGGGTCGAAAGAACCAGATTAGCAGCATTTGGGTCAGGGCTTTGGGACTAAGCTTACCAAGAGACAGACACTAGTCCTGAGGGGAGGTATTCTGGGCATCCAGTATGGAACTTTTAAAAAAAGAGTACTAAGATCACATAATTCCAGGTGGACTTAACAAAATGTAGACTAGGCGGGGAGAACAATTTCTTTACTCTGGAAGAAATGAGACACTCAGGATCCTATCCAGGTGATCCCAGAGGGAATAGAGAGAGACTGACAAAAATTAGGGAGGGCACCAATTCTAGGAAAATGTTGGTCTAAATGTAAAAAATCCAAAAAGAACTCAGGCATGAAAGCTAAAGCAGAAGCACAATTGTGATTTAGAGCTCCAGTACACATGGCAGGGGTAGGAAATGGCGTGAGGTATGCGGCAAAAAGCCTAGGGTTTGAGAAAGCATTTGAATGCTCTGAGCACACATGGAGAAGCCAAAGGGTTAGCTTCTTCTCGGCCACTGTACCTGAATCCATCCAGTGTCTTCAGTCTCCAGGAAGTACAATGAATGCATAGTGTTAAACTTATATTCCTTAATTCTGAGCAGTGTGACTGTCCTGGACTTCTACCTAGTCATCTATCCTGGTGAAGATGGATTAAATAGAGTGTTTCATGATTATTTTATCATATCAGCCTACCTTTAAAGCTTAGAACTCTGTTTTCAAAGGTATGGTTCAAAGACCAAGTTCATCACATTCAGCTGTTTATCACATTCACTCCTTTATGGATCCTTTTTTTGCATCAAGTTTAAGAAGGCTTTGCTTAGTCCTAGGTTAAGATTCCTATGCACTACCCCAGGCTGAGGCAGAACTTCTACGGGTGGAGTCCAGGAATTGACATGGTTTCCCCAAACTATTATGAGAAAATATTCCTTTTTAAAAAGGAATGACTATGTTCCTAGCAAAACTCAGTATTGGCAACATTTTTTTCAGTTTCTTTTGCTGCTTATAACATTCAACCTTTTAAATACTCTTCTCTTTTAATAACTCCAATGATTCATTCACTTGTTGCCATCAAGTGACAGAAGCACAAAACCAAGCTTTAAATACAGAACAGTAAATTGTACGATCATGAGAAAAAAGAGCACTCGCTGTGTGGTTGTCATGATGGGCTTTTAGATCTGAGATGTGATTGCAGTTCTGGGTTGCAGCAGTCATAATTACAGCAATGCCATTTAGCCTACATAGTCAGGGGAAAGGGTAATCACAGTGTAGAAAACAGTGACCCAAGACATCCATTACTACTGAGGGCATTAGCTATGCTAGGCTCGCATGAAATGCACCACATGCCTGTTTGGGAGAGGGTTCTCTAAGGAAAACACTGCCACTCAGGAGCAGTAATAATGATTATCACAGTTCGCAAAACAATTTCAGTGCCATGTCATCAAAAAATGACCCTGGGAGGCCTCTCTAACATCCCTTGTTAGGCCCCCAGCCAGCCAAACTTTATGGTTAAAAGTAACTGTGACAAAGAAACTGCGTGGGTTTTAGAATTATATTCTATAATTTTTTGCCAGTTCCTTCTGACAGATTCTTTATTTCAGAGTGTCTGTTGCTTAGAAAAACATTTAGGAGGAGGTGAAACCTAGATTGATTTTCACTTCTGACTCAAGCCTGATTTGATTACAATAGGCACTGTAGGACTGTTCAACTTTGCTAGCTGGCATGGAAAAAGCAACTTGTTTCAAAACAAGTGAGCTAAAATATAAGCTGTGTGTGTGTGTGTGTGTGTGTGTGTGTGTGTGTGTAGGTTTTCATTACAACTGTACTATTCCAAATAAGACTTGACCTGTCTTTTATCATTTTTATTTCCGAATAGTGTTTGCCATTGTCTATAGTAAGAAGCTAATGTATTTTAGAAAAAAAATTGAAAAGCACATAAAAACTATATAAAAAATGCTTCCTAACGAGGCTCAACTAAACTAGTGTTGCCTGTAGTACATGAAAGTAGTGAAAATAAAACGATCAAAAAGAGTTAACATCTCTGGAATTGTCATTCCAATATTTTATGCTCATCCTTTGATAAATCATATTTATTGGTATGCTTCACATAATTTATTGGAATATTAAAACAGATTACTGAGAGTAATACTGAGAAAAACATAGCAATGTATGTCATAACAATATCTGGCTTTGAGTAAGTTAGGCTGGGACTGAAGCTCAACTTCAGTCTAGAGGGGAGAGAGAGAGGGAGGGAGAGAAGAAGAGATGGGTGGATTCCACTGCAATGGTGGGATCCAAAAGAATAGCCATGCAGTCCAAAGCAGTGTTCACAGGACGGCAGATTCAGATGAAACTCAGGCAAATGCCATGGCAATAGGTTCAGTCTAAACCATGAGGAAAGCAGCTAGCAATAGTTCTTAACTTGAGATTCACATAGATTTGCCTGAAGAATGTTTTTAAAATACACATTCCTTTGGCCCCATCAGAGACAAAATAAATCTCTGAAATAGACCTTTAGTTTTGTTCTTTAAACTTATTTTGAGGTAATGGTAGATTAACATGCAGTTGTCAGATACAATACAGATATAATATTCTACACCCTTCACTCAGTTTCTACCAATGGTAACATATTATTGATGCATAACTACAGTACAGTACCTTAATCAATAAATTGATTTTGATAAAATTCATTTACCTTATTCAGATTTCACCGGATTTGTATGCACTCGTTTGTATGTGTGTGTTCATCTCTATGTATTTATTTCTATGCAAATTATTGTATATGTAGCTTTGCATAGCATCTATCACAGTTAAGATGAAGATGGATTAAATAGAATGTTTCATGATTATTTTATCAGTCTACCTTTAAACCTTAGAACTCTGCTTTCAAAAGTATGGTTCAAAGACCAAGTTCATCACATTCAGCTGTTTATCACATTCACTCCTTTATGGATCCTTTTTTTGCATCAAGTTTAAGAAGGCTTTGCTTAGTCCTAGGTTAAGATTCCTATGCACTACCCCAGGCTGAGTCAGAACTTCTGGGGGTGGAGTCCAGGAATTAACATGGTTTCCCCAAACTATCATGAGAAAATGTTCCTTTTTAAAAAGGAATGACTATGTACCTAGCCAAACTCAGTATTGGCAACATGCTCCCTTTGATAATCACAGCTATCTCCTTTCCTTCCCTGCCAAGCCCTGACAACTACTAATCTATTCCTCTGCTCTATAATTTTATTTAAAAAATGTTATATAAATAGAATCCAAAAGTATGTAATCATTTAAGATTGGATTATTTTTATAAATACCTGGAGATTCATCCAGGTTGTCATGTATATCGATAGTTTATTCCTTTTGATAGCTGAGTCGTATTCCGTGGCACGACATCTTACTACACGTGGACCATGGTACCACATTATGTTTAATTCACCCATTGAAGTTATTCCAAGCCTGGAATAAATCTCACTTGATTATGGTTTATCATTCTTTTTCTACATTGCTGGGTTCAATTTGCTAATATTTTATTGAGTATTTTTGTGTCTAATTTAATGAGAGATATTGGTCTATAGTTTTTCTCTTTTTTTTGTATTTATTGTCTTTGTCTAGTTTTGCTGTATGGTAATTACAGGCTCATAAAATGAGTTGGGAAGTATTTTATCCTTTTCTGTCTTTTGGAAGAGACTTTGTAAACTTGGTGTTAATTATTCTTTAAAATTTTCACAGAATTCTCCATTGAAGCCATTTGAGCAGCACTAGTATTCTCTTAAAAGATCCCTGATTGTTTTAATGTGTAGCCAAGGTTGAACAATGATTCCTTTTGGTGAGTGATAGGATAGGTAGAATCAGTAGAGTTTCTCTAAGATTATGTTACTTAAGCCACTCACAGAAAGACCTAAGCCTGAGGTTAAAGTAGAACAACAAGATCTAGTTGCCTGCAAGATCGGAATTGGGGAGCAGCACATGGGGCCAGTTAAGCCAGCTGGTGCTCAGAGGTAACCCAGGTACTAGAAGAGACCAAGAAAACGCATATACATGCAAGCAATAATACATGGCTTTTTTTTCAGGGTCTTCTCTTCACTCAGTGGTATATCAAGGGCCTTTTTCAGTGATACAAATCTAACTCATTCTATTTGGAATGTAGAAAATATTATATGGTGTAGATTAGCAAAAGATATTCATCCCTTCTGCTATTGTAGGATATTTACAATATCTCCATATTTTAAACAAATATTTTACTATGTATATCTAAGTATTTTTTATGTTAAATGAATTTAAATGGCTTATGCAAGTTTATGGTGTCCACCAAAGATCGTAGTATGTCTGCCTAACTTTCAGACTTACAAGATTACCATAAAACATACTTAGTATCATATTCCCTTAGAAAGATATAGAATTAGCAAATCTAGTTTGCCAGGAACAGAATCAGGTGTTTTCCTTCCATGAGAATTGCAAGAGGCGGGTTTCTTACTATTTATCGTTCTCCCAGTCCAGAAGCATTTCATCATAAAGGGCCATTTTACAATTAGCACTTTGGCCTGGTAACACTGCTGACATTCTACCTTTATCAAGTTTCCAGTGAAAGAAAGCTGTAAAGTTAACCAAGCCCAAGGTCAGCTCCTCCTGCTGAAGGGAGTGAGTATTGTTAACCTTTTACCCATAATACTAAATTTTGGTAAAACCTGCCAAATTGTGCTCTAAAAAGTTTATATCAATTCATACTGAAGAATAAGTAAAATGAGAGTGCTGTTTTTCTCACAACTTTTCCAACAGTGTATATTATTTTTAAGTTTGGCACTCTAGTGCATTAGTATTTTTACTTTTGTTCCCCTGATCATAGGTGATTTTAAAAATACCTAGTCTAATGGTCTAAAATGTTTAGGGGTTTATATGCTCATGTGACATTTTTTTATTAGGCTGTCTTTCTTTTACTGATTTACAACAGTTTTGTGTATTAGGAGGTTTAATTTTTGTCTGTTATATTTAATGTTTATATGTCCCCCATGCTTTCATTTGTCTTTTTTTATGATACAGTTGGTCAAAATGAAGGTAAAACTAATTATGTGGCCAAATATACAAGTCTTTCCTTTATGACTTCTGGAATATGTATTAGGCTTATGTTGGTTTTTACTCATCCAGAATTCTATGTGTATATTTACCACATTTTCTATTGAGATTTTAATATTTTGCATATAAGTTGTTAGTTTTGTTTCACTGATCCACTTCTAAGGACTCAGTATTTACTTTATAACTGGAGGTTGACCAAGGCATTGCTCTCCTTGTCTTCCTGGTACCAAGCCCACCCTGGGAGTTCCCTAAGGCAGATTCTCCATTAAATTTAGAGTTCACTAGCTTGTGCCTGAGAGCTGTGTCCTGGCACAGAAGTTCCATAAGCACTTTAATTAATTACCTTGTCAATTGCCCCAGGGACTGCTCTGACTCTCAAGCCAGACTTGCTATGATCCTGGGGAGTTTTCTGCTGTTCTATTTGGAAAACTTCCTTTTTTCAGAAGTCCCTATTGAGTTGTCAGTTGTTCACCTCTGTGGGGTTTCTTTTCCAATTAAATCCCATCTGCTTTATGTCTTCAAGAAATTCTTCAGTAATCTTTGCACTCTGAAGGCACTCTTCCTTTTTTTCTAGTACTGTTTCTTCTGTCATTTCAGTGGGTTTTGGTGAGGGAAGTAAGTTAAAGTTTTAGGTAGTTAGTTATTTTGACCTAGAAATGAATGATGGATACTTAAAAATATTACATGCATACTAAAGCCTAAAATGAGGGATTAATTCCTAATTGGATAAGGCTTCAAAGGAGAAAATATTTAATACAGAAGATTTGGATTAGATAGGCAAGAATAATCTCTTTCACACATTAAAAATGTACTTTTATACATTCAAATATGCAATTAATGGGATGAAAAAATTTAATTCAGTTACTATTAGTTTTTGGGGAGAAGACTCAGTCCTTAACATGCATTCAAATAGACTAATTCTTACTCAAGGTAAAAGCAGCTTAAATTATTAATAATAATGTTTAAAATCATGCCAGTTAATGACATTATTAAAGAAAATTATTAAAAAGTACCATGCACTGAAAACTGTGGCCACACACAAACCTGAAGACAGATGTTTATGGCAGCTTTATTCATAATTTCCAAAACTTGGAAATAATCAAGATGTCCTTTATTTGACAAGTGGATAAATAAACTGTGGCACATAAAGACAATGGAATATTATTCATCATAAAAAATAAATGAGCTATCAAACGATGAAAAGACAGGGAGGAACCTTAAATGCACATTAGTAAGTAAAAGCAGCCAGTATGAACAGCGTATACACTGTATAATTCCAACTATATGACATTTTGCAGAAGTCAGAACTATGGAGACAGTATAAAGATCAGGGGTAGCCAGGACTTGGAGGATGGGGAATGAAAGGGAGGAGCACAGAAGATTTTTAGACCAATAAAAATATTCTTTATGATACCATAATGATGGTACATTTCATTATGCATTTGTTCAAGCCCATAGAATGTACAACAGCAAGAGTGAACCCTAATGTCAACTGTAGACTTCGGGTGATAATGGTGTGTCAGTGTAGGTTCATCAATTGGAACAAGTGTACTAGTCTGGTGGGGGCTGGTGATAAATGAGAGGCCATGTGTGTGGGGGGGCGTGGAGTATCGGAGAAATTTCTGTACCTTGCCCTCAATTTTGCTGTGAAACTTGAACTTCTCAAAAAAAAAAAAAGGTCTTAATTTTAAAAAAAAGATGCGGATTGTGTGTGAAAACATAGTTTAGTGGGGTTTGGAATGATAAGTTGAGAACGGTCTTGAGATAAAATTTAATTCTGAACTGTTAATTTACTTCTTGTAAGTGCAGTGACATAAGATGACACTTAGTAGTGGCACAGGTAATTGGCAGGAGGCAATAAGAGGACATTTTATGGAAGGTACAGAAGGATCATAGGGCCCTGGGTAACTTTACTGGGCTGCTATTGACATAACAGCAATGAGATGCTCATGAGTCATTTAGGGAGCAGTTAAATGTATTGTTGCCCTTTGCACATTATCAGTAGGTGCAACAGTGGCAGTAGTGAAAGAGCCAGAAGAAGAGAGAAAGAAAATATCAGAAGCCACTCAGCTGTTCAGAACATTTCATCATGAGCAGATGAGACGCCTCTTGATTCCTGTAAAGGACTTGGCAAGATCCTGATTAAAAATTACGTGTTAGACAACAATTTAAAATGCCCACTTGACTTTATTTTGGCTATGTCATAGAGAGAGTGTATAAATGAATCTGGAATTCTAGCCAAATCAAAGCTAGAAACGTTTATTGATATAGAAGATAGTTAGGTAATAAATGGAACAGAAAGAGTTCACCCAGTGTGAGCATGAAGATATACAAGAAAAGACAGAGCCCAGGAACACTACGTTTAGATTAATGCTTATTAAACATGAAATATAAATTGTAGAACACAAATGTTATATTCGTCAAGTGCCTACACAAATTTATAGAAATTACTGTGTCATAAAAGTGTAACAGTTCATTAAAACAAAATAAGATACTGATTTTTGGCAATTTCTTTTGTTGTAATACTTTGGAGCACAAATCAAATTGTATGAAATCATACATTCCTCCATCAACTCTTCAGCTCTTATGTTCCTATAGGAAGCATGTTCACTGAAACCTACACCAATATTACATTGAATTAATTTAATAAATATAGATCACGTTCCCAGGAGGAATAAGACATAGTACTTGGTTCTTGTTTTGAGGAATCTAACATTAGAAACACAAATCCTACTTTGAAAGATTTATAACCTAAATGGACATAAAAATGTACAGAGGACGAACCATAAAAACAAAAGAAATGTGGCAGGTGTAATAAAGAGTACAGAAAAGCCAAATTGAACCTTACTGTCAGAATTTGGAAAAGCACCAATGAGCTGGCATTTTAGATAGTTCCTTAAGGAGGAATATGATTTTAGTAAGTAGATATACAGAGATAACATATAGGGAAAATGAAGGAAGGCTATGAATCAGAGAGACATTCCCATGAGAAGACAGCTTGGATAGTATAGGAGAGTAAGAAGTGTTAGATGTGTGTTTTTTAGAATGAGTTGCAGGTGGGAGATTGGTTTATGGTAATGGTATTGGAGAGTAGGTATGTTTTAATCTGGTCTTGACAGCATTGTAAGACATTAAGATAAAGTGTATTCTGATAGGGGAAAGAGATGACAAATTATGTGTTATATAGATACCAAGCATTTGATTACAAGTGGGGTAAAATGGAATATTTAAACCTCCAAATTACAAATAATGTTGTATTCTGTAATGCTCTTCCATCTAACCTGAATTAACATTTCAAAGATTATCTTAGGGAGATGTTACTAAGGAAAATGCCCACTCCCCACTGCCTTCTACTTTTAACTATTTTTCTAACTTTCTGTGGTACATAGAAATTCCTATGTATAAAAAACTATTTTTCCATTATGAAACATAATAAACATCCTTTGCACTTACTTTTCCCTTGGTTAAATTTTTGCTCATGAAATTGCTTTGCAGTCGGTAAATGAGTCAAAAAGTATAAATTATTCTTATGACTCGAACTATATTCTCATATTTTTCCTAAGGTTAAAGTATCAGTTTTCATTTCATTAGCAATTTTTCACTGGATTCCTGCCAAAATTTTCAATATTGAGTGTTTTAAATGTGTGGAAGATCTAAATAGATATTTTGCCAAAGAAGACATACAGATGGCCAAAAAGCACATGAGAAGATGCTTAACATCACTACTTATCAGAGAAATGCAAATCAGAACTACAGTGGGGTATCACCTCACACTGGTCAGAATGGCCATCATCAAAAAAATCTACAAACAATAAATGCTGGAAAGGGTATGGAGAAAAGGGAACCCTCCTACACTGTTGGTGGGAATGTAAGTTGGTATAGCCACTGTGGAGAACAGTATGGGGGTTCTTTAAAAAACTAAAAATAGGTAGCAGAAGGTGGTTGGGACAAAGCTCTAGTCCCAAACTCTAATTGAGGGGCAGAGAGTGCTTGATTCAGCTTCTTCTGAAGGCCAGTCTTGGACTTCTTAACATACAATTCCTAATAGCCAGAAGGAAAGTGTACGTTTAAAACTTTGGACATATCGGAACCAAGATGGCAGAGTAGAAGGACGTGCTCTCACTCCCTCTTGCGAGAACACCAGAATTACAACTGTCTGCTGGACAGTCATCAACAGGAAGACACTGGAACTCACCAAAAAAGATACCCCACATCCAAAGACAAAGGAGAAGCCACAATGAGATGGTAGGAGGGGCGCAATCACAGTAAAATCAAATCCCATAACTGCTGGGTGGGTGACTCACAAACTGGAGAACACTTATACCACAGAAGTCCACCCACTGGAGTGAAGGTTCTGAGCCCCACGTCAGGCTTCCCAACCTGGGGGTCTGGCAACGGGAGGAGGAATTCCTAGAGAATCAGACTTTGAAGGCTAGTGGGATTTGATTGCAGGGCTTTGACAGGACTGGGGGAAACAGAGACTCCACTCTTGGAGGGCACACACAAAGTAGTGTGTGCATCGGGACCCAGGGGAAGGAGCAGTGACCCCAGGGGAGACTGAACCAGACCTACCTGCTAGTGATGGAGGGTCTCCTGCAGAGGCAGGGGGTGGCTGTGGCTCACTGTGGGGACAAGGACACTGGCAGCAGAAGTTCTGGGAAGTACTCCTTGGTGTGAGCCCCCCCAGAGTCTGCCATTAGCTCCACCAAAGAGCCCAGGTAGGCTCCAGTGTTGGGTTGCCTCAGGCCAAACAACCAACAGGGAGGGGACCCAGCCCCACCCATCAGCAGTCAAATGGATTAAAGTTTTACTGAGCTCTGCCCACCAGAGCAACAGTCAGCTCTACCCACCACCAGTGCCTCCCATCAGGAAATTTGCACAAGCCTCTTAGATAGCCTCATCCACCAGAGGGCAGACAGCAGAAGCAAGAAGAACTACAGTCCTGCAGCCTGTGGGAAAAAAACCACATTCACAGAAAGATAGACAAGATGACAAGGCAGAGGGCTATGTACCAGATGAAGGAACAAGATAAAACCCCAGAAAAACAACTAAATGAAGTGGAGATAGGCAACCTTCCAGAAAAAGAATTCAGAATAATGATAGTGAAGATGATCCAGGACCTCGGGAAAAAAATGGAGGCAAAGCTTGAGAAGATGCAAGAAATGTTTAACAAAGACTTAGAAGAATTAAAGAACAAACAAACAGGGATGAACAATGCAATAACTGAAATGAAAACTTCACTAGAAGGAAACAATAGCAGAATAACTGAGGCAGAAGAATGGATAAGTGACCTGGAAGACAGAATGGTGGAATTCACTGCTGCAGAACAGAATAAAGAAAAAAGAATGAAAAGAAATGAAGACAGCCTAAGAGACCTCTGGGACAATATTAAACGCAACAACATTCGCATTATAGGGGTCTCAGAAGGAGAAGAGAGAGAGAAAGGACCCAAGAAAATATTTGAAAAGATTATAATTAACTTCCCTAACATGGGAAAGGAAGTAGCCACCCAAGTCCAGGACGCGCAGAGAATCCCGTACAGGATAAACCCAAGGAGAAACATACCGAGACACATAGTAATCAAACTGGTAAAAATTAAAGACAAAGAAAAATTATTGAAAGCAGCAAGGGAAAAACGACAAATCACATACAAGGGAACTCCCATAAGGTTAACAGCTGATTTCTCAGCAGAAACTCTACAAGCCAGAAGGGAGTGGCGTGATAGACTTAAAGTGATGAAAGGGAAGAACCTATGACCAAGATTACTCTACCTGGCAAGGATCTCATTCAGATTCAATGGAGAAATCAAAAGCTTTACAGACAAGCAAAAGCTAAGGGAATTCAGCACCACAAAACCAGCTCTACAACAAATGCTAAAGGAACTTCTCTAAGTGGGAAACACAAAAGAAAAGGACCTACAAAAACAAACCAAAACAATGAAGAAAATGGTCATAGGAACATACATATCTATAATTACCTTAAACATGAATGGATTAAATGCTCCAACCAAGAGATACAGGCTTGCTGAATGGATACAAAAAAACTGCTATCCTAGAGTTGAAGAACACATGACTGAAGTAAAGAATTCAATACATAGTTTCAATAGCAGACTCAACCAAGCAGAAGAGAAAATTAGTGATTCGAATACAGGTGATTTGAAATCCTCCAGTCAGAAAAACAAAAAGAAAGAAGAATGAACAAGAGTGAAGGAAGTTTGCATGAATTACAGGATACCATTAAAAGAAACAATCTGTGCATTATTGGAGTCCCAAAAGGAGGAGAGAGGGAGAAAGGGGAAAACACATATTTAAAGAAATAATGGCTGAGAACTTCCCAAACCTAGAGAGAAATTTGGACATTTAGGTTTTTTAAGCTGATAGGTCACTTCAAAATTACAACCCCAAGTGATCCTCCTCCAAGATATTATAATAAAACTGTCTAAAATCAAAGACAAAGAGAGAATCATAAAAGGAGTGAGAGAATCATAAAAGGAGTAAGAGAAAACAAATTCCTCACTTGTAAGGGAACCCTCATAAGGCTACCAATGGATTTCTTAACAGATACATTGCAGACCAGGAGAGAGAGGGATGGTATATTTAAAGTACTCAAAGAAAACACTGCCAACCAAGAATACCTTACCCCAGCAAATGTGTCTTTTAGAAATGAAGAAGAGATAAGGACTTTCCAAAACAAACCAAAAATGAGAGAGTTTATCACCACTAGATCTACATAGCAAGAAATGCTGAAAGGAGTTCTCCAAGGATGCAAATTATTAACATGAGAATATATAAAAATACTAAAAATACTGATAAATATAATCAAATTCAGAATATTCTAGTAGTTTATGATGGTGTGTTAACTTTAGTGTAAAGGTTAAAGGACAAAAGTATTACAAGTAGCTGTAGCTACAATAATTTGTTAATGGATAGATAATATTAAAAGAGGTAAATTGTAACATTAAAATCATAAAATATGGGGTGTGGGAGAAAAAGGTTGAGTTTTTGTTTGTGATTGTAGTTAAGTTGTTATCAACTTAAATAGGCTGTTATAGTTATGTAAGCCTTATGGTAGCCACAGAGGAAAACCTAGAGTAGAATCACAAAAGATAGAGAAGTGATTCAAAGCATACCACTGTGGAAAAACATCAAGTCACAAAGAAATACAGCAAGAGAGAAGTAAAAGAAAAATGGGACTATAAAACAGCCAGAAAACAGTTAAAAATATGTCATTAGTAAGTCCTTATCTATAAATAATTACTTTAAATGTAAATGCATTAAATTCTTCAATCAAAAAGCCTAGAGTGGATGAAAGGATTAAAAACAAGACCAACCTATATGCTGCCAATAAGAGATTCACTTCAGCTTTAAGGACACACATAGGTTAAAAGTGAAGGAATGAAAAATACAGCCCATGCAAATGGAAACCAAAAGAGAGCAGGGGTTTGATGTAAATACAGCTACAAAATTTATATTTATATAAATTTATATCAAACAAAATAAACTTCAAGTCAGAAACTGTAACGAGACAAAGAAGGTCATTATATAGTGATAAAGTTGTCAATTCATCAAGAGTATACAACAATTATTAATACATATGTACCCAACATCACAGCAGTGGAATACACTTTCTTCTCAAGTAGTATGAAACAGTCTCCTGGATAGATCACAAGTAAGGTCACAAAATAAGCCTAAAGAAGTGTAGTGAGACTGAAATTGTACCATGTGTCATTTTCAAACATAATGCTATGAAACTAGAAATCACTAACATGAAGAAAACTGGAAAATTCTCAAATATGGGGAAATTCAACTAATCACTCCTGAACAATCTGTGAATCAAAGAAGAAACCAAAAGGGAAATTTTAAAATATCTTTAAACAAACAAAAATGAAAAAATAACATGTCCAAACTTATGACTTGCTGCAAGCACAGTTCTAAGAGGGGAGTTTATAGTGATAAACGGCCTACATTAAGAGAACAGAAAGAGCTTAAACAACCTCCCTTAACACCTCAAGGAACTAGAAAACGATCTTAATAAACAGCCTCACTTTATAACTCAAAGAACTAGAAATAGAATAAAACTAAGCCTAGAGTTAGCAGAAAGAAGGAAATAACAAAGATCAGAGCAGAAATAAACGAGAGATCAGAAAAACAATAGAAAAGATCAACAAAAATAAGAGCTGTTTTTTAAAAAAAATAAACAAAACTGACAATCCTTTAGCTAGACTAAAAAAAAAGAGGAAAGATTCAAATATATCAGATATGAAAGAGGAGACATTACAACTGACACCACAGAAATAAAAAAGATGATACTACAATGAACATTTATACACCAACAAATTGGATAACATAGATTTGGATAAGTTCCTAGAAATGTGCAACCTACCAGAACGGAATCAGAAAAAAAAAATCTGAACGGACAAATTACTAGTAAAAAGATTTAATCAGTAATCAAAATTCTCCCAACAAAGAAAAGCCCAGGTCCAGTTGGTTTCACTAGTGAGTCTAACAATTATTTTAAAAGAACTATCACCAGTCCTTCTCAAAATCTTCCCAAAAATTGCAGTGAAGAGAATACTCCAAATTCATTTTAAAAGGCCAACATTACCCTGATAAAAACACCAGATAAGGAAATGACAAGAAAACTACAAGCCAGAGTCCTTGATGAATACAAATGCAAAAATTCTCAACAAATTTCTAGCACACGAAATTTAACAGCACATAATCAAGTGGGATTTATTCTTAGGATGCAAGGATGGTTCAACATACACATGAATTAATGTCATATACCACATTAACAGAATAAAAGATAAAAATTACATAATTATCCCAGTAGATGCATAAAAAACATTTGACAAGATTCAGCATCATCTCATGATTAAAAAAAAAAAAAAAACTCTCAGTAAATTAGATCAAGGAGAGATATACCTCAACATAATAAAGACCGTATATGACAAACCCACAGCTAACATTATATGCCTCAGTGAAAGGCTGAAGGCTTTCTCCCTAAAATCAGGAACAGGACATGGGTGTCCACTCCCAACACTCCTATTCAGCACAGCACTGAAAGTCCTAGCCAGGGCAATTAGGAAGTAAAAGATATAAAATGTATGCAAATAAGAAAGAAGTAAAATTGTCTCTGTTTACAGATAATATCTTATGTATAGAAAATACTAAGAATCTACCCAAAAAGCAGCACTAATTAACAAATTCAGTAAAGTTTCAGGATACAAAATCAATATAGAAAAATCAATCACATTTCTATATGCTAACAATAAACTATCTGAGAAAAGATTAAGAAAATAATCTCATTTACTGTACCATCAATAACAAAAAAGCACCTGGAAATAAATTTGACCAAAAATTTGAAAGATCTGTACACTGAAAACTATAAAACACTGTTGAAAGAAATTGAAGAAGACACAAATAAATGGAAAGATTTTTTGACTTCATGGATCAGAAGAATTAGCATTGTTAAAATGTGCATACTAACCACAACCAACTGTAGATTCAATGCAATTCCTCCCAAAATTCCAATGGCGTTTTTCACA
Organism: Balaenoptera acutorostrata; assembly: GCF_949987535.1. Classification (NCBI taxonomy): domain Eukaryota; kingdom Metazoa; phylum Chordata; class Mammalia; order Artiodactyla; family Balaenopteridae; genus Balaenoptera; species Balaenoptera acutorostrata. Next base: position 68,204,655 of record NC_080070.1, read on the forward strand.
GAAATAGAGAAACAATTCTAAATTTCAAATGGAACCACAAAATACCCTGAATAACTAAAGCAATCTTGAGAAAAGCGAGCAAAACTGGAAACATCACACTTCTTAATTTCAACTATATTACAAAGCTATAGTAATGAAAATAGTATGGTTCTGGCATACAGTGGAACAGAATCAAGAGCCCAGAAATTAACCCATGCATATAAGGTCAATTAGTATTTGCAAGGGATCCCAAGAATACTGAATGGGGAAAGGACAGTCTCTTTGATCACTGGTGTCGGGAAAACCCACATGCAGAAAAATGAAATTGGAACACTATCTTACACTATTCACAAAAATTAACTCAAAATGGATTAAAGACTTAAACATAACACCTGAAAACTTAAAAATTCTAGAAGAAAATATAGGGGAAAAGCTCCTTGACATTGTTCTTGGCAAAGATTTTTTTGGATATGATACCAAAAGCACAGGCAACAAAAGCAAAAATAAAGAAGTGGACTACATTAAAAGTCTTTGCGCAGCAAAAGAAACAATCAGCAAAGTGAAAAGGCAACCTAAGGAATGGGAGAAAATATTTGCAAACCATCTATCTATTAAGAGGTTAATATCCAAAATATAAAAGGAATTTGTACAACTCAGCAAAAAAACTTCAAATAGTCTGATTCTAAAATAAATGACAGTGGACGTAAATATACATTTCTCCAAAGAAGACATACAAATGAACAACAGGTTCATGAAAAGATGCTCAACATCACTAATCATCATGAAAAGATGCTCAACATCACTAATCATCAAGAAAATGCAAGTCAAAACCATAATGAAATATCAGCTCTCAACTATTATAATGGCTGTTACCAAAAAGACAAGCGATAACGGGTTGAGGATGTAGAGGAAAGAGAAACCTCATGGACTGTCGGTGGGGATGTAAAAGCCACTATGAAAAACGCTATGGAGGCTACTCAAAAAATTGAAAATGGAACTACCATATGATTCAGCAACTCCACTTCTGTGTATATATCCAAATGAAATGGAATTACTATCTCAAAGAGAAAGCTGTCCTCCCATGTTTATTGCAGCATTATTCATAATAGCCAAGACATGGAAACAACTTGTGTTCATTGAAGGGTGAATGGATAAAGAAAATGGATGTATATAATGCTTTCTTATTCAGTCATAAAAAGAAGGAAATCCTGCCATTTGCAATAATATAGATGAACCTTGAGCGTATTAAGCCAAGTGAAATAAGATAAAGACAAATATTGTATATTCACACTTGAATGTGGAATCTAAAAAAGGCAAACTTATAGAAATAAGAAGTAGAATAGTGGTTCTCAGGGGCTGGGGTGTAGGGAAAGCAGGGAGATATTGGTCAAAAAACTTCCACTTATAAGATGAGTAAGTTCTGGGGATCTGATCATCAGTGCTAATACATGACATGATTTTTTATGGTTTAATAAACATTCCAGTATAAGGATATTTTAAATGTATAGATTTTATGATGGGAAATTTATTTTCTTCTATTTTTCAAATATTTTGTTTAATAGCAATGTGGACTAAGAAGGATAGAACATGTCTATGTATTCTCCAATGAAGAGCATCAGAGAAAAACATGCAAATGTATGGATTTTTATTAAAGCTTTGGTTCATTCATGCATCCATACATAAATATCACTGATGGCCTACTATGAGCTAGACATTACACTAAGTCTCAAAGATTCTTTGATGAATATTTGAATGAAAAAGCCGGAGTCAGAGACTATATTGATGTCTAGAAAGAAGAATTTTCACTTTTAGTTTTAGTTTTTCCCATCAGGCACAAACCACAGTCAAGGCATGAAGGGCAAATAAAGTTCAAATATTTGCCTTGAAATTATTTATTTGCAAAGGAAACCATTTGTACTTAACTGAGGGATCAGATTTGGAATACTTTCCTCTCTCTTTATACTTCCTGGTATGTCAACAAAAGTGTAATAATGGCAAATCCATAACACACTTTCAAAAGACAGCTATTTTAATTCTGGATTTACTGTGGTTTTATTGCTTCGAGGCTATAAAAAGATAAATGGAAAAATTTTATAAGATACCCATAATATTATCTGAGTAACAAAACAGAGCTCTAAAGGCAGATCTTCTGTAAAAGACACAACTATTTATCCAATGCTCTTGGTGGTGTTTAGCTTTTCTGAGTTGCTGCATATGCATTTCGTCTTTGGATGTCCCCTCTGCCCAAGTTTGTGTACGTGGTGAATGTGTACATGTCACTCAGGTTCAAGAATAATTACTGTGTATTTTCACCTGGTCCTGTCAGCTCTTTTTTTTTTTTTTTTTTCCTTCATGGTGTAGTTTTAGTGTTTCTTCCACAATATTCAGGTGTGCAAGAAATTTCACAATAGAACAAGTCAGGAAGCTCATAAGAAAGCAGCAAATTCACAAGTCAGTGGGCTCTTGAACCCACAAAAAGACAAGAAGCAAGTGTAAGATTTTAAAATGTTAAAGTTGAAATTCCATCACAATGTATTTTTTTCAAGCTCTACTGGAAATTAACACAAATATCAGTGTTAATTACACTTTGTCATGTATGATTTGAGCTTGCTTTAAGCTCATACACTGAAAGGAAGTCTCATTTCATGCACAAAATCTGTTGCATGCTTGGCTTCCTTAATAAAACTAGAGTTGAACATTTCCAGTGCCAAAAACAATTCAGCAAAGATAAACTACAGGAAAATGCAAGTTAGTAAGCTTTTGCTTGATGCTTCTATAATATAATATAATATCATCAAACTGATACTTAGAAACGATAGAAAGACATTGTTGTTCATCTTAGTTTCAATACCAGACTGTATAGAAAGCATCCAAGTTTCTGTTACAGTTTTCTAATTTAACTTAATCGTGCTGGTCAATATTTAGGAGCAAAAGGTAATTGCCCCAACCCTATTTCAAGGTTTGCCATGTGTCTTCCATTAGTGCGACCATATTTATGCCATTTACCTTCCCTTTTATAAGGCTGTGGCTGAGGGTGCTTCTGCTCTTGTTTTCGATGCCTGGAGCTTTCAATATATACCATACATTGCTTTTTATCTGGTCGACTGAAAGCAGTAAACACTTTTTTCATCCATGTTAGAGTTAAATTTATTTAAGCAAGAAACAATTTTAATGTTTTTCTCCATTAAACTATTATCTGAACACTGAAAAAGGATGTTAAATTAATCTGAAGTATAATCCTAGTATAACCATACAAAAAAGATTCAGTGAGTTTATACTTTTATCCTATAGAAAGAAAAAATAGACAGACATAAGTGTGCTGGCAAAGAGGGGAAACACTCAATAGATAAAGAGAAATGTGACAGTAAAATAATGAGTTGTGTTTCCATTATTTTTCCTCCTTTCCTGTAAAAATTAATCCCCCCCCCCAGTGGCTTCATTCATAAATATGTGTACATCTCTTACAGAGTCTCTCTCACACAGCTAAGGCTTATAAACAATGTCTACATGTACAGTTCTCCATCTCTATAATCAGGCTTTTGTCACTACTTCGCTGAAACACTCCATAATGCCATCCGTGGCCATCCAATTCCCAGCCAAGAAATCCAGTCTTTTCCTTTTTTAAGCGTTTAACACTGAAATATTCCTTTTACTTGAGATGATCTTTGGATTTTCATGATGACACTCTCTCGCCTGTCAGCTCTTGATAGTTAAAATAACAGTTAACTATTATTATTATTAACTTATTCTTTATATATTAAATATCCACCACTCATAGAATCTACCACACATCATATTATTTTGTTGAGTTCTCCCTTGACTGAGAGTTTCTTGTAGGCAGTGACTAAATCTGAATGATTAGTAGTAGTTTTAAAATTTTTGTTTGTGACATAATGCTTTGCATATCATACTCACTCAATAACTAGTTCATCTTTAGTTGAGCAAGTTTCTTCTATTAAAAGCAAAATATAAAATGTATTATAGGAAAATAAGCAGTAATTATTCCAGTTCCTAACCTTTAGTATAAAATAAATGAAGCTGCATTTATTTTTGGACTCTCTTCAATGTGATGTACTTCGCTTTTCAAAAATAACTTTGAGAATTTTAAAAGCAAGTTTAAGTTCAAAGGTCTGACTATTCATGTCCTAGCACCTCATTTCTGCCACATCTGTAAGACAGTAGTTGCTCTTACAGGCTTTGCCTCTTAGTCTTAATGTGTTTAGAATGAGCTTTTTATTTGTGACTATAGTGTCTCACACAATCTTCTTCATAGTATCTTTCGACAACACTACTTTAGGTAAAAATTATTCATTTAAAGTTAATCTGGATAGACCAGAAAAACCTAAAAAATGAAAATAATAATTTAATCCAAGACAAAAAGTAAAGTTTTACTATCCAAGCAACTGTCATAAGAGAACACAGATGATGATGGTGATGGTGATTATGATAACTGAAACTTTACAAGAAGTCTCCAAACATTAAAAACCTCTACCACCACCAATGGCAACAAAAGCATCTGAGAGAGAGAACAGTATAAACACTCTTTTAAAACATATTTTAGTATAAAATTCCAAGGCCCTCTGATTTGATAGTAGTAATATACCTTTTATTTATTTATTAAAAGATCCCAAACTCCCATCCCTCCCTCCCCTACCCCCCTCCCCCTGGCAACTACAAGTCTATTCTCTACATCTGTGAGTCTGTTTTTGTTTCATAAATATGATGATTTGTATCATATTTTAGATTCCACATGTAAGTGATATCCTATGGTATTTGTCTTTCTCTTTCTGACTTACTTTGCTTAGTATGATAATCTCTAGGTCCATCTATGTTGCTGCAAATGGCATTATTTCATTCTTCTTGATGGCTGAGTAATATTCCAGTGTGTGTGTGTGTGTGTGTGTGTGTGTGTGTGTGTGTGTATGTATACCATATCTTTTTTATCCATTCCTCTGTCAGTGGGCATTTAGGTTGTTCGCTTATCTTGGCAACTGTAAATAGTGCTGCTATGAACATAGTGGTGCATGTATCGTTTTGAATTATAGTTTTGTCTGGGTATATGCCCAGGAGTGGGATTGCTGTATCATATGGTAACTCTATTTTTATTTTTTTTGAGGAGACTTCATACTGTTTTCCATAGTGGCTGCACCAATTTACATTCCCATCAACAGAGTAAAAGAGTTTCCCTTTTCTCCACACCCTCTCCAGCATTAGTCATTTGTAGATTTTTAATGATGGCCATTCTGCCTGGTGTGAGGTGATACCTTTGATTTGCATTTCTCTAATAATCAGCAATGTGGAGCATCTTTTCATGTGCCTATTGGCCATCTGTATGTCTTCTTTGGAGAAATGTCTATTTAGGTCTTCTGCCCATTTCTTCTATTGTGTTGTTTTTTGTTGTTGTTGAGTTGTATGAGCTGTTTGTATATTTTGGAAATTAAGCCCTTGTTGGTCGCATCATTTGCAGATATTTTCTCCCATTCTCTAGGTTGTCTTTTCACTTTGTTTATGGTTTCCTCTGCTGGGCAAAAGCTTGTAAGTTTGATTAGGTCCCATTTGGTTGTTTATTTTGTTTGTTTGTTTTTATTTCTACTGCCTTGGGAGACTGACCTAAGAAAACATTGGTACAATTTATGTCAGAGAAAGTTTTTGCCTATTATCTCTTCTAGGAGTTTTACTGTGTCATATCTTATGTTTAAATCTATAAGCCACTTTGAGTTTATTTTTGTGCATGGTGTGAGGGTGTGTTCTAATTTCACTGATTTACATGCAGCTGTCCAACTTTCTCAGCACCACTTGCTGAAGAGACTGTCTTTTTCCCATTTTATATTCTTGCCTCCTTTGTCAAAGATTAATTGACCATAGGTGTGTGGGTCTATTTCTGGATGCTCTATTCTGTTCCATTGATCCATATGTCTGTTTTTGTGCCAATACCACACTGTTTTGATTAATGTAGCTTTGTAGTATTGTCTGAAGTCTGGGAGGTCTATGCCTCCTGCTTTGTTTTTTCTAAGGATTGCTTTGACAATTCTGGGTCTTTTATAGTTCCATATAAATTTTTGGATTGTTTGTATACCTTTTAAATTGTAAATGTAAGTTACCTATATAATATTTCTCACCTCTTCAACAAATGTGGTAGATCATTGCAATTTATCTTGCTTTAAATTTAGGTTGCACCTTAGAGTTCAATTAATTTCAGAAGAACAAAGAAAACAAGTGTTCTGAGAATCTTCATTATTTTTTCAGTTAGGTCATGAACAAAACAAATATTCAAACTTTGATTGAACATCTGTTGCGTGTCAGGCACTGGGCTAGGGACTAGATACAAATAAGTAGATAACATAGCCCCCAACCACTGGAGAGAGATAAATAGACCACTGCAATGCTGACTGATGAAAGCTATCATAAGAGTAGATGAAATGCCGGTGAGTAGGTATTATCAAATCATATGACTCCTGGAAGCAACAGAGGCCAAAAGAGAGTTGTATATGATGAGCGACATGATCATATGGTTTGAGCATATACCCCTGTTCTATCTTCAGCTTACCTCTTACACTAAGATTTAATACCATTTGAAAACAGTTCTTCCCAAATTCTGGACTTTCCAGATGTACAAAAACTAATTTATCTCACAGAATCTTTTTAAAAATTTTATTGGATTTAGTTGATATACAATGTTGTGTTAGTTTCAGGTGTATAGCAAAAGGATTCAGTTATACCTTTGCATGTATTCATTCTTTTTCAGATTCTTTTCTCATATAAGTTATCACAGAATATTGAGTAGAGCTCCCTGTGCTATACAGTAGGTCCTTGTTGATTATCTCTCTTATATATAGTAGTGTGTGTCTGTTAATCCCAAGCTTTTGATTTATCCTTCCCCGCACACACACACATTTCCCCTTTGGTAACCATAAGTTTGTTTTCAATATCTGTAAGTTTGTTTCTGTTTTGTAAATAAGTTCATTTGTATCATTTAAAACAAATTAGATTCCACATATGAGTGATATCACATGATATTTGTCTTTCTCTGTCTGACTTACTTCACTTAGTATGATCATTTCTAGGTCCATCCATGTTGTTGTAAATGGCATTATTTCATTCTTTTTTTATGGCTGAGTGATATTCCGTTGTATATGTGTACCACATCTTCTTTATCCATTCCTCTGTTGATAGACATTTAGGTTGCTTCCATGTTCTGGCTATTGTAAATAGTGCTGCAATGAACATTGGGGGTGTGTGTATCTTTTTTAATTACGATTTTCTCTTGATATATGCCTAGGAGTGGTATTGCTGGATCATGTGGTAGTCCTAGTTTTCGTTTATTAAGGAACCTCCATACTGTTCTCCATAGGGGCTGTACCAATTTACATTCCCACCAACAGTGTAGGATGGTTCCCTTTTCTCCATACCCTCTCCAGCATTTATTGTAGATTTTTTGATGATGGCCATTCTGACCAGTGTGAGGTGATACCTCATTGTAGTTTTGATTTGCATTTCTCTGATAATTGTTAATGTTGAGCATCTTCTCATGTGCTTGAAATGTCTATTTAGATCTTCTGCCAATTTTTTTATTGGATTTATTTTTTTTTTTTGACATAGAGCTGCATGAGCTATTTGTATATTTCGGAGATTAATCCCTTGTTGGTTGCTTCATTTGCAAATATTTTCTCCCATTCTGTGGGTTGTCTTTTCATTTTGTTTATGGTTTCCTTTGCTGTGTAGAAGGTTTTAAGTTTAATTAAGTCCCATTTGTTTATTTTTGTTTTTATTTTTATTACACTAGGAGCTGGATCAAAAAAGATATTGCTGTGATTTATGTCAAAGAATGTTCTGCGTGTGTTTTCTTCTACAAGTTTTATAGTGTCCAGCCTTACATTTAGGTCTTTGATCCATTTTGAGTTAATTTTTGTATCGTGTTAGAGAGTGTCCTAATTTCATTCTTTTACATGTAGCTGTCCAGTTTTCTCAGCACCACTTACTGAAGAGACTGCGTTTTATCCATGGTATATTCTTGCCTCCTTTGTTGTAGATTAATTGACCATAGGTGCGTGGGTTTATTTCTGGGCTTTCTATCCTATTCCATTGATCTATATGTCTGTTTTTGTGCCAGTACCATACTGTTTTGATGACTATAGCTTTGTAGTATAGTCTGAAGTGAGGGAGTCTGATTCCTTCACCTCTGTTTTTCTTTCTCAGGTTTGCTTTGGCTATTTGGGGTCTTTTGTGTTTCCATACAAATTAAAAATTTTTTTGTTCTAGTTCTGTGAAAAATGCCGTTGGTAATTTGATAGGGATTGCATTGAATCTGTAGATTGCCTCAGATAGTATAGTCATTGACAACACTAATTTTTCCAATCCAAGAATATAGTATATCTTTCCATCTGTTTGTGTTATCTTTGATTTCTTTCATCAGCATCGTATTGTTTTCAGAGTACAGGTCTTTTGTCTTCTTAGCTAGGATTATTCCTAGGTATTTTATTCTTTTTGATGAGATGGTAAACGGGTTTTTTTCCTTAATTTCTCTTTCTGATCTTTCGTCATTAATGTATAGGAATGCAAGAGATCTTTGTATATAAATTATGTATCCTGGAACTTTACCAAATTCATTGATGAATTCTAGTAGTTTTCTGGTAGCATCTTTAAGATTTTCTATGTATAGTACCATGTCATCTGCAAACAGTGACAATTTTACTTCTTCTTTTCCAATTTGGATTCCTTTTATTTCTTTTTCTACTCTGATTGCCATGGGTAGAACTTCCAAAATTATGTTGAATAAAAATGGCAACAAAGGATATACTTGTCTTGTTCCTGATCTCAGAGGGAATGCTTTCAGCTTTTCACTGTTGAGAATGATGTTAGCTGTGGGTTTGTCATATATGGCCTTTATTATGCTGAGGTAAGTTCCCTCTATTCCTACTTTCTGGAGAATTTTTATCATAAATGGGAGTTGAATTTTGTCAAAAGCTTTCTCGGCTTTTTATCGAGATTGTCATATAGTTTTTATCTTGAATTTGTTAATGTGGTATATCACACTGATTGATTTGTGGGTATTGAAGAATCCTTGCATCCCTAGGATAAATCCCACCTGATCATGGTGTATGATCTTTTAATGTATTGTTGAATTCACTTTGCTAGTGTTTTGTTGAGGATTTTTGCATTTATGTTCATCAGTGATATCGGCCTGTAGTTTTCTTTCTTTGTGACATCTTTGTCTGGCTTTGGTATCAGGGTGATGGTGACCTCGTAGAATGAGTTTGGGAGTCTTCCTCCCTCTGCTATATTTTGGAAGAGTTTGAAAAGGATAGGTGTCAGCTCTTCTCTAAATGTTTGATAGAATGATGTTTGCTGTGAGTTGTCATATATGGCCTTTATTATGTTGAGGTAGGTTCCCTCTATGCCCACTTTCTGGAGAGGTTATATCATAAGTGGACGTTGAATTTTGTCAGAATCTTTTTCTGCATTTGTTGAGATGATCATATGGTTTTTATTCTTCAGTTTGTTAATATGGTGTATCACATTGATTGATTTGCGTATATTGAAGAATCCTTGCATCCCTGGGATAAATCCCACTTGATCATGGTGTATGATCCTTTTAATGTGTTGTTGGATTCTGTTTGCTAGTATTTTGTTGAGGATTTTTGCATCTATATTCATCAGTGATATTGGTCTGTAATTTTCTCTTTTTGTAGTATCTTTGTCTGGTTTTGGTATCAGGGTGATGGTGGCCTCATAGAACGAACTTGGGAGTGTTCCTTCTTCTGCAGTTTTTTGGAAGAGTTTCAGAAGGATGGGTGTTAACTCTTCTCTAAAATGTTTGATAGAATTCACTTGTGAAGCCATCTGGTCCGGGACTTCTGTTTGTTGGAAGTTTTTTTTTTTTTAATTAATTTATTTATTTTTGGCTGCGTTGGGTCTTCATTTCTGTGCCAGGGCTTTCTCTAGTTGCGGCGAGCAGGGGCCACTCTTCATCGCAGTGCACGGACCTCTCACTATCGCGGCCTCTCTTGTTGTGGAGCACAGGCTCCAGACGTGCAGGCTCAGTAATTGTGGCTCAAGGGCCCAGTTGCTCTGCGGCATGTGGGATCTTCCCAGACCAGGGTTCGAACCCGTGTCCCCTGCATTGGCAGACGAATTCTCAACCACTGCACCACCAGGGAAGCCCCTGTTGGAAGTTTTTTAATCACAGTTTCAACTTCAGTACTTGTGATTAGTCTGTTCATACTTTCTTTTCTTCCTGGTGCAGTATTGAAAGGTTGTATCTTTCTAAGAATTTGTCCATTTCTTCTAGGTTGTCCACTTTATTGGCATATAGGTTTTTTTTAGTAGTCTCTGATGATCCTTTGTATTTCTGTGCTGTCAGTTGTAATTTACCCGTTTCCATTTCTAATTTTATTGATTTCAGTCCTCTCTCTTTTTTCCTTGGTGAGTCTGTCTACAGGGTTATCAGTTTTGTTTATACCTCACAAAATCTTTACAGTAAAATTATATTAATGATGAGAGCATGTCCATGATATTTATGTTAGAATATTGAAAAAATAGGTATATTTTAAGCAGCATTAAGAGCCTTTCTAGGACATGAATTCCCTTCAGATCCAATTTAAGAGGTTAAGAAACCAGTCAGTCTTTGGGATAGAGTGGGGTTCAAATGTCACTCTTGGAAAGGTGTTTTGGAGCTCAGAAGATCTGACTCTGTGCATCTTTTTCTCCAACTACATGTTTAATGATGTCACATTGGTAGCTCAGAATCAGCCACAGTGACAGTATTTACAAATCAGCAAATGTGACAAAGCAGTTTCTTTTTTCCTTTTTTTTCCTCCAGAGTACTGCTTAAGTATGATGTCTGCCTAGTAATATGGTGCTGGGGTAATACATTATTACAGAAAATTTTTCTACTGTTTTCTGACTAGACAGGTCCACTTTCTGTCCCATTTAGGTGACCTTGTTTGGGTGAATCTGATATTGAATATTTTCTTCCTTGTTATGCTTAATAAAATTTTAGCAGTTATCCTGGCAAGGGAACATTTCCAATATGATCATTGTTATATTACTTTTACTTTTATTCACTTTTAAAAATCACAAATGGAATTGTTCCACAAACATTGAGTTAGTTTCAATAATCATTCTATTAATGTCGAACAGTATAAAGTTAGTGATTGCTAAACACATCTTTACTAACTCATGCCAAAAGCAGAATCACTTGGCTTTCTTTTGTGGATTCTAAGATTTTAAACAATTCAGGCAAATATTAATATTGGATTACTCCATTGGACATGCCCTTTTACATCCAGTCACCAAATGATGACTATTAAAATGTCTGCATAACTTCCTCATGGAGTGGAGCTCATAAATAACACTGTGCCGGCAAACAATTAAGATTGCTATGGACACATAGGATATTCTTGGCAAAAGACTTACTGAAGAAGGAACTGATTAGGGGTCTTTTGAGAATTGCAATCTGGCCTGCATTTCATTTCTTATCCAAATTAAAAAATAAAATTATGCAAATATTCTTTTGAGTAACTACTGTGCTGTTGTCTGGGAAACACATTCTTCATTTCTGGTTGGTGAAATGACATCTTACCGAAAGCAAAAGTAATCTGTGAAGTGGGATTCTGTTCCCTCCCCTGTGGACTGCTAAAATATCATGTCTGCCATGCTGAGAGGCTTTGTGGTGGTAAAGTGGTAGTGGCATGATGGTGGGGGGGCTTGTATGTGCAACTGCCAACATGAAAATTTTTTGAAAATCTGCCAGGCCCTGGTAATCCCATTTAAATAACCTTAGGTTGATATTTAAACAGTGACATCAATTCTTTTATGACTTTTCTCTGGTCTACTGTAAATCTGAGAGTAATATAACATAAAGCTATATCTTCTAAGTTTAAGAAAATCTCTGTTACTTATAGACCATATATACCAAAGTCAAGAATAATACAACTATAGTACTTCTTGTTTCTGTGCTAGAAATAATTACACATGAGTGAAAGGATTTATTCTCCTGGATCTTACATTAATTCAATGTGAAATTTCCAAGTTAAAATTTGGTCATGCCATATCATTTTAAGAAGTCTTTCAGCATTATCTCTTAACTTTCATACCTCCATGTGTGTGGTAAATTGCAACACTATCTAGGTCAACTCTTCCCCAACTCTTGCAAATAATCAAAGATATATTGGGGACTTTTAAAAAATTAGAGCTTGCCTAATCCCTCTAAGAAAATTTTCATTCAGAGTGCTATAGACTGAATGTTTGTGACTCCCCTGAAAAAAAATAATTTGTTGAACCCTAATCCCCAGTGTGCTGGTATTTAGAGGTGAAGCCTTTGGGAGGTGATTAGGTCATGAGGGCAGAAACCTTATAAAGATACCACAGAGAGCTCCATTTCCCATTCTGCAATGGGAGGACACAGAGGAGACAGCTGCCTAGGAACCACTGAATGGGCTGGTGACTTGATTTTGGACTTTCCAGCCTGCAGAACTAAGAAATAAATGTTTGTTGTTTAAACCACTGAGTTTATAGTATGTTTTCTATAGAAGCTGGAATTGACTAAGCAATAGATGTGTGGGATATGGAAAAAGGGAGTGGGTTGGGGGTTGGGTAGAACAGGGCTGCAGGTAATATGGGGTGTATATGTGTGCACTGCTTACAAGCTTGCATGTATGTTGTGTAACACTCTCCAGATGGTGTGGGGAAATAGAAATCTAAATTACTTCTCTGGTACTCTACATATGGAAATCTGACGACAAAATATTAACAGGATGTTTGCCTGCAGGAGAAGATCAGGAATGAGAGCAGAATATAGTTTCTATCCTTTCTATTTTCATATGAGAACACTGCAGGCATTCTGGAAAATATGAAGTGAAACATCAAACATTTAAATAATAAAATCTGCATACCTAGATTTTCTAGGGGGCCTTTTGGGAAGACATAAGGAAGGAAGGTGTGGGCAGCCTCTGGAACTGTATGTTGAACAATATCCAGTGGTTTATGTTTAAGGAATGTTTTTTCTTCTTTTTCTAACTGTAAAAGAAACTCTTATTTTTAAGAAAAAACAGGACATTTGCCTAGGTTCAAATTATTTCCTTTGAAATATTTATTTATCAATGCAGTGGTTTTAACAAATATCCACAAATGCTTGATACTCCTCCCTAAGGAGGTGGAGTTTAACTCACCTCCCCTTGAGTGCGGGCAGCACTTAGCGATTCTGTCCTAACAAATAGAAGATGGAAAGGGGAAAAGAATAACTTTACTGTGAAGGAACCTGTTATACACCACTTACCCAAGTGATGAAGATGAATATCACCAATAATAATTCATGTCAGTATCACATACTCCCTGATATGATACAGTGAGAGCACTTCACCTCTGGGGTGTTCTTCCCTGAAATACATATAAGCCCAGTCTAACCAGGAGAAAACATGTGACAAACCCAAGTTGATAGATACTCTACACCAGCGGTCCCCAACCTTTTTGGCACCAGGGACCGTTTTCGTGGAATACAATTTTTCCAAGGACCTGGGGGTGGGGGGATGGTTTCGGGATGATTCAACCACATTACATTCACTGTGTACTTTATTTCTATTATCATTACATCAGCTCCACCTCAGATCATCAGACATTAGATCCCGGGGTTGGGGACTCCTGCTCTACACAATACTTGACCACTTGTCTTCCAAAATATTAAAGCCATTAGAAACAAAAACTGTCACAGCATGGAGAGAAGGAGACATGGGGGCCAAATGGTGATGTTGTATCTTAGATTGGATCCTGAAACAGAAAAAGGACATTATTGGAAAAACTGTTGAAATCTGAATAAAGCCTATTGTTAAAAAAAAACAAAAAACTGAACTACCATATCAACCCCCAGTAAAAAAGTAACACATGCTGTCACTTTTAAAAGATAGGAAGATACTTAGAAAAACTTTTGAATAATTCTTATAATAATTATTCACTTATAACTACTTTTAATATTTTGGTGATTTCTCTCACAAAGAAAAAATATATTTTGCATAGTGAAGATCACAATAAGTATGAAATGCTGAATCTTCTTTGGCAGTTCACATATAACAAACATTTTGTCCTTTATCCAAACTTATAAATAATATATATAATTTTAACCACTTTAAATTACTTATACATTAGAACTTTAATACCATAATTATTTAGCCTTATGAATTTCTGTTCTTTATTTATCATTGCCAGTGTATTTTGTTTTATGTGAGGGTTTTATGCCTCTTATATTAAGAATTTTTAGAAGTTTTCTAAAATAGAGATTTTCTTAATTCAGTCAATATTTCCATTCTATGTTACAGATATATTTAATGGAAACAGTTGTGATTTTTGTATTACTCATCTTTGAACCATTAAGTGTATTTGCCAATAATTGGAGTGGGTGGATTACTCTTGATCTCTCTCCACCATTCACTAGCATACTAATAGAATTCTCTTTCCAGATTACATTGAAAGGGGAATTGAGGTAGAGATTAACTGAGATTAAGTTCTATTGTTTAGCAGGCCTTGATCCAGTTAGATATGTTGAACTAAATACACTCTTTCATTTCCTTTATTTCTCTGACAAAATTTAAAATATACTTCTATACATTCTGAATCCATCTCTAATTCATTATGTAGCACAGGCTATAAAATGCTAAACTAGGGGCTTCCCTGGTGGCGCAGTGGTTGAGAATTCACCTGCCAATGCAGGGGACACGGGTTCGTGCCCTGGTCTGGGAAGATCCCACATGCCGCGGAGCAACTAGGCCCGTGAGCCACAATTACTGAGCCTGTGTGTCTGGAGCCTGTGCTCCGCAACAAGAGAGGCCGCGATAATGAGAGGCCCGCGCACTGCGATGAAGAGTGGCCCCCACTTGCCACAACTAGAGAAAGCCCTCACACAGAAACGAAGACCCAACAGAGCCATAAATAAATAAATAAATAAATAAATAAAAATTAAACTTAAAAAAAAAAAAAAAAAAAAGAAGCTCTAATGATTTAAAAAAAAAAAGCTAAACTATAATTTGGTTAATTATAACAGGCATTCACCTGCAGGGGCAAAGAATAAGAGTAGATATCTGAAATTTACTGTATTACTCACTTTTTTGTGTTTTCCCTTAAGCAATGTCTTTAAAAAGATTAATTTGCCCTGCAGTCACATACTGCCTCTAATTTTAATGTGTTTACTTTCATTTAAATGATTGTCATATAACTGGGGCATTATTGAAGCGATAGAATCTAGAAGTTTGCCAGATAATTAGACAATATCCTTGAGCAAGAAACATGCACAAGGGCCTTGATCTATAGGGAATTTTTCTGAAGCAGCGGGCAGGTATATAAAACAAGGTGTCAAAAGTCCAGAGGGAAAATAGATCCTGGATGGCACACCTAATGATAAACAGCCATGTTTGGAGAAGGGGGGGTGATGAGGTAATGGCACATTTGCCAGTAAATTCCCTGGATCTCTACTGTGATATCATCTCTGATAGAATATCCACTTTTCGACACAGGAAGAGGTTCAATATTGAAGTGAGGAAAGACTCCATGTAGTAAGGTGTGAGGTAGGGATCTAAATTAATTGTTCTCCAACATGGCTACCTAATGTTCCATTATCAATTATTAAATAATATTTCCCCCCATTGATTTGATATACAACATTTATCAATTACTAAATTCCTATATGTATTGGGATCTGCTTCTGGACTCTTCAGGCTGTCTTTTATGCACCAGCACCATGCTGAGTCTGTACTTTATACTTTCATGTATAAAGTATTTTTTTCAAAAGTTTTATGTTTTCTTGCATTTTAATATTTTTTCTCAAGGAATTTAAAATCACTTAGCTTAGTTTCTCCCCAAATATATTTTTTTATATCTTTATTTTGATTGTATAAATTTGGAGGATAATTTTGAGACAATTCATGTTTTATATACAGGAACCTGGTTCGTGTTAAGTTCTTTTTATGTCCTCTAATAGCGTTTTAGTGTTTCTTCATAGAGATATTGCATGTTTCTTGGTTAAGTGTGTTTGAGACTTAGTCTATTCTTTTAGTTTCCATAGTAAAAGAGATTTTCTTTGAATTCATCTTCTAAGTGGTTATTGTGGGTATAGAAATGACAGAGCTAGATCACATTGAATAAAAATTTTTAAATTTAAAAATTTAGCCAAATGCTGTTTAAAAAATATACATATGATACAAAGAGTTTGAAATTAAATACTAATAATTAGGAAATTCTAAAATTAATTAAATCCAAACAAGACTTTAAGGCAAAAAAACCCTTCATTTTTTAACACCAAGGATGACTTTTTTTTCATACATTTCATAGAGATGTAATATACTGCCAGGTTTCATTGATGTATGATTAAAATAATAATTCCTAAATTTAAAATGTTAAATGATATATATGAACTGCTAAAGTCCAGGCTTAATCCAGGATAGCTTTTCTAAGCGTTCTACTTGCCTGGTAATTAATGCTGGCACAATTGCAAAGGCCTGTATAGAGACCTCTCCAATCATCTACCATCTTCTAAATTCTCACCCCTATATTGTTCTATAGTTCTCAGCTCTACACAGCCCTGGATTCCTTCATTCCCCTCCCATACCCGTCTCCCAAGCTATCTGTAATCTGCTCTGTGGCCTCCAAACTAGTTTGCTTCCTAAAATATTTCTTTGTCTTCTCATTTGCCTCTTTGCCATCTCTCCCAGCATATGTTATCAGGCTTGATGCCATGTAAGCTGAAGGTCACGTGGTTTTGGCAGTATCTGTGGGTGTGACTTTGATTGGCAGCATTTAGTGAGTGACTATAAACTGCACAGTCCTTTATTTCATTTATTTATTTTTAATTCTTTTTTATTTTTAAAATTCTTTTTCAAGTTCTTTTCCCAGTTAGGTTGTTACATAATATTGAGCACAGTTCCCTGTGCTATACAGTAGGTCCTTGTTGGTTATTCATTTAAAATATAGCAGTGTGTACATGTCAATCCCAAACTCCCAAACTATCCCTTCCCCCCACCCTTCCCCCCTGGATGCCCCATGGTCCTTTATTGGAAGAAGGGACTCTGGAAAGGTCTTAGAAATGCATTTCAGTTCTCTGTGCTGTGCTGGCCTTCTTCATGGGTCTCTGATGTGTGTTGCATCAGGAGGACTGGTATTGGTGCCATGGTCATGAGAGGCATCTCACAGTTGTACTGCCACCACTACTAATTCTTGGGGTCAGCTACTTCAGTTCACCTTAAGGTGGCCTTTTTCTTCAAGGTCAGGATGCCCATCAGAAGGGTTTCTGTTGTTTTCATAGCTCCAGGGAAAACTGCACTGTTCTGTGAAGGGCTAGACCCTGAACTTGGTCCCTGGATAATAGGGACAAACGTTCTCCTCCCTTATCTTTTAAGGGCACTTCCATTCCAGATGTTTTTCACTCTAATCAGTTCTTGATTGTGGTCACCTCCGTTCATCAGAAATATGTCCATAGCTTTGAACTTTGAAAGTCCATGTCTCAGTCTCTCTCCTCCAAGCGAGCTACTCCACTGTTACATCAGGTCCTTGACAATTCAGATAGGTTCTTCTATCTTCTACTGAAGAGGAGGTGGGGGTGGGTTCTTACTTTATATTTGGAGAATTAAATGGATCCATTCTATTTGTTTTGGCTAGAACAAAGTATAATCTACCTTAAATTCTATTTTTATCATAAGAGAAAAAATGTGTGTATAACCTTTAATAATAGTAGTTTATCTGGTTTCAAAATTTAACATGTAGTTTTCCTTAGTGACCCAGTATTACATGCAGGTGAAGAAACTATTTTAGCATAAAAAATCAAACTGAAAAGTATTTGCCATCCTTTTCAAAAGTTGTATGTGCTGTAAGAATAGTGTTAGATAATATAATGCTGATTCACTTATAATTTCAAATCTAAATTTCTCAAACTGATTCAGGAATTAGTTATATTTCCTAATGTAATACATAAAGGTATCTGCTCATGCAGACTGTTAGGGCTTTTTAGGCCTTCTATTTATTCGAGTTATGTGCTTGTGTGGCATCATTTTATGTAGTTTTCTTCCCTTTTTTATCTTTCTCCTCTTTTTTCTCCTGTTTTTTTCTTTGCGTACTTGTTCCTTCTCTTTCACCAGCTCCCCCAAACCTCCTCTTTCTCTCTTCCTCCTCTTTTCTTTGTCCCTCTATCTTTTCCATCCCCCACCCCCTTTCTTTGCTATTCAGTTATTATTTTACTCTGTTCTGTTTCATCCTCACTTACTTTCTTCTTCATGCATTCTCCACTTCTTTCTGATCTTTCTCTTCTTTCTCACCTTTTCTTTCATTCTAAACCCTAGAATTTATTTTTTGTACAGTCTATTTTTGAAAGATAGGAGTAATTCAATACACAAGTAAAAATTAAATTAATTTTAATGTTACAGAAAATCTTAAATGAGCCTGAATATTAGAAGTATGTTTCAAAGAATATGTTTTATTTAAAAGTTTATCTGCATATCCTGAAAAATACACAGAGTCATATTTATTACATATATAAATTTAATTCTCCTTGGATGGGGCATTTACTTTCTTCAAAACACCATGGAAATACAAAGTACAAATCAAAGAAAACAAAAGAGTTATGGTCCTTTAATAATGCAGTTTATCATCTAGTGGGGATGGATTTATACAAATGTATCCAGATAGTCAAAGTATTGTCTAGACTCTCAATGTATTTTATTCTGTATTTACGTATTCTACATTTTGTTCCAGAAAAAAATATTAAGAAAATATGGCTCATGTATATCATCATCATCACTCTATCATAATCATTATCATAATCTGTCCAAAAAGAAAGGCTGTTTCTTGCAACTCCCATTGCCCTAGCCCATTGTCTATACATACTAAATAATTATTTACCAAAGAGTCCTAACTTGTTATTTGAACCATCAAGCCTGGGTGAGAATTTGATGGCATCATTCCAGCTCAGAGTCTTTCAACATAGTCTTTCCACCTTGTGCAGGTAAAGGACAAAACTTAGGGCTTCCTCTGGCTAGAGATTTGATTCTTTGTTACTTTAGAATTAAGAAGGAATGTTTTTTATTAACCTGCACACATACTCACTTTATCTCTCTCCCCCCCGCACACACACACTCACAAAGGAATAAATATATGTTTACAAGACATGTATATTTGTCTGTAAGCTCCTTGCGAGCACTTCCCAGTTTTTTCTCCTTTGATATGCAGAATTTGAGTTAAATCTCTGAATAAAGAGAGTCCCCTTTAAATTTGTCTCTGAGGCACAGTTAGCTGCCAGGTCTGCTAGTAAGCAGCACCATTCTCCCTGCAGATGGAAGCACTTTCAGTGTCAAACAGGTCACCTTCCTTCGGGGACCAGCAGAAGCGAAGGCAGAGCCTACAGATGGTACCTCATCAAAGCTCTCAGCATTTAATTAGAGCAGTCGCCCAACAATATCGCCCTGATTTTCCCATGTCTACACTGGGCATCAACTCACATTTAAAATGTTCTGTACATTTAAGAAAAGGAAGCTTGTGTAAACTAACTACAAAGTCCATTCCATTTTGAAACTTCCATCTTTTTATAAATCTATGAATAATTAAATACATGAAATGAGTAATAAAATTAATTGGCTGAGGAAAAAAGTAGCTTGCTTTCTCTTTTCGGCTTCTGTGACACAATTAAAGGTCATAATTGAGAGTTTATTGCCCAGATGGCTATTATCAACTACCCATTAGCATATGTGGTCATTGTTGAACTGAATGGAGGGCAAAAGAAGGTCTAGTTATGACACAGTAATCCTTTGGTTTGTTCTTAAAGGATATCCATTCACTGAGGAATCCTAATGTTGTCTATGAAGAGTGAGCCAGATGTATGCCTGTGTCATCCAATGCTATCAAAATGTGCAAAAACCGGGTTTGGTTTTGTTTTCTATTCACAAAAAACTAACAGGCCTATGATCAGGGTAATTATGCATGGTTAGCCTTAGAAGGAAGTCATGATTAAATCATCATTTTTCTCCTATATCAATTCATGATTACTTTTTCCTAGTGTCATGTTTTCACGCATCCCTCTTCGGGCTTTTATTTATCACACCAATGCAAACATTATTTCAGGATGTTCATTGCCTCTTTTTTCTCTTTCACTATTCACAGTTCTCATTGCTATCACTCCCAATTTTCCTCATATCAGAAGTTTTTTTATGATTATGTATAAAATTCATCTACTGTTATTCCTCCTGTGAGAGGTTTTCATGGGTTCTGAGAAATCAAGCACACTGAAGACAATCTAGTAATGGTGAGAGGAGAAAGAAAAAGCCACCTGGTTTATCTAAATGACCTTGTTTTCCTTCAGAAGCTGGGGAGGCAGGGTAGAAGGAGGCCTAGAAAAAGAGACTGTTGAATCCTAATGAAAAGTGTGATTTAGGGGAAATTATTTAATTCATTTGAGTAAATGTCCCGGGCATGGAATGAACATAATAATGCTTAATTTGTAGAGTTATTGAGGTTAACTGAGATGCCACATACAAAGTGTCTATCAGAGTATACAGACATTTCCAAACCAGCTACTTATAATTTTTGCCTATCTTTTACTAGCCTTTAAGGGCATCATCTAATTCAAATAATATCTCAGTAAAAACTGAAATAAGAATCTTGTTGTATGTAACGTAAAATGTTATTATAGATATATATGGATGTACCCTGAGGGTAGAAAGAGTTCATTACACCGTATACAGTACAGGATGCTACACGTGGTAGGTGCTAAGTCAGTATTTGTTAAACTGAATTAGTTATTTGTATTATCTATCCATTCAGGAAAATAAAAAAGTATGTAGCATATACAGAGCAGAGACCAGTAAGTCTTTCTCAATACTTATTTAAACAGAAATTATTCATTCTTATGTACTTACTTTATACTAAAAAAAAATCCAACTAATACAGTTGTTTGGTTTTAAATATGTTGTCCAATTAACTTTGTAAAAAGGAATTGAGCATCTTAAGTATACATGATATATGTAATCAATTAATGGAAGTGTAGGTATTCACCAGACTGTCTCTTGAACTTTGATTAATATGCTAATTAAAAGAATCTACAAAAGCTTACATTGCCTTTCTCACAGGCCATGATTTTAAGTTATTATATAATACTGGTGAATGCACAATGTTTTCCTACTACAAAATTAAGTATTACACAAACAGTTTTATTAAAAGTGAACATGGACATTTCCTCTTATTTTGAATAGTACTTAAGTCAGCAATTTTCCAATTGGCAGATTAAAATATTTTATTAAAAAGTAATACATTATTAATGCAATTTCAGTAAAAATTCTAACAAGTAGTTTTGTGGATATTTAAAGACTGATTCTAAAGTTTGTATGGAAAAGCAAAAGACCCAAAATAGCCAATTCAGTATTGAAAGAGAACAAAGTCAGAGGACTAAGACTACCCGATTTCAAGATTTAGTATAAGGGTACAGTAATCAAGACAGTGTGGTAATGATGAAAGAATAGGCACATAGATTGATAGAACTCAGAGAGAGCTCAGAAATAGACCCCCGTAAATATAGTCAAGTAATCTTTGACGAAGAAGCAAAGGGAATATAATAGAGATAAGATTGTCTTTTCAACAAATGGTCTGGAACAACTGGACATCTACACCAAAAAAAATTAATCTTGGACACAGACCTTATACACATCACAAAAATGAACTCAAAGTGGATCATAGACATAAAGGTAAAATGCAAAACTATAAAACTTACAGAAGATAACATAGGAGAAATCTAGATACCTTAGGCACTGCAATGATTTTTAGATATAGTACCAAAGGCATGATCCATGAAAGAAAGAATTGATAAGCTGGACTTCTTAATATTAAAAACTTCTGCTCTGTGAAAGACACTGTCAAGAGAATGAGAAGACAAGCCACAGATGGAGGAAAAATACTTGCAAAGAATATATCTGATAAAGTACCCTTATCCAAAATATACAAAAAAAACTCTTAAAACTCAACAATAAGAAATTGAACAACCCAATTATAAAATGGGCAAAAGACCTGAATGGGTCTATCACTAAGGCAGATCAATAGAAGACACATAAGCACATGAAAATGTGCTTCATATCATATGTTATTAGATTCAAACAACAAATTAAAACAATAGCATACTACACACCTCTTTGTATGGTCAAAATCCAGAACACTGACAGCACCAAAATAGTGGCAAGGATGTGGAATATTAGAAACTCTCATTCGTTGCTGCTGAAAATGCACACTGATACATCCACCTTAGAAGGCAGGTCAGCATTTTCTTACAAAACTAAACATACTCTTACCATATGATCCAGCAAGTTCCTTTGTATTTATCCAAAAGAGGTAAAAATGTATGTCCATACAAGAACCTGCAGACAGATGTTTGTAGCAGCTTTATTCATAATTGTCAAAACTTGGACAACCAATATGTTCTTCAGTGGATTAATTCATAAATAAACTGTGATATATCCAGAAAATGAATACTATTCAGCACTAAGAAGAAATGAGCTGTTATGCCATGAAAAAACCTGGAAGAACCTTAAGTGCATATTTCTAAGTGAGAGAATCTAATCTGAGAATCCTACATACTGTGGGATTCTAATTATATGACATTCTGGAAAAGGCAGAACTATGGAGACAGTAAAAAAAAAAAAAAAGAAAAAAAGAAAGATCAGTGTTTGCCAGGTGTTAGTGGGGAGGCAGGGATAAATAGGTAGAACACAGAATTTTTAGGTCAGTGGAATAATTCTCTGTGACACTCTAATGATGGATAGATGTTGTACATTTTATGGGTTTTAACAAATATATAACAATGCCCGTAGTGAGCCCTAATGTAAACTATGGACTTTGGATGACAATGATGTCTCAGTGTAGGTTCATGGATGATAACAAATGTTATTACCACCCTAGTGATGAAGTTTGATAATGGAGGAAACTGTGTTGGGAAGAGGGGAAGGATTGCAGGATTATATGGTAACTCTATTTTTAGTTTTTTTAACGAATCTCCATACTGCTCTCCATAGCGGCTGTACCAATTTACATTCCTACCAACAGTGTAGGAGGGTTCCTTTTTCTCCACACCCTCTTCAGGATTTATTATTTGTAGACTTTTTGATGGTGACCATTCTGACGGGTGATACCTTATTGTAGTTTTGATTTGCATTTCTCTAATAATTAGTGACGTTGAGCATCTTTTCAAGTGTGATTTGACCATATGTATGTTTTCTTTGGAGAAATCACTATTTTGATTTTCTGCCCATTTTTGATTGGATTGTTTATCTTTTTGGTATTGAGTTCTATGAGCTGTTTGCATATTTTGGAAAATAATCCCTTGTCAGTTGCATTGTTTGCAAATATTTTCTCCCATTCTGTGGGTTGTCTTTTCATTGTGTTTATGGTTTCCTTTGCTGTGCAGAAGCTTTTAAGTTTCATTAGGTATCATTTATTTATTATGGTTTTTATTTTCATTACTTTAGGAAATGGATCCAAAAAGATATTGCTGCTATTTATGTCAATAGTGTTCTGCCTATGTTTTCCTCTAGGAGCTTTAGAGTATCCAGTCTTACATTTAGGTCTTTAATCCATTTTGATTTCTTTCTTTCTTTCTTTCTTTCTTTCTTTCTTTCTTTCTTTCTTTCTTTCTTTCTTTCTTCCTTCCTTCCTTCCTTCCTTCCTTCCTTCCTACCTTCCTTCCTTCCTTCCTTCCTTTCTTTCTTTCTTTTTTGTATATGGTGTTAGAGAACACTCTAATTTCATTCTTTTACATGTAGCTGTCCAGTTTCCCCAGCACCACTTATTGAAGAGATTGTCTTTTCTTCATTGTATTTTCTTGCCTCTTTTGTCATAGATTAATTGATCATACGTGTGTGGGTTTATTTCTGGGCTTTCTGTCCTCTTCCATTGATCTATATGTCTGTTTTTGTGCCAGTACCATACTGTTTTGATGATTGTAGCTTGGTAGTATAGTCTGAAGTCAGGGATCCTGATTCCTCCAGCTCCGTTTTTCTTTCTCAAGATTTCTTTAGCTATTCAGAGTCTTTTGTGTTCCATACGAATTTAAAAATTTTTGTTCTACTTCTGTGGAAAATGGCATTGGTAATTTGATAGGGATTGCATTGAATCTGTAGATTGCCTTGGGTAGTATAGTCATTTTAACAATATTGATTCTTCCAATCCAAGAACATGGTATCTTTCCATCTATTTGTGGCATCTTTGTTTCTTTTATCAGCATCTTATAGTTTTTGAAGTACTGGTCTTTTGCCTCCTTAGGTAGGTTTATTCCTAGGTATTTTATTCTTTTTGATGTGATGGTAAATGGGAGTTCCTTAATTTCTCTTTCTGATCTTTTGTTGTTAGTGTATAGGAATGCAACCGATTTCTGTGTATTAATCTTGTATCCTGCAACTTTATCAAATTCATTGATGAGCTCTAGTAGTTTTCTGGTAGTGTCTTTAGGATTTTCTGTGTATAGAATCATGTGATCAGCAAACAGGGACAGTTTTACTTCTTTTCCAATTTGGATTCCTTTTGTTTCTTTTTTTTTTTTTTAATTTTCTTTTATTTATTTTTTATACAGCAGGTTCTTATTAGTTATCTATTTTATACATATTAGTGTATATATGTCAATCAAAATCTCCCAATTCATCTTTTTCTTCTATGATTGCCATTGCTAGGACTACTAAAACTATGTTGAACGAAACCAGCGACAGTGGGCATCCTTGCCGTGTCCCTGATTTTAGAGGAAATGATTTCAGCTTTTCACTATTATGATGTGAGCTGTGGATTTGTTATATATGGTCTTTATTATGTTGAGGTAGTTCTCTGTATGCCCAGCATGTATTCTTATTTTAAATAGAGAAAAATACATATTTAAAAAATCTTCTAATATATGGCTACTGAAACACAGCCAAAAATAAATAAATAAAATAAATAAATTTATTAAAAAAAAGAACTCATTATTCATGGAAGTGTCTTATAGCTCTTCCTTCCCTCCCTCCCTTCCTTCATTCTTTTCTTTTTCTCTTTCTTAATATTTTTACTTTCCTTCCATAGAAAGAAAAGTCACCTTTTCTAACAAATCCTTGGTTATAGAGGGAAGGTCACCTGATTTTCTGCTATGGATTTTCATCAAAAAATGATAGCAAAGTTGTTACTGCATCCTCCTCCTCCATAGAGATCCTTTGAATTCTGATTTTAATATCTAGTACAAGGGAACGAGAAGGTCCCTGATAACCCTCATGGTTTATGTAGTGCTGAATAAACTCATTCATTCTTTTTAATTCATTCAAAATACTCTTCTTGAGTGTTGAGTAATTACCAAATAGAGAATCCTCTTTGCTGACAAGGAACATGCAGTACATTAGACATAAATCAAGTAAAAAATCAAAATCACTGCTATTATTTTAGATTCCAAAACTCATTCTTACTGCCTGATTTGTTTTCCAGTTACATAATAATGAAGCAATAAGAGAGTGTAATCCTCTGTCAATAGAATAATTTAATAATTTGTTATTTCCAATGCTCTTCCAAAAAAAGTTCAGGCAGAAAAAACAAAATGTGGATAATTTTTAAAGTTATTTCATCATTTGAATTTTTATATTTTTCTTTGTATGTCCAAATGCTGCTTCTGTAATTAGTGAAACTTTTATGAGAAAATTCAAAAATAAATTGTTCAAAAAATCCCCCACTATCCACACAGGTGCTGGCTGTCTTGAACTCAATTTTAATACCATCTGGGAAAATGAGGTGAGGGGCAAAAAGAAAAAAAAAAGAAAGCTTTTTCTTTTTTACTTTCTGAGCAGCATGAGAGAGGATTTAGGTCAGCATGTAAATGCTTGTGTACGTGACGAGGAAACACTATAAGCTGGTTCAGAACGTTTAGCCACATTATAGACAGTGAGATAATTATTATCATTATCATATGATATAAGAACATTGTATGGAAGAGGGAAGATTTGAGGATTTTAGATGTTATTTATTTCTTCTGTGCAATTTAGTAGCATCCTAGCAGTCATCTTGGGAAGAATAAAAATCATTTTTCCACTTAGAAATTCGTTTCAAAATATTTCCTTTTATTCAGTCACCAGATGCTAAATAGGGCCATAACTTGTTTCCCCGTCTCCTAATTCTCCTTTTATCTGCTAGTGTATTCAGTAATTCATTACAGGTGACTAATTCTAAGAAGCACAAGTTCCAAGTATTCTCCTACTAACAAAAACAGAAATCAGTGGTTACATCTTTCAGCTTTTCTCCAAGTGTCCTAATGAATAACTTGTAGAGAAGAACATAATGTTTGTGTTTTTTGGCACACAGTGCTGAAAAATAGGTGCTTGATTCGCTCCTTGAGTGCTTGTCCCAGGTATCCTTAGCAGGGAAGCACATAGTGCTCTATTAGTCTGGGAATTTTCGTCTCTAGTAGGCTTATACCTAGCACAATCTTGAAGCAAATTTTATGCACATCAAACAGAATTAACGACCACATGCACAGCCTTTTGGAGAACTGTGCGTAATGCTCAATGCTCAGTGAAGGGTAGTGGAAAAAGTCGTCAGTCTTTCCTGATAGATAAAGTAATTGTCTTGAACTTCAGACAGTTTGTAGAAGCTGCTGCTGTGCCTTTGAGTTCTCTTGTTCTGAGTGTGGCTCAGGCATACGCTCTAAGTGTATTTTAGGTGGTTGCTAAAATAAAGACTATCTCGAAAGTCTCTAGCGGTCTCTGATTCTTCTAGGCTTATTTAAGTCATCCTCATATGTTGTTTTGCCCACACATCAAAAACATTGATCTCATACTATAAAAAATTTCACGTTTTTCTTCCCTATGGAGTATAATCTACTTGAGAAAAAGAAAGTGCAGTATGTTATAATTTTTGGTGGCACCAGGTCTAGAACATAGAAGGCACTCAATAAATGTTTGGTAAATAAAGGTACGAATGCTACCTTGATATCTACTTCCTAATTAAATCCACAGCTACTTTTGAGATATTCTTATAACAATCATCTAGTAATGGTTTAGGAAATCAACTCTTTAACATATACTCTTTTGACCCTCAGTTACCTACACAGTTTTTTCCAATATTGATCTTTATAAATTATTTCAAAAGTCACATATCATTTATTCCTTGGTCCATATTTTTTCTTGTAACTTTAAATTCATCATCACATGAGATTTAAAATACTCATTTGCATTTACATATCAGTTCGACATATTCTATACACTAAACTTCTCTGGTTCTATTATATTCTTCATATACAAGGTTTGATATCCAGGCGGTAAATTATGTAAACCAAATTCTATAGTACATCAGTTGCCATGATAGAATAAGGCCTAAGGGAATTATTCAGTTGAGAACTATAATTAGCACATCAACAATGTCTTTCATACTTTTGAAAAGATTACTTGCAGAATAAAAATCGTTCAGGTTTTTTACTTATCCCAAGAATGCTTCTAAGTACTATACTTTCATTAATTCAGTCAACCCTCCCAACACTCATATGAGAGAGTTAGTATTATTCATATTAGAGGGAAATAAAACACCAAGGTATTAATTTCCCTGTCAAAGTTTCAAAAATATAGAAAGCATCATAGCAGGACTTTTGGACCCGCCAGCTGTTCTCTAGAATGAAGTCTCAGGGCCACACAGTGGTGTCATTCTCAGAAGTGAAGCAGTACACAACCTGCACATCTGTACTTGAACATCCGGAGTGCTTTTAACCACTCTGCTGTATTGGCTGTCAGGTGAAATAGGCTGGCAAATATTTTTCCAGAAGAAAATTAAGACGTATCTATGTATTTGTAACTATATGAATATATCAGTTGAATTATACCAAAATGCAGCATTTTTTCAAAGTCCCGAGCCCTAACTCTACTAAAATAAAAAGTGATTATCTCAATAACACTTTCTCTAACTGCATCCAGGTTAATTTTTAGCGGAACAAGAGAATTGTTTGTGGCCTATGGGATAGTGGGTAATCTTTCAATGATTATGCCCTCGAAGCAGGAAATGTGATACAGCTATAGGTGACAGAACCAAAATAGGATCATCTTTTTAAATGATTCTCTCTAACCATCTTAAGGTAGAAAATGCATACAGAACCATACATTCTGGATGATGACTTCGGGGCTTTCATGGCCAGGTGCAGGGCCAGGTGCTGGTTTGGTCCTAGCTAGACAGGTCATGTTATTAGGCAACAGGAATGTGCTGAGTGACGCATTGCAGCTCCTGCCGCCCCCCACCCCCTGCCCCCGCCCAGAACAATGCAGGTTGGTCCTATGACTGCAAATCACTTTGCAAAATTGACTTCATGGAAGACTTGAGTAAAATGTACATGCACATAGGAAAACACTATTTTCAAAACATGCCTTGATGTCATTTGAGTTGATGACCTATAATTAGCAAGGTAAGTCTTAGTTCTAATAAAACATTAAAAAAATCCTAATTCTTAATGAACCTGTAATGCTTTGTACTTTGTACCTATATGAAACTGTGTGGAAAAGGAATGTATTTTATTCCTAAATTAATTCTGCTAAGCCAATGAAATCAAAGGTCAGCTCAATTTTAAATTTTAAAAGGTCTTTAAAATTTTATCTATGAGAATTTTTTTTTGGTTCAACATCATTGATAAAATGTCTTAATTTTATCATGTAGACATTGTTTTCCAAATTGATCTACTGTCTCAAAATATCCATGATTGTTATAACTATGTAAAACAAATGACTTTTTTTATTTTTTACGTTTTTAAAATACCTGCTGTTCACTCAAGCCACATTTAAGTAATACACAGTAGTAGAAAGGCATGCATGTGATACTTTGTTTGAATAATAATGCGTCCTGATCTGTTAGGGCAATACACATTTTAGCATGTGATTTGATTTGGAAAATGTGTATTATCTTCAGGATGTGATTTTTGTTGGTAGGCTCAGTGAGGACGTTTTTCTAATCTTTTGCAAAGATGAGCTCACTGAAAATCAGTGTTAGCTTAAATTGTACTTTAGATTGAAATGAGAAGCCGATTAGGAAGGCAGCTCTTTGTGAAACTGAAAATAATAAGTACTAGTACTAGAATAAATAATAACTGGAGGAAATCACAGACTTCATTTCTGTAATCCTGGGAAAACCACAGAAGGCTGAATGATGCAGGGAAAAGGACAGTAAAACAGGAGCTGTGCTATGCCAGAAACTACCTGTGAGACACTGGGCAAGTCATTCACCCTATTTGAGGCTCACTCCTCCTCTTTAAATACAACGTGAATGACCAAGTTTCTAAACTATACTGACTATATTCCTGTTGAGCTCTATCTATGTATTTTATTTTTAACATCTTTATTGGAGTATAATTGCTTTACAATGGTGTGTTAGTTTCTGCTTTGTAACAAAGTGAATCAGCTATACATATACATATATCCCCATATCTCCTCCCTCTTGTGTCTCCCTCCCATCCTCCCTATTCCACCCCTCTAGGTGGTCACCTAGATCACCGAGCTGATCTCCCTGTGCTATGCAGTTGCTTCCCACTAGCTATCTATTTTACATTTGGTAGGGTATATCTGTCCATGCCACTCTCTCACTTCATCTCACCTTACCCTTCCCCCTCCCCATGTCCTCAAGTCCATTCTGTATGTCTGCATCGTTATTCCTGTCCTACCTGCCCCTAGGTTCTTCAAAACCATTTTGTTTGTTTGTTTGTTTTTTAGATTCCAAATATATGTGTTAGCATACGCTATTTGTTTTTCTCTTTCTGACTTACTTCACTTTGTATGACAGTCTCTAGGTCCATCCACCTCACTACAAATAACTCAGTTTTGTTTCTTTTTATGGCTGAGTAATATTCCATTGTATATATGTGCCACATCTTCTTTATCCATTCATCTGTTGATGGACACTTAGGTTGCTTCCATGTCCTGGCTTTTGTAAATAGAGCTGCAATGAACATTGTGGTACATGACTCTTTTTGAATTATGGTTTTCTCTGGGTATATACCCAGTAGTGGGATTGCTGGGTCATAAGGTAGTTCTATTTTTAGTTTTTTAAGGAACCTCCATACTGCTCTCCATAATGGCTGTATCAATTTACATTCCCACCAACAGTGCAAGAGGGTTCCCTTTTCTCCACACCCTCTCCAGCATTTATTGTTTATAGATTTTCTGATGATGGCCATTCTGACTGGTGTGAGGTGATACCTCATTGTAGTTTTGATTTGCATTTCTCTAATGATTAGTGATGTTGAGAATCCTTTCATGTGTTTGTTGGCAATCTGTATATCTTCTTTGGGGAAATGTCTATTTAGGTCTTCTGCCCATTTTTGGATTGGGTCGTTTTTTTGATATTGAGCTGCATGAGCTGCTTGTAAATTTTGGAGATTAATCCTTTGTCATTTGCTTCATTTGTACATATTTTCTCCCTTTCTGAGGGCTCTCTTTTCATCTTGTTTATGGTTTCCTTTGCTGTGCAAAAGCTTTTAAGTTTCATTAGGTCCCACTTGTTTATTTTTATTTTTATTTCCCTTTCTCTAGGAGGTGGGTCAAAAAGGATCTTGCTGTGATTTATGTCATAGAGTGTTCTGCCTATGTTTTCCTCTAAGAATTTTATAGTGTCTGGCCTTACATTTAGGTCTTTAATCCATTTTGAGTTTATTTTTGTGAATGGTGTTACGGACTGTTCTACTTTCATTTTTTTACAGGTAGCTGTCCAGTTTTCCCAGCAACAGTTATTGAAGAGCCTGTCTTTTCTCCATTGTAGATTTTTGCCTCCTTTATCAAATATAAGGTGACCATATGTGTGTGGGTTTATCTCTGGGCTTTCTATCCTTTTCCATAGTTCTATATTTCTGTTTTTGTGCCAGTACCATACTATCTTGATTACTGTAGCTTTGTAGTATAGTCTGAAGTCAGGGAGCCTGATTCCTCCAGCTCCGTTTTTCTTTCTCAAGATTGTTTTGGCTATTCGGGGTCTCTTGTGTTGCCATACAAATTGTGAAATTTTTTGTTCAACTTCCGTAAAAAATGCCATTGGTAGTTAGATAGGGATTGCATTGAATCTGTAGACTGCTTTGGGTAGTATTGTCATTTTCACAATGTTGATTCTTCCAACCCAAGAACATGGTATATCTCTCTATCTGTTTGTGTCATCTTTAATTTCTTTCATCAGTGTGTTATAGATTTCTGCATACAGGTCTTTTGTCTCCTTAGGTAGGTTGATTACTAGGTATTTTATTCTTTTTTTTTGCAATGGTAAATGGAAGTGTTTCCTTAATTTCTCCTTCAGATTTTTCATCATTAGTGTATAGGAAGGCAAGAGATTTCTGTGCATTAATTTTGTATCCTGCTACTTTACCAAATTCATTGATTAGCTTTAGTAGTTTTCTGGTAGCATCGTTAGGATTCTCTATGTATAGTATCATGTCATCTGCAAACAGTGACAGCTTTACTTCTTTTGCAATTTGGATTCCTTTTATTTCTTTTTCTTCTCTGATTGCTGTAGCTAAAACTTCCAAAACTATGTTGAGTAAAAGTGGAGACAGTGGGCAACCTTTTCTTGTTCCTAATTTTAGTGGAAATGGTTTCAATGTTTCAACATTGAGAATGATGTTGGCTGTGGGCATGTCATAGATGGTCTTTATTATGTTGAGGTAAGTTCCTTCTATGACTACTTTCTGGAGGGTTTTTATCATAAATGGGTGTTGAATTCTGTCAAAAGCTTTCTCTGCATCTATTGAGATGATCTTATGGTTTTTCTCCTTCATTTTGTTAATATGGTTTATCACATTGATTGATTTGCGTATATTGAAGAATCCTTGCATTCCTGGGATAAACCCCACTTGATCATGGTGTATGATCCTTTTAATGTGCTGTTGGATTCTGTTTGCTAGTATTTTGTTGAGGATTTTTGCATCTGTGTTCATCAGTGATATTGGCCTGTAGTTTTCTTTCTTTGTGATGTCTTTCTCTGTTTTGGTATCAGGGTGATGGTGGCCTCCTAGAATGAATTTGGGAATGTTCCTCTCTCTGCTATATTTTGGAAGAGTTTGAGAGGAGAGGTGTTAGCTCTTCCCTAAATATTTCATAGAATTCACCTGTGAAGCCATCTGGTCCTGGGCTTTTGTTTGTTGGAGGATTTTTAATCACAGTTTCAATATCAGTGTTTGTGATTGGTCTGTGTATATTTTCTATTTCTTCCTCGTTCAGTCTCAGAAGGTTGTGCATTTCTAAGAATTTGTCCATTTCTTCCAGGTTGTCCATTTTATTGGCATATTGTTGCTTGTAGTAATCCCTCATGATCCATTGTATTTCTGCTGTGTCAGTTGTTACTTCTCCTTTTTCATTTCTAATTCTATTGATTTGAGTCTTCTCCCTTACATTGTTTAATTGAGATGTTTCTTGTTTCTTGAGGTAGGATTGTATTGCTATAAACTTCCCTCTTAGAACTGCTTTTGCTGCATCCCATAGGTTTTGGGTCATCGTGTTTTCATTGTAATTTGTTTCTAGGTATTGTTTGATTTTCTCTTTGATTTCTTCAGTGATCTCTTGGTTATTAAGTAGTGTATTGTTCAGCCTCCATATATTTTTATTTCTTACAGATTTTTTCCTGTAATTGATATCTAGTCTCAGCGTTGTGGTCAGAAAAGATACTTAATACAATTTCAATTTTCTTAAATTTACCAAGGCTTGATTTGTGACCCATGATATGATCTATCCTGGAGAATGTTCCATGAGCACTTGAGAAGAAAATGTGTTCTGTTGTTTTTGGATGGAATGTCCTATAAATATCAATTAAGTCCATCTTGTTTAATGTATCATTTAAAGCTTGTGTTTCCTTATTTATTTTCGATGATCTGTCCATTGGTGAAAGTGGGGTGTTAAAGTCCCCTGCTATGATTGTGTTACTGTCGATTTCCCCTTTTATGGCTGTTAGCATTTGCCTTATGTATTGAGGTGTTCCTATGTTGGGTGCATAAATATTTACAATTGTTATATCATCTTCTTCTTGGATTGATCCCTTGATCATTATATAGTGTCCTTCCTTGTCTCTTGTAATAGTCTTTATTTTAAAGTCTGTTTTGTCTGATATGAGAATTGCTACTCCAGCTTTCTTTTGATTTCATTTGCATGGAATATCTTTTTCCATCCCCTCACTTTCAGTCTGTATGTGTCCCTAGGTCTGAAGTGCATCTCTTGTAGACAGCATAAATATTGGTCTTGTTTTTGTATCCATTCAGCCAGTCTGTATCTTTTGGTTGGAGCATTAATGCATTTACATTTAAGGTAGTTATCGCTATGTATGTTCCTATTACCGTTTTCCTAATTGTTTTGGGTTTGTTTTTGTAGGTCTTTTCCTTCTCTTGTGTTTCCTGCCTAGGGAAGTTCCTTTAGCATTTGTTGTAAAGCTGGTTTGGTGCTGAATTCTCTTAGCTTTTGCTTGTCTGTAAAGGTTTTAATTTCTCTGTCGAATCTGAATGAGATCCTTGCTAGGTAGAGTAATGTTGGTTGTAGGTTTTTCCCTTTCAACACTTTAAATATATCCTGCCAGTCCCTTCTGGCTTGCAGAGTTTCTGCTGAAAGATCAGCTGTTAACCTTATGGGGATTCCCTTGTATGTTATTTGTTGTTTTTCCCTTGCTGCTTTAATATTTTTTCTTTATATTTAATTTTTGATAGTTTGATTAATATATGTCTTGGCATGTTTCTCCTTGGATTTATCCTGTATGTGACTCTTCTGCACTTCCTGGACTTGATTAACTATTTCCTTTTCTGTATTAGGGAAGTTTTCAACTATAATCTCTTTCAATATTTTCTCAGTCCCTTTGTTTTTCTCTTCTTCTTCTGGGACCCCTGTAATTCGAATGTTGCTGCATTTAATGTTGTCCCAGAGATCTCTGATACTGTCCTCAATTCTTTTCATTCTTTTTTCTTTATTCTGCTCTGCAGTAGTTATTTCCACTGTTGTATCTTCCAGGTCACTTATCTGTTCTTCTGCCTCAGTAATTCTGCTATTGATCCCTTCTAGAGAATTTTTCATTTCATTTATTGTGTTGTTCATCATTTTTGTTTGCTCTTTAGTTCTTCTAGGTCCTTGTTAAACATTTCTTGTATTTTCTCCATTCTATTTCTACGATTTTGGATCATCTTTACTATCATTACTCTGAATTCTTTTTCAGGTAGACTGCCTATTTCCTCTTCATTTGTTTGGTCTGGTGGGTTTTTATCTTGCTCCTTCATCTGCTGTGTGTTTCTCTGTCTTCTCATTTTGCTTGACTTACTGTGTTTGGGGGTCTCCTTTTTGCAGGCTGTGGGTTTGTAGTTCCCATTGTTTTTGGTTTCTGCCCCCAGTGGGTAAGGTTGGTTCAATGGGTTGTGTAGGCTTCCTGGTGGAGGGGACTGGTGTCGGTGTTCTGGTGGATGAGGCTGGATCTTGTCTTTCTGGTGGGCAGGACCACATCCAGTGGTGTGTTTTGGTGTGTCTGTGACCTTATTATGATTTTAGGCAGGCTCTCTGCTAATGGGTGGGGTTGTGTTCCTGTCTTGTTAGTTGTTTGGCATAGGGTGTCCAGCACTGGAGCTTGCTGGTCATTGAGTGGAGCTGGGTCTTAGTGTTGAGACAGAGATCTCTGGGAGAGCTTTTGCCACTTGATATTACATGGAGCTGGGAGGTCTCTGGTGAACTATTGTACTGAACTCGGCTCTCTCAACTCAGAGGCACAGGCCTGATATCCGGCCGGAGCACAAAAACCCTGTCAGCCATGCAGCTCAGAAGAAAAGGGAGAAAAAAAGAAATAAATAAAATAGAATAGTTATTAAAATAAAAAATTAAAAAGTTATTAAAAAAATATATAAAAAGTAATAGAAAAAGGAAAAGAAAAATAAAAAGAAGAAATAAGAGAGCAACCAAACAAAAAAACAAAACAAATCCACCAATGATAACAAGTGCTAAAATCTATACAAAAAAAAAAAAAAAGAACAAAAAAAACGGACAGACAGAACTCTAGGACAGAGGGTAAAAGCAGAACTATACAGACAAATTCACACAAAGAAACATATACATATACAATCACAAAAAAAGAAAAAGGGAAAAAAATATATATCTATATATAAAAAAAAGGGGAAGAGACCAACCAAATCAATAAACAAATCTACCAATGATAATAAACTCTAAATACTAAACTAAGATAAACATAAGACCAGAAACAAATTAGATACAGAAATCAAACCCCAAGTCTACAGTTGCTCCCAAAGTCCACCTCCTCAGTTTTGGGATGATTCATTGTCTATTCAGGTACTCCACGGATGCAGGCACATCAGGTTGATTATGGGGATTTAATCCGCTGCTCCTGAGCCTGCTGGGAGAGATTTCCCTTTCTCTTCTTTGTTCGCACAGCTCCTGGGGTTCAGCTTTGGATTTGGCCCCGCCTCTGCATGTAGGTCTCCTGAGGGCAACTGTTTCCCTCTCAGACAGGACGGGGTTAAAGGAGCAGCTGATTAGGGGGCTCTGGCTCACTCAGACTGTGGGGAAGGAGGGGTATGGATGTGGGGCGAGCCTGCGGCGGCAGAGGCCAGCATGATGTTGCACCAGCCTGAGGTGTGCCGTGTGTTCTCCTGGGGAAGTTGTCCCTGGATCACGGGACCCTGGCAGTGGCGGGCTGCACCACCTCCCTGGAGGGGAGGTGTGTATAGTGACCTGTGCTTGCACACAGGCTTCTTGGTGGCTGCAGCGGCAGACTTAGTGTCTCATGCCTATCTCTGCTGTCCACGCTGATAGCTGCGGCTCGCGCCTATCTCTGGAACTCATTTAGGCAGTGCTCTGAATCCCCTCTCCTTGTGAACCCTGAAACAGTGGTCTCTTGCCTCTTTGGCAGGTCCAGACTTTTTCCTGGACTCCCTCCCGGCTAGCTGTGGTGCACTCGCCCCCTTCAGGCTGTGTTCATGCAGCCAACCCCAGTCCTCTCCCTGGGATCTGACCTCTGAAACCTGAGCCTCAGCTCCCACAAATAAGCTTTTTATCTTTGTTTTTGCATACTCATTTTATTGCAGGTATTAAAATAGAGCAGAGACTAGAGGTTAATTACCTCAACTGCACAAAGACATCAGTGTTTAAAAAATATTTTGTTTTATCTGAATTTATTATGGAACGTATGAAAACAATCATATGTGAATGTGCAGACCACCTCAATAGTATTTCAAAACATATTAATCCTCACATTTGCATTTCTTCTTCTCTCTGTTGGAATTGCAATTGCTTTTCTCCCTGCTGGAAAATTCTTTCCTCTTACAGTCTCATGCATCACTCCTGTGCTCTCCTCTTCCAACACTATTCAAATGTCAACTTTTCAGTAAGGCTTTCTCTGACCTTACTCTCATTGAAAATTGGGATGCCACACCCTCCTTCTCTCCCATCATTTGGTGCTGCCCCAGCTTTATTTTTATCCATAGCACTTACTACCACTTGACATACTCTTTGTGTGGTTGTGATTTCTGGTCTCCACTGAATAGAATGTAAGCTCCATAAGGGCAGGAGTTCTTGTCTCTATGGTTTATTGTTATATCTTCAGCTCTTAGCACAATACATGTGGTACATCCTAGGTCCTTGATAAATATCTCTTCTCTTTCAATACCTGTTCATCATAACTTTTAATTTTTTTAACTTAGTGGTATATCTTGAGAATTTTTCAATATCCTTAAGTGTCCTTAGAAAATATAATTTTTAATATCTGAATACACATTTAATTTCTGAATATACATATCATAATTTGTTAACATAATCCCTTATTTTTGGACATGTAGTTTGAGTTTTCCCCTAATATCAATTCTATGACAGTGAACATTCTCATTTACTGTGGTCTGAATGTGTCCCCCTGCAATTCATATGTTGAAGTCCTAATGCCCAAAGTGATGGTATTAGGAAGCGGGGTCTTTGGGAGATGCTTAGGTTACCAGGGTGGAGCCTTTATGAATGAGATTAGTGCCCTTGTAAAGGAGGCCTGAGAGCTCCCCTCCCATTTTCCTACCATGTGGTGATACAATATAAGGAAAATCTGTGACCAAGAAGAGGGCCTTCACCTCACCATCCTGGCACCCTTATCTTGGAGTTCCAGCCTCTAAAATTGTGAGAAATAAATTTGTTCATAAGTTACCCAATCTGTGGTGTTTTGGTGGAGCAGCCTGAACTAAGATATCATTCAATTACATGTTTCTGTCTTATAACTTCCTTAAAATAAATGTGAAGAGGTGATATTGCTGTTTTAAAGTGTATGGACACTTTTAATTTTTTGCCTATTGCAGTCAGAAATGTTTTAGTAGTTTAAAGAGCCCTCAGGGATATAAAACTGTTTTTATTTTTGAACATCCTCACTAATACTTTGTATTTGGATTTTTTAATGTCTTACAGTTTGATAAGTAAAAATACATTTCATTGATATTTCAACATGTACCTCAACATTAATGTCCATGCCATTGGGGATTATTGGAGAGAACACATTAGATCTGTGTGTTCACATTATTACCTCACCTAGAGGGCCCACATTTTTATTTGTGCTGCTTCTTACGGGCCTGACTATACTGAACACAAAGCCTGTATTATATAGAATTGGCCACCAGTGCCAGAAAAACAAAACCAAAAACTAACTACAGCTATTGAAGAATGTTTTGTCAGTTGAGGGGTGACATTTAAAGACAGAAATGATTATTATCATTTACATTATTATGACTATTTTCTCTTTCCAAAAGGAAGATTTTTAGATGTACTATTTTAGATGATGGAGTTGATACACAAGTACTTTATACGCCCAGAAATGTTGTAGATCTCCTTAAAAAAAAAAAAAAAAAACACTTAAAAGTAAGGCCTTGAGTACAAAGATATTTTGGCCCATAGTTTTTTTTTTTTTTTTTTTTTTTTTTTGCTCTGCGGCATGTGGTATCTTCCCGGACCAGGGCTTGAACCCGTGTGCCCTGCATTGGCAGGCGGATTCTTAACCACTGCGCCACCAGGGAAGTCAACCGTTGTTGTTTTTTTTTTTTTTTTTTTTTTTTTAAAAGGATTTTCTTATTTATTTATTTATTTATTTATTTATTTATTTATGGCTGTGTTGGGTCTTCGGTTCGCGCGAGGGCTTTCTCCAGTTGTGGCAAGCGGGGGCCACTCTTCATCGCGGTGCGGGGACCGCTCTTCATCGCGGTGCGCGGGCCTTTCTCTATCGCGGCCCCTCCCGTCGCGGGGCACAGGCTCCAGACGCGCAGGCTCAGCAATTGTGGCTCACGGGCCCAGCTGCTCCGTGGCATGTGGGATCTTCCCAGACCAGGGCTTGAACCCGTGTCCCCTGCATTAGCAGGCAGATTCTCAACCACTGCGCCACCAGGGAAGCCCTGGCCCATAGTTTTATAACTAAATATTTTGAAAAATATTTTGTCTAGTACGACTCCCATGTTTTAAAGCATGGAAAACATGGTAATATTATAAATTGTATTTTTGTAAGCAGTACAGTTTGGTCAAAGACCCTGCTTTATACCTGCATTGCCTTTTTGGCTGTCTCTTCCATATGTTGGAGTAATTCCCCCTTCTGTGTGTCTTGGCAAGTGACGGGGCTCAGCATTCATGACAAAACCTCAGAAGCCCTGATGCTCACTTTTTCTGCCTGCTTCAGTGATACCAGAGAGGAGGCATGTGGTCGAAATCCAATTTGACCTTCTGCATTGGTCTGCTTGGACTGCCATAACAGAATACCACAGACTGGGTGACTGAAACAACAGAAATTTATTTTCTCACAGTTCTGGAAGTTAAAAGTCCAAGGTCAAGGTGCCATGACGATTGGTTTCTGGAGAGACCTTCTTCCGGATTTTTGCACAAACTCATTTTATTAAAGGTTGTCAAAATAACCTTCTCACCGTGTCCTCACATGGCCTCTTCTCTATGCTTGTGCAAAAGAGAGAGAAGGATCTCTGGTGTCTTTTCCTCTTCTTGCAGGGATACCAGGCCTATCAGATTAGGGCCCCACCCTCACGACCTCACTTAACCTTAATTACCTCCCTAAAAGCCCTGTCTCCAAATACAGTCACAATGGGCGTTAAGGCTTCAACATATGAATTGTTTGGGGTGGTGGGGAGATTCAGTCCATAATACCTTCCACATAGGAGCTGAATCTAAGGTGGGTGATGAGTCATAGTAGAGGATTCCTCTTGGCTACAGTGATGGTGTCAGCAAGAGTATCTCATTCTCAGTGGTGATGTGACAACCTAACCGTACCATTCCTTAGATGTAATTACAGCTTAGTTCTGACTGCCTAGCTCTTCAGAACAGAAAACCAAGCCTCTTTCCCCCAGATATTTCTAAGCTGTTCTAGAAGCTACCTCAGAGTCTTCCAATAATTTCCCTTTCAAATTTAATTAGCCCGACTCACTTTCTGTTGCAGCTGCTAATAACCATGACTGAAACAGAATTTTTAACCTAAAATTAAAATATCACTGCAAGTACAATAGATGATTGAGGTGTGTGTCTCTGATGAATGCTTTCATCTAATACAAGGTTAATTGCTTAAAGAGAACTCTGATAAGTAGCATAGTGAAAATAGGGTATCATACTAAAAAGATTAATTAAAATGATAGTTGGAGGTCATAACTAAAATGTCTAAGGATTTGTAGTTTGAATAATAGAAGTCATTTTGAAGCCTTGCCAGGCATTTTACTCTTATTTATGTGTGTACGTGTGGGAGACTAGAGATGGAAGTTACCACATCACTTATTTCTACAAAACATGCTTTTACTTTTCTGTACTAGTAGAGTCACTTTCTTCTACCAACAATACATTGGTGCAATACAACAAAATCTTTTATATTGACAATACATTTCAATTTAGCATATTAAAAACTTGTAGAATATTTAATATTTTTTCTTTTATCTAAAATATGAACTTTAGTAATGTATCTATTCTATTTTTGCCTGTGTTTTACATAGGTATATTTTGGTGTGGTCTTGCCAACCAAATTTTCCCTTTCCCTTCTCTTTCTCTGCTTCAGAGAAGTTATTTATTTCAACATCATTCTTTTTGTTGACATGACATTGATCTTAAAATATTTCTCCTCTCTAGAGAATAAATTAGCATGCAGTTACCTACGTAGATCCCTACATTGGGGTTTCTGAGCCAGAGCTGTGCAAAGGGAAAGATTTTCATAGAGATTCATTTGAATCCTGTGAGAAGGCCTGCTTTGCCAGAGAAGTGTTATTTATAGCAGCCCTTCTGAAGATAAGAAAGAGAACTTCCCTTGACTTTTTTTTTGACTGATAACATCTTAAATTTGTCAAAGCATTCATTTGCAACTGCAGGAGAGCAATTCTGACTGATAGACAGTACGTTCTCATTAGAACAGATTTTATGATATCTGTTACAAACGATATTTTTCTGTTTGGTTTACTATTTTTTAAACAGAAAGTTTATGACAGATTATGTCCTACTAAATTTATTTTTTGGTTCCCTTTTTTTTTTACTTATTTTCTATCAGGTGCTGTTCTAAACTTCACATATGTAACATTTAATTCTTGAAAAATTTATATGGTATACAATATTATGTGGTATACAATATTATATTATACATTTGGGGATAAGAAAGTTGAAATTGAGGAAACTGACCAGGGCTTAAAATTGTGCCTTAAGCATTATTTTATATTGCTTTCTTCAAAGTAATCAGTGAAGTTAACCTGAAAATTTTAGGATGTTATGGGGAAAGTCATGTTTGTACATTGGCCAAAGTCAGACATTGCAGTGGATATATAAGACACATACACTGTGAATTGGACAGCCATCATTATGGTTGTGATTTGGCAACTATCCTACACATCACTACCAAATACATGTCACTTTAGTCGTTTTCTTTCCATGTCCAAAAGGTTACTTTACATCTTGAATGAAGTACAGCCTCTTAAGCCTTATATCTAAAGCTATTCAAATTTGATTCCAGTCTCCTTTTTTTTTTTTAAGCATTTTTAATCCCAATATGTACCCTATATTCCAGCCAAAACAGACTACTTGTTCTTTCTCAAAATGGTCTCTGTAACTTAGATTGGGTGAAATTGCCATCCTCCTTTTAAAAAAAACAAAACAAAAAAAGATAACCTATTCTAAAATGTACACTGTAATCTTTGGTATCTTTTCAAGGGGAATTGACCTCTTCCTCCTCAAAACTTTGATATATTCTTTTGGCCATCATTATGGTCAATACTAAGGTTAGTTTTTTCTACATTTTCTTCTGTCTCATACTAAGTTTTATGCTCATCTTTTTATGTCTTGCATTTTCTTTGGGTTATAATGTGCATAGCTTGTGAGGCTCTCTTCAAACTGATGACCAATATCAAAACTTAGTACTAAACAAAGGAATGCAACCCCATTGAAGCCAAGGCCACTAGAACTACTTTTCTAGCATTCTTTCTGAAAAAAAAGTATCATGGTGCAATAGTTATTACATCAAATGTTAATTTTCAAGATTTTTACATGCCTTTATATATCAGGAGGGGAATACAAGATCAACAGAAATTTTTCCCAAAAAAACCCCCAACTTTTCTTTTTTCCTCTACTTTCACTGCATTCTACAACCTACATAGTCTTTCTGTCCTTGGAGGATGGAAAACTCTTCTTCAAGCCCTAGCCATCCTTGACTTTCTTTCCCTTCCCCCTGTCTTCCTGATTCTGCCCTGAAAA
Organism: Balaenoptera acutorostrata; assembly: GCF_949987535.1. Lineage (NCBI taxonomy): Eukaryota > Metazoa > Chordata > Mammalia > Artiodactyla > Balaenopteridae > Balaenoptera > Balaenoptera acutorostrata. The sequence goes on from NC_080070.1 coordinate 68,246,300, forward strand.
GCCCAAAGGAGCTATCTGGCAATAGCATAAAGCTTAACAAAGAATGAGGAGGGAAAGAGATGGGCAGTATCAAATCAGAATATTCTTTAGGAGATTTAAGGATACCCTGGAAGTCTTCTTATATTAATAAATATGGTTCTGTCTAGTAAATATCAAGAAACTCATAGAATATTTAATTGCCCCTTTAAAACCCTAACAAGGAAGAAAAAAATGCTTTATGAACAAAAGGACACACTTGGTGATTAAAGATAGAAAAAAACAATAAAATATGTTAATACTTTGTTATTACAACAGCTCCTATTAGAACTAATGGCTTTTATGTTCTTTTGAAACCAGTTCTCAAGTTTTGAACATCAGACCAATGTTGACATGTTCAAAGTTATTAAATAGTATCATCAGAAGATATTGATGTCTGTCACTGAACTATTAGAATTTGTGTTCTCTTCTTTTGGACCCATAGTCTTTCTCTAGAAACTACAAAGGCAGCAGGTTGTATCTGTGAGTACTGAAGCCTATTCTCCTCCTCCTCCTAACCATCTACCTCAGGGCATCAAGACAGGGGTCTTTGGTGCATGCATTTGGACAACCCAACTCACACGTCTCAACTCCACCCACATTCCCCTCAGTCAGTTGTATCTGTCTTGGCTACCCCTCAGATTGAGAAGTATACACACCGGCAGCAAATGTGTTTTCTCAAGAACATACCAGAAAAAGAAGTTTGTACAGAACGTGGAACAGGCAAAAGGGCATTTGAGAAGGGAACTCAGGGATCCTGTGTTACCTGGAGTAGGATCCAGAAGAGAAGGGGCCTCTTGGACCTTTCTTCTTACCCTGTGGAAGAGGGTGAGGTTTCTCAGTTCAAAAGTAATCTAATATAAAATACCAATGAGTATTTTAGAAAGAAAAAAATGACTTACATGATTAAATTATTTTTTTCAGTAACTTGCATTTAAATTAGACCTTTCATACTAGTCCTTTCCTTTGTGCATCTACATGGATAAATTCTGCTAATTAGTTTCTATAAAATTTATTTTACTCTTTTCTTGGACTCCTCCTTCATACTTTATAGCTGCATCTTTCAAACTGAAAACCAACTATTAGCCCTTATGACCTTTGCCAAGTCGCTTAATGTATCTGTAACTCTGTTTCTACATCTGAATACTAAGCATTTCCTTCTAACGATAAATAGTATTATTAGAAAATGGGTTGAGATAGTACAGGATCTCTGTAAAATATATTTGGCAACCAGCAGAAATTTTTTGAATGGAAGCCAAGTTAGAAAATGAAAATATAAAATTAATTTTAATCTTGGACATATTCTCATTGATGCTGATGAGAGTCTTCTTGTTAAAGTGCTGGTCATATTTACTTTGTGGAAAGAGCTTCCCTCAAAAAGAACCCAAAAAACAAAAAACAAAACCACAACAGTTGTTAGCGCAGAAGTAACCAAAGATCCCAAAACAGCTAGAATCATTCTTTTGGACACATATATTTGATACATTCTTCCCTGTGCTTAATTCATTGCTAAATACAACACTTCACCTGTCAACAGCTGGAATTGATTTACAAAGGCAAAACGAATATATCTTCTGTTGACAACAAATAATTATTTAACGCTCAAAGTTTAACCCAGGAGAAGTCATTTACCTTCTCTTTGTTTCAGCTACCTATCTATAAAGCAGGATAAATGGTGGTCATTCTGTACCCAATTTAAGAACTGTCATTAAGATAAATTATAAAAAACTCATGACAAACGTGACACATTTTGAGAAAAAAAATGGATTTACCAGTTATTTTTTTTTCCACTTTTTTTTCTCTTTATTCCTGTTTCCCAGTCCTTCTTATTAAAATGACTAATGGATAAACAGCAAGGTCCTACTGTACAGCACAGGGAACTCTATTCAATATCCTGTGATAAACCATAATGGAAAAGAATATGAAAAAGAATATATACATGTATAACTCAGTCACTTTGCTTTACAGCAGAAATTAACATAACATGGTAAATCAATCATACTTCAATAAAATTTTAAAAATTAAAAATTTTTCTGTTCACTTTTCAGCTTTGCTTTTTTGCATATTTATAATGCTTTTCCTATGGTTTGTAATATGCATCATTAACATAAGGATAGTCCTCTTATTAGAGATAATACTCTTACTACTTCAAGCAAAATATAGAAACCTTGCAACCTTAATATAAATAAATCCCCCATCCCTGCCCTTTATGTTATACTCGTTATACATAATACATCTAAAAACATTGTAACTCTCACAGTAGAATAGATTCTTTGAAATTTTTATATAATTTATAAGGAAATGCAAATTTGAAAAAGACTAAAATAGTTTCCTAAATCTGTCCAGATATTTGCCAATTTCCATTGTTCTTCATTCTTTTCTGAGGATCTAATTTTCCATCAACTATCATTTCCCTTGAGCCTGAAGAACTTCCTTAATCATTCTTACAGTACAGGTCTCTGGCAACAAAATCTCTTCATTTTCTTTTATTTGAAAAAGTGATTTTGTCTTCATTCTGGAATGATACTTTCTCTGAATAAAGAATTTTAGGTCTGCAAATTTCCATCTTTCAGCAACTTAAGATATTTTCTACTGTTTTCTTGATCCCATAGTTTCTGGAGGTTTTGTCCTTCTAATATCCTAACCGCATGTACATTTGACTGCTCAGTTTCATCTAATATGTGCTTGAGGCTCTATTCATTTTTTAAAATGTTTTTCTTTGTGTTTCTCACTTTGGATAATTTCTTTCAATCTATTTTCAAGTTTATTTACTCTTTTATCCTGTCCATTTGCCTAAATCATCCAGTTAATTTTTCATTTCCCTGAGAAGTTATTTTTTAGTTCTAGAATTTCTATCCTTGTGCTGAGGCTTCCCATTTATCTGCTGAGATTTTTCACGCATTCAAAAAATGTTGCTTTACTTCATTGAAGATTGTTTAAAACCTACTTAAAATTGCTTTGTCTGTTAGTTTCAACATCTGTTTCCTTTCAAGGTCAGACTTGGTTGATATCTTTACTCTCAAAAAATATTTTCCATTTTCTTGATAGTTTATATGTCAAAGAATTTTTGACATATAAAAATGTATTTATTTTTATACATACAGTGTATTCTGTCGTGGAAATTCTGGATTCAATTATTTTTCTGTGATGAGTACTGCTTTCTTTGTTTTATCAGGTAGTTTTCTTTAGAAGATTGAACCTAAACAGTTTTTCATGCACTAGCTCCATTCCTTGTTCAGAACTTTGGTCCCAAGCAAGTGTCCCCTCAGAGTCTGTTGTATGTATGTGTAACTCGGGGTTCAGCAAGAGATGGCAAAACAGGGTTTAAGAGATCTTTCTCTGACTCAGTACCATTCGTGGTCCTCCCATTTTCTTTACTGTTCATAGTCTTTTGGCTTTTAAAAATTTTTTCCTAACTCCTCTGGACATAAAGACTGCAGGTTTTTTTGTTTTGTTTTGTTTTGTTTATTATTATAGTTGTTTCATTTCCCCAACTCAATCGTTTGGGTTATTTTACTTTTTTTTTTTTTTTTTTTTTAATGGCTGTGTTGGGTCTTCGTTTCTGTGCGAGGGCTTTCTCTAGTTGCGGCAAGTGGGGGCCACTCTTCATCGCGGTGCGCAGGCCTCTCACTATCGCGGCCTCTCTTGTTGCGGAGCACAGGCTCCAGACGCGCAGGCTCAGTAATTGTGGCTCACGGGCCTAGTTGCTCTGCAGCATGTGGGATCTTCCCAGACCAGGGCTCGAACCCGTGTATCCTGCATTGGCAGGCAGATTCTCAACCACTGCGCCACCAGGGAAGCCCAGACTGCAGGTTTTTGATATGCAAGTCTTCCTCCTCCAAAGTTCCTACCCCATGGACTGTGCTTAGCCCCAGGCTAAAAGTCGAAGAGATAGGAACTAAGTTCTGTGTCTGCTCTCCTGGAAATGACTGTGTATTCTATCGTGGTCTGCCTACTCCTGTTCACTATCCAGGATCTTTTGGGTGGTATCTTCAGTCTGAGTTTAGATATTTTTGTAACAGAGAAGAACAAACTTGAGTCCATATTGGATCTTTTTCTTTAGCTGTAACCCTTGTGCTCTACTGCCTCTGCTTAGTCATGCTGGCTGTGCACCTTTGTAAAAGAACATTCCCTAGAGTCTGAAATATACATGATAACCGGTTCTCAAGGATCTGACCTTTAAAGGTATAACACTTTTCCATTCATATAGAGATAGAAAGTTGCAGAACAGAGAATAACAGGAATAGTCTTGTTGGAGGTTTATAGGAACATTGTGACCAGACCTACATGGACAGCTGCAAGAACAAAGGATTCTGGCATCAAGAACCTTGCAACAACCAGCCACACCTCCTCCCCTTTTAGTATAAAAGAAGCCTGAATTCTAACTCAGGGAGAGATGGTTCTTTAGGACACTAGTCCACCATCTTCCCAGTCTGCTGGCTTTCTGAATAAAGTCACTATTCCTTGTCCCAACACCTCATCTCTTGATTTATTGGCCTGTTGTGTGGTGAGCAGTATGAGCTTGGACTCAGTAACATTTTGTCTTTGGTTGAGCTGCTTTAAGTCTGTTTTATACATTCCTGGTTCAGCAATCGGTCAGAGATGTGAGTAGAAAAAATTCAAAGATATCCTCCCTGGCTTTCTCCTATCCCAGATCAGCTTTCATGGTCTCCCTGCTTCAGTATTCTGTTTCACCAACCTGGTAAGATTTCAGGGTGAACTCCCTATCAGAGTTTGTACCATTGGTTCACACTTCACTGTCTACAAGTAGTTACTATGTGTATTATGTCAAGATGAGGCTATCTGGTAGGCTCTTAGCCCATCAAACCCAGAACCTTGATTGTTGTTTAACACTTTCATTGAGATATGATTGACATACAATAAACTTCATATACTGAAAGTGAATTATTTTTCCTATTTTTCCTATGTATATTCATGAAATCATCACCATGATCAAGATAATGAATATATTTGTTACTTCCCAAAACTTCCTCCTGCTCTTTTGAAATTGCTGCCTCCTGCCCATCCCTGCACTGCCCTTTCTCTGTCCTCCCCAGGCAATCACAGATCTGTCTTCTACAATTATAGATTTGTTTGCATTTTCTAAACTTTTAATTAATGGGATCATGAAGTACATATTTCTTTTTGGTTTGACTTTTGTTCAGCATAATCTTTTTGAGATTCATCCATGTTGTGATTTCACTTTTATTACTAGGTAGTATTTCATTGTATGGATGTGCTTTTGTTGGTTTATCCATTTACCTATTGATAAATATTTAGATTGTTCCTAGTTTTTAATCGTTAGAAATTAAGCTTCTATAAGCATTCTTGTATGTCTTTTTATGGTCATATGCGTTCATTTATCTTGGGTAAAAAATCTAGAAGTTCAATACCTGGGTCATACAGTACAGTATGTAAAAACAAAAAAACTTTATAAAAACTTGCCAACCTGCTTTTCAAAGTGATTGTACCATTTTATATGACCACCAGCAGTATGTGAAAGTTCCAGTTCCTCCATATCCTCACCAAAACTAAATATACTCTCTTTAAAGTTTTAGCTAATCAACTAGATCTGTAGTAGTATCTCATTATGATTTTAATTTGCATTTCCTTAATCACCAATAATGTTGAGAATCTCTTCATGTAGCTTATTTGTAATCCAAATAGCTTCTTTGATGAAATGTTTGTTGAAATATGTTGTCCTTTTTTGTTGTATCGTTTGTTCCCTTATCATTGGATATTGAGAGTTCTTTACATATTCTGGATAAAAGTCCCTCAAGAGATACACGATTTGGAAATATTTTCTTCCATGGTGTGTTTTGTCTTTTCTTTTTCCAAAGAGTGTCTTTCAAAGAGTAGATGTATTTTATTTCAGTAAAATCCAATATATCAAATTTGTTTCTTACGAATCATGCTTTAAGTAATATAGTTGGAAATTTTTGCCAAACCTAAAGTCACAGATTTTTTTTCTCATTTGTTTCTTTCTGGAAGCTTTAGAGTTTTGGGTTTTATATTTAGGTCTATGATCTATTTTGAATTATTTTTTATATATGGTGGAGGTATGTATTAAAGTTCCTTTTTTTAATATGTGGTTATCTAATTTTTTCAGAATTTTCTATTGAGAAAATTTTCTTTTTTTCATAAAATTTCTTGTGCACCTTTGTAAAAAATCAGTTTCTCAAATATATGTGGGTGTATTTTGGGGCTCTATTCTTTTCCATTTATTTAACTATTTATTTTTATGACAATGACACATTTTCTTGATTATCAGGGCTTTATAATAATGCCTGTCATCACATCAGGTAATGTTATTCCTCCAACTTTGGTCTTGCTTTGCAAAGTTGATATGGCTATTCTAGGTCATTTCAGTTTCCAAAGGAATTTTTGAATCATGTTTTAACTTTTACAGTAAAATTCTACTAGTGTGGAAATAAAATGATTTTGATTGGGATTGTGTTAAAGCTACATATCAATTCAGAGAGAAATGACATCTTCACACAGTTGAGTCCGCCAGCAGATTAGCAGGCATTAGGATGATCTATCTTTTCTTTCAAATAAATCTTCTTTAATTTTTTTTTGGTAATATTTTGTAGTTTTCAGTATACAGAGAGAGAGATTTATTTCTAAATATTTAATATTTTTGATGCTCCAGTCATTTTTGGTTTTGTTTATTTTGATTTCCGATTGGCCATTGTTAATATATAAGAATACTATTGATTTTTGTTGCTTGATCTCGGATCCTGCCACAGTGCTAAACTCATTTACAAGTTCTAGTAACTTATTTGTAGATTCGACCAAATTTTTTACCTAGGTGATACTATATTTAATGAATAAAAACAGTTTTACATTTTCTTTCCTAATATGAGTGACCTTATTTTTTTCTTTTCTTATTACACTCGCTAGGACTAATAATAGAATGTTCAATACAAATGGTGTCAGTGGACATTGTTGACTTTTTCTGGTCTTATGAAGAAAACAGTCATTCTATTACCATCATATATGAAGTTATCTGTAGGACTTTTATAGCTACCCTTTATCAAGTTGCATAAGTTCCTTGTATTCCTATTTGGTAAGACTCAGAAATGGATATTGGATTTTATCAAATGTTTTTGTTCTATCTACTGAGATAATTACATGTTTTTTTAAATTTTAGTTTGTTAGGATCATGAATTGCAGAGATTAATTTTTCTTTCTTTTTCAAAATTATTTTAATATTAACCTTTAAAAAATACTTATTTACTGGAGCAGTTTTAGGTTCACAGCAAAATTGAATGGAAGGGACAGAGATTTATTGTATACCTCCTGCCCCCACATATAGGTAGCTTCTGCAGCTATCAAATCTCCCACTAGAGTAGTACATTTGTTATAATTGATGAACCTACATTGACACATCATTATCACCCAATGTCCATAGTTCACATTAGAGTTCACTCTTGCTGTTGTACATTCTGTGGGTTTGGAGAAATGTAAAATGACATGTGTCCACCATTATAGTATCATACCAAGTAGTTTCAGTGACCTAAAAATTGTCTGTGCTCTGCCTATTCATCCCTTTCTCCCTCCTAACCTCTGGAAACCATTGATCATTTTATTATCTCTATAGTTTTGCCTTTTCCAGAATGTCATATAGTTGGAATGAAACCTTTTCAGATTGACTTCTTTCACTCAGTAATATGTATTTAACAGTTCTCCATGTCTCTTCACCACTCAATGTATTATTTCTTTTTAGTGCCAATTAATATTCCATTTTCAGATGTACAGCAGTTTATCCATTCACCTACTGAGAGATATCTTGGTTGCTTCCAAGTTTTGGCAATTATGAATAAAGCTGCTATGGACATCTGTCTGCAGGTTTTCATGTAGGCATAAATTGTCAAATCCTTTGGGTAAATAACAAGGGCATAATAATAGCTGGATCATATGCTAAGAGTATGTTTAGTTTTATAAGAAGCTGCCAAACTGGCTTCCAAAGTGACTGTGCCATTTTGCATTCTCACCAGCAGTGAATGAGTGTTCGTGTTTTTCTACATCCTCACAAACATTTGGTGGTGTTAGTGTTTTACATTTTGACCATTCTAATAACTGTGTATTGGTATCTTTTTTTTTTTTTATCTTATTGTTGTTTTAATTTTCAGCTTTCCAATGACATATGATGTGGACTATATTTTTATATACTTATTTGCCATCTGTATGTTTTCTTTGATGAGCTATCTGTTCAGGTGTTTTGCCCATTTTTAATCAAATTGTTCATTTTTTTAATTGTTGAGTTTTAAGAATTTTTTGTGTATTTTAGAAAACAGTCCTTTATCAAATATATCTTTTGCAAATATTTTCTTCTAGTCTGTGACTTGTCTATTTATTCTCTCGGCAGTATCTCTTGCAGAGCAGAAATTTTTAATTTTGGTGAAATTCGACTTATCAATTCTTTCTTTCATTGAATCATGCCTTTGGTATTGTACCTAAAAGCCCTTGCCATGGCAAGGTTATCTAGATTTTTTCCTATATTATCTTCTAGGAGTTTTATAGTTTTTTATTTAGGTCTATGATGCATTTTGATTCATTTTAAATTAATTTTTTTGAAGGGTGTAAGATCTGTGCCTAGATTCATTTTTTTGCCTGTGGATTTCTGTTTGTTCCAGTACCCACTGTTGATAAGACCTTGTTCCACTGTGTTACCTTTACTTCTCTGTCAAAGATTAGTTGACCATATTTACATGAGTCTATTTTGAGGCTCTCTTTTCTGTTGCACTGATCTGTTTGTCAGTTCTTTCACCACTTTGTATGGCTGTTAGCATAACTGATGCCATCTTGGACCCGTACAGTTCCTTCTGTCCTTCCACTGACCCTACCTAGGACTGAATTTTGTGGTAAATCACTCTCTGTCATTGAGGACTTTGTAGTTAATAGATATTGTTTAATGATTGCTAGGTCAGGTGGCCTCTCTGCTCTCATAGTTTCCAAATAGTGATGAGACCTTTTGCTTGAGCCTCTACACAGAATCTGATGTAATCTTTCTATCAGACAAGAAAATAACCATCATTTTAAAAATATTTAAGTTGTTATAGGAATCATTATATATATTTTCAGAATTAGAAATGCTAAAAAGAAATTATTCATCCTATTTTCTTTATTATATGTTATTTTGTTACCAGTAATACCAGTCTTCATTAGAAACTTGTGATGTTTCCAGATTATTGTTCATCTGGAGCTGTAACTTAGAAAGAATACCTAATAATTTAATCTCTTTCTCTCCTCCTTCTCATATTATTCTTTCCTCTTTTACTTCTGTAATATATTTCTTGCCCTCACTCACAATCCATATTTAAAAAGATAAAAACACTTTTAAAACTATAAGTAAAAGCTATGACTTCTTCGTGTACAGTATTAAAATAATTGAATGTTTAGTTATTCACAGTCAGATTTCTTAAGACTTTAAGCAGAGCATGTAATATTTGCACGATCATTTAAATTAAATTAATCCTTCAAATCTCCTCAATAAAAGTCCTAATGGAACACACACACATATTAAAAGAAGTCTTAAGTTGTATAGGTGGTTTATTAAATATGGGAAGCATGGTAAATGCTACTGCTATTGCTCTAAATGCTGTCAAAATATATAGTCTCTTTTCTAAACGCAACAAAATCTTTTTCAGATTATACCTTTGTTCAGATATTACAGTTAGCAATCTACTAACAGCTTATTGCAAAGGTTAGGGATACACTTGAATATAGTGAATCCTATACAGATCATTTTCCTGACTCAGAAAACTCTTTTTGTCCCTTCAGAGAAAGATAATTTGATTAGTTCTTTGCCCATGAGCCCAGCAATACAGTATCCAAGTATGCATCTTTTTTCAGCTCAGTGTAGTAAAAGAATCACCCAAGAAAAGGCCTAAATCTAGAAACTGATATAAAGACTGGGTCAATGTGGGGAAGGGAGCAGGGGCGATGATCAAGCATGGGGAGCCACAGAGAAGCTAAGGAGACCGACCCTGGGCGAATGGTTCCAGATTTGGGGGCACACTTAGAGCCCACATGACTAACATACCTCACTGAGTTCCTTGATTTTAATTATAAAGCTCATGAGGAAATTTCCCCCAGGAGAAGAAGCAGAATCAAAGTATAAACATATTCCTACTTGATGAATTATACAAATAGAAAAATCTGAGAGGCTCAGCCCTTATGGTTCTGTACGTTTGACTTTTGGTGAATGAAAGGAATAGGTAGTTTATTAGTAGATTTGAGCAACAATAATAGTTTTTTTTTTTTTCCAGCCTACCTTATAGATCAGGTTAAGGAAACAGAAATGAATGATTTAGAGGTTTCATAAGAAAATAATTTTCTACGTTGCTCCCTTTTATAGGTCAGCAGATTTTGATGTAACTTGTATACACATACATTTGTATATATACACACATTTATATATAATTTACTATGTTTATATGTGGTTAGATAACTCCTGTAAATTTTTAAAGATATTTAGTTAAGGAAGAATTATATATCCGATTATAGGCATAATAATTTTAAAGTATTATATTTATTGCTATTTTCTTTCTGTTTGCATATTTTTTTGCTTTTTAATTACCAACAACATAGTAAAAGCTTTAAGGCTTTTTTTCCCAGGACTTCATAATTGTATATCCTTAAGGATACTATGCATATAATTTGATACAAAAAATGAGCCTTGGGTCCATATTAATGTATATTAATATATACGATGACAGTTTGTACTATATACTATATCAGTTCATATATTACTACATTATATACACTTATTCTTTGGAATATTAACTTCCTTTATGGCTGCACTTTCACAAACATGGACTCAGGGCTCATATTATGTGTGTGAACTGAATGAAAGTATATTTAAAATATATGTTTATTCTTCTAAATGTTCTTCCAAGTTCAGTCCTTCATGGTTACCCTTTCATAAATACTCTTATAGCCATCCCTGCCCTTGGGAGATTTTCAAGAATATAATCAAGAACCAAAATCAGTCAGAATGAGATTAACATTTTCTCCCATAATTACATGTTCAGTAGAGACAACTAGATTCTATCCTCCTAGTTAACCACATTTATTATTATTTTTTAAAGTTCTCCTCAGCTTCTCTATACTTAATAACCACCTCATGTCTTAGAAAAATTAATTTTAATTTTGTTTCTCAAGGAAACAGTTCAGATACTAGGAGGATATAATCCCCAACTTTTCTTTGGAGGCTTAGGAGGTCATTACCGAGTCCCCTCTTGACTACGAAACGGCTTCCATATCCCTTCAAGTAGGTTGCAGGGTCTTTTCTACAGCTCATTTTACTTCAATCAGACTATGTGGTTTTGAGGAATGTTAGTAAGGTACCCATTTTTTGAAGAGCATGTGAGTCTTTTTACCTGAATTCTGAAGTAGTGAATGGAGTCCTAGAAGAAAAACTTGTATCCTCATGTGGTATTCTCCGGTTAACCCCTTATATACCTATATCTCCCTGCTTTATGAAACAACAGCAGTATCGTTCATTCATGTGGTACTTTTATCTTAGAATGCATTGTGTCATGTATGTCTCACTAAGGCCAAAAACAATCTGAGAGAAAGATGTTTTTATTTTCATTGTTTATATGATTAAATTGAAATGTCAGGAAGCTGTTTGACTTGCTTGAGGTAATTCGGGGAACTAGCGAGTAGCTAAGCAGAAGCTGGATGCATCTGCCTTCATATGGTTTTCTGGAGGGCTAATTAGCCGTGACGTGGGTATGAGAACATCCTTTGGGAGGACTATGTCTTCCTTTTTACGTCCACATTTATTTGGCATTTTCCTTTTTTGCAAAGCCAGTTGAAAGAATGCAAAAGAAGTCAATAATCAGGGCTTCCCTGGTGGTGCAGTTGTTGAGAATCTGCCTGCCACTGCAGGGGACACGGGTTCGAGCCCTGGTCTGGGAAGATCCCACATGCCGCGGAGCAACTAGGCCCGTGAGCCACAACTACTGAGCCTGCGCATCTGGAGCCTGTGCTCCGCAACAAGAGAGGCCGCGATAGTGAGAGGCCTGCGCACCGCGATGAAGAGTGGCCCCCACTTGCCACAACTAGAGAAAGCCCTTGCACAGAAACAAAGACCCAACACAGCCATAAATAATAAATAAATGAATTAAAAAAAAAAAAGTAGAGGAAAAAGAAGTCAATAATCATCCCTAAATTCAAATGACACTTGTATATGTTCATCAGTTTAAGAAAATATGCAGCCAAATTATAAATAAGGAGTATCAAATTTTGTAGAGAGTAGAAAATATATAATTTGTATAAGAAATTTTAAGACGGAAGAAGGCGTCTCGTCACAAGCTTGTGGCTGCCACCATATCATTTAACTTATTTTCTCCATGTTAGCCTGTCAAATTGTCAGAAACCTATCAATGTCTTCACCTTCAATAAGCATAAGATACTGTGCAATAATTTGCCAGCGGGGAAAGGAAAGAAAGCAAGTAAGCCAAGTGGTAAGTAGAAATTGCCACTTTAATGTATAAGTCTCTTAGATTTATTATTTAAATTTCAATACTGTATTCAAGCAAACGTTTGCTTATCACTGAAGTAGCTCTATGCTAAACATATAGAGGAATAAGGAAATACTGCTTAACGTAAATATTAAGAATGTTTAATGTCCTCAAACAATTCTCTGAAATAACCCATCGAGAATCTTTACTTTCCTCTGTCATGTGGTACCACGATCTCCTGAACCATTTGTATTGATTTCTACCTTAACTGACCATCTATGTACATATTTAAAGTACTCATCGTCCAGTCATGAAACACATTCTTAAAAAAGCGCAGTCCCTAAAAACGTATACGTCAAAGTAATTTTCCCACAAGAAAAAAGAAAAAAACGTAGAGACAAGGTTAGGGTATTTCAGCACCGTGGAGAAACATGCATCTATTCTGTACCATATTCATAGAATGAATGCTATGCCAGTTTAGGTGGTAGAAAGGAAAAGAGTGAAAGACAGGAGGTGGAGGAGTTTGGAAGCGGGCAGCACCGTCACCCTTACAAGTCGTTTGGCAATGGCTGCCATGACTGGGTAGATCTTTAAGCAACCAATAAATTATAAGAAGGTAACATTACAGTTAATATTATAATACGGATAAAAGCCCACATCGCATACACATGATGTTGGAAAGCAGATAGCGGATATTAGAAAGGAGAGAGATCGTGATGAGCTCTTATTCACTAATGACTAATGCTGTCCATTGTCCCTTGACGATGTCTGTGTCATGTCATAGCCGTGGTAGACACTCTCGGGGCTCAGCCTGAATCACGTTTTCCAGGCTGGCAATGTCTTGTGATTCCCCTAACGGCTGTAAGCACAGGCTGCTCACAGCTTCACTCTCCTCCGTGAGTTCCCTCAGCTGACTAGAGTCACCTGGTTTGGGAATTCCTGTGGCCTTATGTACATCTGCTGTGGGGAGCCCACAGCCAGTTGTGAGTAACTGGGGGGAACAAATTTGTGGTGCATTTTCCCTTCACATTTCCCTATGGGATCAGGTTGAATTAGACTCTGCTCAGTTGTTCCCCCTACTCCATTCTGCTTTGCTCACTTCCTTACAGATTTCTCCTGAGAACCCTCCCTCGGTCAAAATATCCTCACACTAAAATCCTTGTCCCGGGACTTCCCTGGTGGTCCAGTGGTTAAGACTTTGCCTTCCATTGCAGGGGGTGCGGGTTCGAACCCTAGTCAGGGAGCTAAGATCCCACAAGCCTTGTGGCCAAAAAGCCAAAACATAAAAAACAAAAAACAACAAAAAAAACAGGGGCAATGTTGTAACAAATTCAATAAAGACTTTTAAAATGGTCCACATCAAAAAAAAAAAAAAAAAATCTTAAAAAAAAATCCTTGTCCCAGGCTTTGCTTCTGGGGGACTTTTCCTATGTCATTTGCCTAGGGTAGCGCTTCTCACATGTTATAGGAACAAAGTATTCTTCACAGCAGTAGGGATATATTAACCAAAAGACTAAATAAAGAATTTACATCAATTCCAAATGTGCTGAGGCAAATGTACATACAACAATAAATGCCTGTACTGTTTGGTGCTGAAAGGTGCCTGCCTGGCACCCACATTGTCATTTTCATTTCTAAGTTACAGCTCTCGTTTTGTTGGGGATTTCTACACAAGTGTTGCATAAATGCTTACCCCTCTCCAGGGAAGAAAGTTCAAAGTGGAACCAATATGTGTGTAGTGCTAACTATTGCAGTCTTTTCCACACTTGTCACTTGAGCAGAACTTTTCAGATTAGTATGGCTGTAATTGATTTTTCACAGTATTAAGTTTTAAAATCTCAGATTCTGGTGGTATATTGAGAAGCATTGATATTTAGAGCACAATATTTGAACTCTTTACTCTGTTGGCCCTCAAAGCTTTCATTTTAAGGGTTAAAAAGTTCTGACAATGCCATTAGATATGGTCATTAATGGTGAAGTGGTCTTACTCTCAAAAAATACCCTGAATTTCCCCGTCTGCTCCTTTTCTGGCAATCATGGGAGATCCTCCAGCTATTAGAGTTCGTTCTGTGTAATTTTAGTAAAGACCGAGAGCTTTAGCTTGTTTTTTATTCCATCTTAATAATAATAGCAAATGTTTATTGATTGCTCATCGTTCTAGGCATTGTTCTGGACTCTTGGTAGGTATTTATTCATTTAACACTCATAGAAACTTGTTTAGGTAGATAGAATGATTACCACAGTTTTATAAATTGGAGTAATAAATAATACAAGTGAAATCTAAAGTATAAAAAATCAGGCAGTTAGTTTGAAGTCATACAGCTTGTAAGTAGTGGAGCTGGAATCCAATAACAGTGCAATTCTAGAAAAGATACTTAGGACTCAAATGTTATACCATCCCTGCAGATTCTTAGCTGGAGCCCTAGTCTAACAGTAACACGGTTATGGCTTGTCGTATAATGGTCCTATCCAGTAAGTGGTCTGCAGCCTCTGGGGTGCTGCTCTGAGACATGGTGTCTTAGTCTGCTTGGACTGCTATAACACCATAGACTGAGTGGTTAAAACAAGTAACCTTTATTTCTCATAGTTCTGGAGGCTAGAAGTCCAAGATCAAGGTGCTGGCAGATTCAATGTCTGGTAAGAACCTGCCTCCTGGCCCATAGATGGCTGTGCTCTCTCTGTCCTCATGTGACAGAAAGGGCGAGGGAGCTCTCTGGGGCCTCTTTTATAAGGACAGTCATCCCATCATGAGGGCTGTACCCTCATGACCTAGTCACCTCCCCAAAAGCCCCACCTCCAAATACCATCACGTTACAGATTTGATTTCAACATATGAGTTTTGGAGCAGGAGAGCATAAATACTCTGTCTGTAGCATATAGCAAGTGCAGAGATTTCAAGTAAGCCGTGAGAAACATCGATAGCAATCTGATGTTGCCATGACACTCTTGTGCGTAATTAGTGACCTCATCTCACTGAACAGGGCATGGACCAGTCCGAGTGTTCATGAACTCACGTAGTGTGTCATGTGTATGGGGAGCTGCGTATTAGTCATGCATTACAGGACCATGTTAAGGTCTGGGGACGACAAACAAACACAAACAACAAAAACCCTTAAAAGGAAATGTTCTCGATGCATTTTCTTTCATTCAGCGTTTCTTGTTACAGTTCCCATCACCTATCCCCAAAGTGAAGCTCAGCTAAAATCGGTTTAGAACACCGTAGAGCTGAGTTAGATTTGACTAGGAGTAGGAAAATCAGTGTTAGTCTGTTTCATGAGGGCAAGCTGATGTCAAGTCAGGTAGCATAACCTGTAACTCAAGGTAACGGGCCTCATAACATCTCGAAGTGAACAGTGGAATCCGCGTGACAGTGCCACGTGCCCCACGTTGCGTGTCTCCCATACTTCCCTCAGGAAAACATGCTAACAGCTTGAGGACATCCGTGTCACTGCCTGTGGCAAAGTACAGATAAGGCCTAACCTTGTTCTTTTTTTTTTTTTACATAAAACTATGAAAAGAAGTTTGAGACACCGGTCTAGAGAATTGTTCGGAGGTTTGTATTATGCTTTTATCGTAATCCTGAGGTATTCCTGCTCTCCTGCTTTAAGGTTTTTACTTATCACAGCAGAAGAAATTATTTAGCATGGAATGGGAAAGGAAGAGTCATTTAACAAATCTATCCGTACCTACACTGTGAAGAGTTTAATGTGTTAAGCTGGGAAAGACACAACCATGTGTCTTGAGGGAAACTTCCCTGATGTAATAAGGATGCCAAGAGTTTGGGTTGGGTGACATGCAGAAAAACTATACTGTAACTATGTTTGTGAAAACAGAACTTACTTGTATTTACTTATGTGTACTTGAAGATGCATGTTCAGGTAAATGGATATAAGTTTAAAAATCAAAGTTCTCTAGAGGCATTTCAGTATGTGGAGCAAAAAAGTGATAGAAGTCAGACAGACAGCCTATGGTTTGGGAGCTTTTCAAGACTGAGTTTCTCCCTTTTTCTTCACCCCACATTTGAGCAGTATTCACCTCTTTCTTTAGAATTGAGGTAATAGAGAGCTGGACGGTGTGTGAGTTGTTTCCTTGGAAGGAAATCAATCCCTTAGAGCTAGAAAAAGTCTTCACCTCAGTTGGGAGTGGACCATACCCTCCAGCTTCTAGGGAGAAGACACCACTCCCCTCCCTGTTTCTTTATACCTCTTACCAGACTTCCAGGAATGATCTGCTGCGCTCTTGCGCTCTTTCCAAGCTGTTGACCACAGTGTGGCAGGAAGTGTAAGTAAAGCATCAAACAACCTTCTCTGTGTGACTTTTTTCCACACAGTCCTTTAGTGGGAGCAAAAGGGCTGACCAGGATCCCTGCTCGTGGGGAGGGCACCCTGATTGAAGTCACACTGCTGAGTCACTTGGTCCCCTCCTCAGAATGCCTGCCCTGCAGCTTCCCTCAGGCAAGATTCGTCCTCAAACTTCAGGCACTGAAGGGAAGAGAATCCCATTTAGAATGAATTATGCATGGAGATATTCTGCAGCATTTGGAAGGGCTGAGAAATGACATTCACTGAATTAGTCCCCTTCACTGGAAGGCCACACAGAAATAGCCCTCAAAGAGGGAGGACAGAACATATTTCCATCTTTCGGAGGTGAGGTTTAGGGAAATTAAATGGTTACTCTGGATAAGTGAGTCAGTGAATGGCAAGGAGTCCTTCTCACCAGAATCCTGAATCATGTCTCCTTTGCAACAGTTGTTTCATTGCAAAAAAGGTAGTAATTTTAGGTGAGAGTATGTTGTGCCTCTCTTCCTTAAGCATAATGAAATGTAACTGGGGGAGAAGGGGTTATAAATTCCATGGCCTTTACAACAAGTCAAGATACTGAGGTACTTAACAGTAGCCCGTTACTGAATGACAATTCCTATACTCCACTACATTTTCACTTCAAGGAATGACCAGTACAGAGCTGTTATTAGTGCTTCTCGGTAACATTCATTCCTCTCACCAGGTCATTGTCCCTTGGACAGGACTGGAGAAAAGCAGCTCCCACAGTTTTTAAAAGATGAAAATTCCTTGGTCACTTAACATACCCTTATTAATGAAGATTCTTGTACAACTGAGTAGCGGAAGGAGAGAAGTGCTGTAGAGGAAGATAGAAGATGTTTGTATTATTTATTCATTCAGTCAGTTATTTCTGGTTTCTAGTAACAGGTACCATAGCAGATTTTGAACAATTGGCATCAGGAGGCACAAGTCCTAACTACTGAAAGAGAAGAAAAAGAAGTGCAAACATTGGAAAGGAAAGCAAAAAAGAAAGAATTATTTTTTAAGATGAAATCTGTTCTAGGGACTATAGGAAAAATTAATAAAACTAAAAAAGATTAATGGAGGCTACTAAAATAGTGTAACAAAATCAATGCCATTTATTTATAACAGTAATAACTAAATAGAAATACAATAGTGAAAAAAATTCCAGTTTATAATATCAATAAAAAAATAAACAACAACTGGAGATTCAGGAAAAAATGTGTAAGAAGCATACAAAGTACGACATATCGCATACAGTGGACATGAAAATAGACGTGATAAAGAGCAGTAGAATGATGATGGAAGGAATGGTGGAATATTGCAGTGCAATGCGTGTTCCAGAATTAATGTGTCTTTAATCAAATCTAATCAATATCTAAATATCAAGGAGAATTAACCTACTAAAAAATAAAGTTCATAGGAATTTGCCTTATCAGTTACAATATTTAAAACAGTGAAGAACTGCCACATATTAAACATATCTACCAATTTTGGAATAAAAACACAGAATCAGAGGAAGGAACTAAGGAAAGCCAGTATATCAAAATGTAGACTTCAAAATGTTGTGTAAAAAGTAAATGCACCAAGCGGGGAAAGCAGGGGCGGAGGAGGGGGGTGGTGGTGGTGTGATGAACTGGGAGATTGGGATTGACATGTATACACTAATATGTATAAAATGGATAACTAATAACCTGCTATGTAAAAAATAAATAAAATAAAATTCAAAATAAAATAGTGCTGGAAGTGGTATCTAAAATTATAATTTCAACCTATACAAACAAAAATGGATTCAAACCTGCTCATGAAAAAGATATAAGCAAACTTTAGTTGTATGCAAAAGCACGTATTCCACAAGATGGCAGCAAATAACTGGTGTTTTTAAAATAGAACTACTCCCAGAAGGCAAAAGGTGGCCGAAGGAAAAAACATGTGAAATAATATGGTAATGCATGTAACAGGTGCCCTATTACTACTATGGGTGCAGAAGAACTTTCTATGTTTAAAAAATTAATGGGAGAGAGGATAAAATATGGCCAACTGATAGATTTAAACACCCAAAATTTATAAACTCTCACACAACCCAACAAATACATTATACATACGTACAAGATTTAAATGGCAAAGAGCAAACTTGTTTTAAAAATTGTAATTCTTTGTTTGAAGGGATGCAATTTAAAAAAAAAACAAAAAACAAGAATAAACAGAGAATGGGGATAGAGAATCCAGGGTAGGGGAAGTGGTTGCAGCTTAGAGCAGTTTTGGGTGAAATGGTGCCCCTGAAATGGTGCTGACACACCTGTGTGTGTGAGGGGAGGAGAGGGGAGAGTGAAGCTGCATGTACCTGTATTTTCAGCAAGAAGACTTGCAAGGTGTTTAAAATACAGCTCACTCTCCCCTTCTTCCACATGTTGGAGTATAATTCCTGACCTTTTCTCTCAGAGCTGGAGATGAAATAAATTATAAGGGAAATGATAAAGCAAAAAAGAAAAACCTGGGAAGAATAAAAACTCTCTGACTCCAGTATATAAAGCCAAGAATATGCATAGACAATTTGCAATGAAGTAAATGGCTAATAAACCCCAAAATATATTCAGCCTCCCAGGGAATGAAGTAATTGCAAAGTTTAAACCCTTTACCATCTGTCTGTTTGCATATTAAATTCAATTTTTTTCAAGTGAATACTCAGCATGAGAGAAGGTTCTATGAAATGTGTGTCTCAAGAACTGTAGTTTCCAGGCAGCAGCTCCTCCAGTGATCTGGATCTTCCTAATGAATACAGACTATGCTCACATATACCCCATCTTAAAATTTTAAAAAAATGAATACAGTGTTCCCATTTCGCTGCAAATTCCTCCTCACGTTTAGTAATTTATTTTCCTACTCCCTAAATCTCATTTGAAATGTTCAAATTTTACTCACACCAGTCTGCGTCCAGTTTCTTCTTGGATCTCATCCAACTAGATTTTCATCCCCATCACTTAATTGTCAGCAATAATTCTTGTATTGCTGAATCTCATAGACAATTCCCTTTTAACATATTAAATAAATTGATTATAAATCAGAAAAAGTCACAAGTCCTGTGGAGCTATACTGACACCTAGTGGACAAATGGAAACACAAACTTAAAAATAGTTTTTAAGGAAGCAGGTCTACTAAAATTTAGAAGTTTATTTAGTGTACTTTATACTTGGAAACAAAACAAAGTTTTATCTTAAATAAAAGGTAGAGAAGATAAACACAAACCTGCCAGAACAGAATACACTCACTTTTTTCCCAGTTATTTTCTGTCTCTGTACATACGTTTTCAATTGCAGGCTAAATCTTTGTCTTCTGAGCTATAAAATGAATGTGTCCTGATATAGATACGGTACTGTAAACACCAGCAATAGCGTAGGTAAAATACAAGGTTTCAGCCCAAAATTCCCTTCACTCTTTGCCTACCACATTGAGCAGCGCTTAATTCTTTCTCTCTTCTTCTCAGTCTTAATTGAGACCCATCCAAGGGTAATTCCCGTTCTTTGCTTTGTCCTTAGTCCAATTCTTCTTCTCTCTCTCCTGAATCATCCCTGTCTTCTGCTTTCTGGCTTCTCGCTCTCAGGATTTTAACACGCGCAACTCTTCCCCATCTTAGAACATTAAAAATAAAACTGTCAAAACAATAAAAGCAGTAAAGAAACCACCAACAGATAGCCAGATTTAACTGCCAGGACTGACTGCTTCTCTTCTCCCCTCCTATACTTTTATCATGGAGCTTCTTAAAAGGAAGACCTACGCTTACTTTCTCCATTTTCTCTATTCACATAGATGTAATAACTCACTTCAGTCTATAATTCAACCACAGCCTCCACAGAAACTACTTTTTTCCCCCAAAGGTCATCATTGGCTTCCTCATTAGATGATCCATGGATATGTTTTAATACTGGTCTTGCTTAATCATTGGGAAGTATTTGAAATTTGTAATCATTCTTTAATTCTCCAGACACTTTCTTAAGTTTCCTAGAAGGCACACTTTCCTGGTTTTACTTCTGCTTACCTCGATGCTTATTCTCAGTCTCCCTGTCTTGTATGCATTCGTGTGTCCAGCCCTTAAATAGTTTGTTCCTCAATGTTCTCATTCTATTTCTCTTGCTGAACTCATCACATCTGATGACTCCACTTAGTATCAGTGTATGCTCATGACCTCAACTTTCCATTTTCAGTCTGGATTTCTTTTGGAGACCTGGGGAAAAAAGGCCATTTCTGTAGTGGACTGGACCGGAGGCAGAGACAACGGGAGGTGAGAAAAGGACACAGTGACTGCAGACAGCATACACTGTAAAGGGGAGCAGGAGGTACGGTGCGAGCTGCAGGGCACAGGCTGATATTAACACATAGTCAAGTGGAACAATCCAGGAAGAAGAGAGAAGGAATAGTGCGCTAACTCTTGGGATGACAAAAGAAATACACATATGGGGCCTAAGAAAAATGCTTGCAGTTTCTGAGAGAGCAGGAATATCGTTTTTATTTTAGGAGGCAGGCTGTATGTGTAGGAAAGATGGTCTATTGAGGATAGGAGAATATGAAAATTGCATTTGACCTCTTCTGTTTTCTCCATGAAATCCATGAAGCAAGCCATCAGCATAGAGTGGATGAACGTAGCGTAGGTAAAAGGGTGAGTACAATGTTTGAGAAGAAAAGAAAATGTGTAAAACTACCATTTTTGTGAGGAGAGGAGTAGAAAACACCAGGAAGATACTCTGGGCAGTGTGTGGGGACCATTTAGGAGTTGCCGGTATTACCAAACGCTCTTTTTCCCCTAGTATTTAAATTTCACCTTCGTTGAGTGCAGAATGAAGTCAAAACTATTTTCTCATACATCTTTAAATAATTTTACTAACAATTGCTCCTTTTTTCTAGCCGTCTAATGAGAAATCTTGTGTAAACCTGATCTTTGTTCTTTTGTAAATTTTCTCCACTTCTTAACTTCACTCCTCAGTGCTTTTAACATTTTCTTGATGCTTTCACAACAATCTGTCTAGCTGTGAATTTATTACTAAAATTCATCTTGGTAGACGTCCAGTTTGATTGAAGACATATATGTGTTTTCAGCACTAGGAAATTAAAAAAGAAATATCTCATTTTCTATTTTCTCTCTTTGCTCTTTCTGGACCTTTTACTAGATGGATATTAGAAATTAGGAATCTATCCTTCAAGCGACTTGATGCTTTTCTGTCTTTTCTTGCATTTTGCATACTATTATGGGAGAATTCCTTGACTCATACTTTTACCATGCTACTGAATTTAGCCTAATTCACTTTTGTGGGTCAGCCTTCGCATTGCAGATTTGCTTTAGTGGTTCTGGGAGCACCAGTACCATCTTTAGCCATAACCAAATTCTCAGTGCTTTAACCGATGGGCAAACACCCTAATAGCCTTTCCTCAGCACCAATGGAGTCAGGAGAAAGGGCTTCAGGGCTCAGCTGATCCAGCTGCATAATTTCCTGATGGTTGCTCAGACATTCTCCTATTCCTTACAACTCCTGAGTCTGTGCTTGGAAATTTTTCAGGACCATACTCATTCCTGTAGCTGTCTTCTTCGGTGCATTTTGGACTGTGGTTCCTTCTGTCACTCTTTCTCATATGTTTCTGTTTTTGGGAATTCCCCAGAATTTTTGGTTTGTTTGCTGATGGCTCTTTTTCTACTCTTCCATAGTGTCATCTCTTTGTTATCTCATGGATTTGTGGTACGATGGAGAGTACCGCATGGTAAGTGGAAACATAACTCCTGGACTGCTCTCTTGATCTTCTCTCTTACTCTGCATTATAACTATTCGCTGTCTTATCTTGCTGAACAATCAAAGCTCCATCATAACAATGAATATATCTAGTTAACAATTGTAAAGACTGTGTACCTTTTGCTAATATAATGCCTGAGTTTGAAATAATAAGTACTGTAATAATATATTAGCTGTTGTCATTAATCATATAAATGTATGAATATATATCATCAAAATGTCATCACTATTAATAATATAAATCTTAAGATTTCAAAAATGTTTGGGGAATTTAGTTGCGTTCAGGTGTCCTGATAAGTTTATGACGAGAATAGTCGCTCGCCTTGTCTAGTTACGTTTTTATAACAATGTCACAGTATACTTGGCACAGGCTTTGAGATTTTATTTGCTTTTTATCTCTTGATTCCTTGATACATAGAATTATATCCTTTGGGAAGGGCACCCATCAGATAATCCACCCATGTGAGAGGTCTGTCTTTGGAAAGTGGCAGCATGTGACCATCTGATTTGCCTCCATCATGGCAGTGCCCAAGATAGATTCCAATGAGCTGAGATTGTCACCAAATTTTACCTTATCAAGGTTTTTTTGGTAGAAAATTCTTTTCTCTAGTAAATGAAGCTTGGCCATATACACATACTACAGTGGCTATCTGGGGGCATTAAGCTTCCCCGAAGTGTGAATATTGGGGAAATTATCTGTCTATATCACCCTTTGTTTAGAAAGAATTTAGGATGGCTTGCAATATGTAAATGCATGAAGAGAACATAATTTGTGAAGAGTTGAAGAAAGAAGAACAAAAACAAGAACTATGAATGCCAAGGCATGAAACAGAACCAAGAATTAGGCTAATATAAAAAGTGGTCTTGTAGTATCTATACTTACTAGAAGTATGCCACTTATTTGACTGTAAGCAAAATAGCAAATATTTCAAACAGTGAAGATATCCCCTTCCATTACGTAACTTAAAGTACCCATAAATTTATAACCAGCCAAAATTATTCACAATAATCATAGAGAGTCTAAATACCAAAATACAAGCTATCTCAGAAGAATCAGAGGCTAGGAGCAAATATATTTTCTCTTTTTTCTTGGTGTTGGTATTTCATTCATGTTACATTGGCTTGGTAGCCTCTACCTAAAATTCCCCTCAAAATGTTCCCTGGTGATGTCTGGGAATTTTCAAGGTGTACTTGAGCATTTTCATAATTTTTCTGATTGTTGTCTTGTTGCCTTTGAGAGTTGCCTCTCTCTAAAGTGTTATTGGTACTGAGCTTCCAGTTAATTTCCTACAGATCGTGCTTCTTGGTGGCTCTCTCTTGTGGCCCTAATTTACTAGGGGGTGGAGACAGTTCCCACAGGCCATAGATCTCATTTCCCATGTCCACGACTCATTCCAGTGGCTTCTCCAAATGAGTAAATAGCCGGGTCATCCCATCGCACAGAGATCTGAGCTGCCTGCCACTCTTCAAAAAATCCCCTTTTTAAGTGAAAAGATCTCTATGTTTTCATTAGTAATTAATGTGCTAATATGTAAGTTATTTTTAATAGTCCAATGGTTTATGATGATTTAGTTACTAACATCCCAAATAATAATGGTTTGCTTTATTTGAGTTGTATTTGTAAGGAATCTTTGGATGAAACTTGGGGGGAAAAAAACCTAAATAGTTAATCCTTTGAACCTAAATGTCTTCTCATTCTCTTGAAAATACACTTATGTTCATTGGGGACAAAGCAACAACCGTAGCACTTTGACTCAGACATTCCAAATATGAAGCTCTCCGAGTTGAATATTGCCTGGCTCAGTTTCTTGTAATAGTCAAGCTGGAAAATGCATTAGGAGTTTTGTAGTTTTTTTCCTTCTTAAGCAGATGTGAAAAGTGAGGACCAGAGTGGTTGAGGGACTTGCGCAATGTCATACATTTATTTTTATCCTAATTAGACCTCCAGTCTAAACTTCCTTGACTGAAGTCAAGAGTTAATTCCATATTTATATCTATATTTTATCCATAAAGTAATGAAGAGGCCATACTTCATATTTCTGAAATCTCATCGCTTTCTAAAGAGGTTAATTATTTAATTAGAATATTTATTTATTAAACAGATATTATTATATATTTTAATATATTATATTATTTAATGCATAAAAGTGCTTATCTTGCAGGTCTTCCAATGTGCTCTTTTTCTGGTAGTGTAGCGCTTCAAATAAGAAAACGTGTATGCAGTATTTTTACCATGGGAAGAAAAAATAAAGTTACGAAAAATACTCTATTTCTCCTATTAGGAAGATTGGATGTCATTTTGTTTTGTTTTAAACATAAAATCAAGCCAATCTCTACATTTGCTAGTTATTAATCACATATAAAAGAGACAGAATAATTTTATCCCAGTGGAATTTCATAACTATAATTTATTGGAGAAATCATGTACGTAAACAGTCTAGAAAATTTTTTCTATTCTCTGCTCTTTTTGCAGTCTGGATATTGACACTACTTGCTTACTAATTTATCAAATATACTTTTCTTCTCTGTTTTAACTCAATTCTCATGTGCAAAGGAAAAATAACTATGGAATATGAGATGTACACAGTCTCTTACTCATAAAACATTTTTATTCATGGAGAACATTTTCAACTTTGAACTTGGAGCAATAAAAATAATTTATAAATGTGTGCACAAGAATATATTTTTAGATTTTTGAAATGTTCTAAAATAGAGATTAACCCTATGTATTTTTAACCTTTTAAGTCACATTTCTAGTATATAAAAACTAGGTAGCAGAATCTTTTTTCTTTTTTATTAAAAAAATGTTATTGAAGTATAGTTGCCTGTACAATACTCTGTAAGTTACAGGTGCACAATATAGTGATTCACAATTTTTCAAGGTTATGGTCCATTTAGTTATTATAAAATACTGGCTCTGTCCCCTGTATTGTACAATATAAACTTGTAGCTTATTTTATACTTAAGAGTTTGTACCTCTTATTCCTCTACCTTTAAACTGCCCCTGCCCACTTCTCTCTCCCCGCTGGTAACCACTAATTTGTTCTCTATATCTGTGAGTCTGCTTCTTTTTTTGTTATATCGACTAGTTTGTTGTATTTTTTTTTAGAGGCAGAGTCTTTTTTCAATTAAATATTTTGAGAGAATTGCAGATTCACATGCAATTATAAGAAATAATACAGAAAAATCCCAAGTACTCTTTATGTAACTTCTCCAATGGTAACATCTTGCTAAACTATAGTACAAAATCAACCAGGATGTTAGCTTTGACACAATCCCCTAATCTTATTCAGATTTACCCCATTTTTTACTTGTACTTGTGTGTATATGTGTGTGTTATGTTTCGTACAATTTCATCACACGTGTAGCTCCCCGCATCCACCATCACAGTCAGGATACAGAGCAGTTCCATCCTCACGAGGACCCCCCTCATTGCCCTTGCATAGCCACACCCAACTCCCTTCCCCCACACACTAACCTTTCCTAACCCCAGACCACCACTAATGTGTTGGTTGTCCCATTCTATGAGTTTGTTATTTCAAAGCCTTATATAAATAGAAACATACAGCATATAACATTTTTGGATAAGCTTTCTTCACTCAGTGCAGTTTCCTGGAGATTCATCCAAGTTGTTGTGCATATAAATGGTTCATTACTTGTTATTGCTAAATTGTATTCCACGGTAAGGATGTGTCAGTCTGTGTAAGCATTTCCCTGTTGAGACGTTCCCAGTTCAGCCATTATGAATAAAGCTGCTATGAATATGTGTGGACAGATATTTATGTGAATATATGTTTATATTCTTTGAGTTAAATATCTAAGAATGCAATTGCAAGGTTGTATGGTAGTTGCACGTTTAGGTTTTTAAGAAATGGCCAAACTGTTTTCCATAATGGCTCTACAGTTTTACATCTCCCCCAGCAATGAACGAGTGCTCCAGTCTCCCACGTCCTACCAATATTTGTGTTGTCACTCCTTTTATATTTTAACCATTCTGATAAATATGTATGATATGTCATTGTGGTTTTAATTTGCATTTCCCTTAATGACTAATAATGTTGAACACGTTTTCATGTGCTTATTTGTCATCTCTGTATCTCCATCAATGAAAAGTCTGTTTATGATTTTTGCTTATTTTCTTTTGGATTGTTTGCTTTTTTACTGTTGAGTTTTAAAGTTCTTTAACTCAACAGTAAAGGTATGTTCTTTAACAGTCCTTTGTAAGATTTATGGTTTGAAACTATTTTCTCCTAGCCTGTATGTAGCTTATTTTTTCATCCTCTTAATAGGATAGAACATTCTCTTTCACAAAGCAAGATTTTTAAATTATGATGAGGTCCAGTTTGATGGATCATGCTTTTGGAGTCAAGTCTAATAACTCTTTACCTAACCGTAAACCCCAAAGTTTATCTCCTCTGTTTTCTCTCTAAAAATTGTATAGCTTATGTTTTCCATTAAAGTCTGTGATCTTTTTTGACGTGTTTTTGTTTCTTTGTTTGTTTTAATGTGTGAGGTTTAGGGCAATGTTCTTTTTCTTTTTTTTTTGCCTGTGGTGTCCAGTTGCTCCAACCCAATTTCTTAGTAAAATTATCTTTCCTCCCTGAACTCTTCTCCACCTTTGTCAAAAATATGCACAACCAAGTATGTTTAGATTATTTGAATTGTCTTAATATAAGAATAACTGTACTTGTAATCTTCCGCATCCTATTTCTCATATGCAGCCACTAGGTGGCAACATTGGCTTTCATAAACAGGTTGCTAGCAACAGGTCCTTGAAATTTTCAGTATGTTCTCAGTGAAATTTGTTTTACACCCGGAGTCTCTAATTTATTATAGTCATAAAAAAAGAAATAAACTTACAAGAAGAGCTTTAAATATTTAACTAGGGAAAAGCACAACATTAATATCTTTTGGAACGTTAGAAATCCCATTCAGTTTTAATGGTGAACCAAGAAAATGAGACAGACATTAAGCTTTAAGGTAGGATACAGGAGAGTCCTGATGAGTCAATTTTCAAGAACTACATCCTTTTAAATTCACTGAAAAAAGACAATAACTTCATGGATCTTTTTCTAGAATAAACTGTAGAGCATTTCTTACAATTGCATATTCATATTTACATATTGTAGACCTGGTTTCAGAGAATATCTCTTTCAATTACAGAAGAGTTTTTTGGCTTTAAATAATTACAAAGAGATGAATGCAAAAGGTTTGTCCCAGATAAGGAAGTGCAAAAGAAATCTATCCAGAAACATTTGTATTTTGAAACAGCTCTGTTAAATGTCTACAATTTTTTAATAAAACATTTTAATTCACTTCATTAGTATCAAATTTGGTTAGCAGCAATTATGTCAGTAAAATGAAGATATGTATCAGAATGTTCTTTCAGTTTGTCATTCTCCAAAAAGAAGTGTAACACTAGTAATTACCTGATGACTTTGAGTAGCATGGAGAGAAAAAACTGCTTAACTTAAAATGAAAAAATTCCATACATATCTAATAGCTTATCATGCAGTCTTACCTATCTGCTAATTGTCGACTACCATTTTTACTTTTTGTAATGATGAAAATGTTTATTTAACAAGGAAACTTACCTAGAGTGGTATTAAGAGAAACAGTTTTCTGACACATTTTCAAATACTCTAGAGAACAGTGGGTTATATTATATTTATATATACATATATATGTATATATATATAAATAGTACAATTAGTTTTATAGTTTCATATGTATAATTTTATGGAGATATAATTGACATTATAGCTTTTTAATTTAGATTTTTGTTGAGCTGAGGAAGAATAAATATTTATTCAATTGCTAAACATATATTTCATTTTTCTCCTCATTGTTTAACTTTTAAAGACATCAAGTTATTAAGTCTGCAATGGCTATAAGCACTTTCTTTGCTCAACTTCATTTTATGATGAAGTCTTTAGAAGATCAAAGTCTAGTCATGTGGTACAATGGAAAATCTGGATTTAAGACTTAAGTCCAAGACCTGGTTCTATTTAACTTACTATGCAGTGAGTTTGTTTGTTTGTTTGTTTTGACATTCTTGCATGTCTCAGCACTATTATTATAAGTACTTTATATGCATATCTAGCTTTGTCTAAATAATAATCATACTCCTCAGGTAATATTACTCACATTTTATAGAACAGGAAACTGTGGTTCAGTAGGTTTAAGCCACCTGCCTGTGATAACAGTTTGTTAAGTGGCAGATGGGTGTATTTGAAACTTCTTATTCTGAAGACCGCTTTTTCTCAAATTCATCCTTTAACTGCTCTGGGCCAGCTCCATCTTTCCCACCTGTAAAATGGGCAGAGTAGATAATATGGATTCTAACCTCCCTCTGGTTCTAAGACTTTCCCCTCTCGTGTTATAAGGGAAGATTTTCAGCTTTTGCCGAGTCTGCTGGAGTTTACTGAGGCATCCATACTTTACCAAAGCAACGCTTACCAAGTGAGCGAGGAAAACCCTTCAGAAATTTCCAGATAAAAATAATCGGCATTTATATTTGTGTGAAAATAGTAATACCCTCTTATACTCCGTGGTAGTGTTTAATATTCCTATGCGTAAAGGTAAAACTTTCTTTCTTCATCTTCTGGGATAAGAATTACTCTAAGCATGTGTCAATTAGTAGATCATAAGGAGAGGTCAACCAGCAGAATGAAATGAAAAGAAACATTTTATTAGTAATGGTGCAGAGAAAAGAAGAATCAGGTGCTGTTGGTCATAAAGTGGGTCCAGGTAGAAAGTGTCAGATCCAGTAAACAAATAAGTAGTCGATAAGAACGATAACCAAGAACTCGGATTCCAAGAGGTACTTTTATAATCCAAGAAAAAATCCTGTTATCTGATCCAGTTCCATAATAAAAAGAAACGTTTACTAATAATTATACATTACATTTATATGTTATGCTGCTTTATACTTTTCAGAAACCCCTTTATATACAGTATTTTCAGTCATTGTTATTTCACCAGGCAATTCAAGAACTGTTCCTCTCATTAACAAGTTGAAGGTCCCAACTTTACATACAGTTAATAGGACAGATCCTGGTCCCTTCCACCAAAATAGTGTAGAAGGCAGGGAAGAATCCCACTGTCATATGTATGTGATTTGTTAACTTTTTAAAAGATAAACAAAGGTATAGTGAATCAGTAATGAAATAGGATCGTACTGTGAGCTTTCCAACCACTAGATGGAGAACTTGCATTGCAAAACTGTATATAAGGATGGGGAAATCAAGCCAACTTAACTTTGCTGTCTGGGTGAAATTTGCTAATTTGGGTCATATATTAGGCTTTTCTGTTTTAGTGGTCAATGTGGTTCAATTTTAAGCTGGGGCATAATTTGCACAATAACTAAAGTTGAAATTAATACTCAGAAACAAACCATACTCTATTTAGAAGTAAAATCCATTAAGTTGTCTGCCTTAGAGGAAGAAGCTGACCAATGGAGAGAAAGCCAATTTGTTTTATTGGAATAGCTGAACTGGTGAAAAAAATTAATACAGTATGCAGCAATCAGAGGATAGGATTAAACTCCAGTGAGGTCACTTTGTTTTAATTTTAACTCTTAAGAAGAGCATAATTCAGCCTGTTTCATAGGGCACCT
The DNA here is from genome assembly GCF_949987535.1 of Balaenoptera acutorostrata. NCBI lineage: Eukaryota > Metazoa > Chordata > Mammalia > Artiodactyla > Balaenopteridae > Balaenoptera > Balaenoptera acutorostrata. Next base: position 68,276,487 of record NC_080070.1, read on the forward strand.
GGGTTAAAACGATCATGGATTCTTTTTGACCTTGCAAACTTGAAAGACTGGTATTAAATTTCTTAATTTTCAGCGTTTGAACAAATTCATCTGGACCTTGAAATTACTGATCTCTGTGGATGGTAGCATGCCTGTTTTACATATGCTTGCTCACCTTTCAACTAGTCAAAATCAGGCAGCATTACAATGACAGATGTATTAGAAATTACATGACATTATGTCAACAAATGCCAATAAATTGGTACATTAAAATAGAGAGAACTCTTTCAAGATCTGATTCTGGCCCTCTCAGTCAAGTGTTTATCTTGAGAGTCCATACTGGCAACTCATTTGTAAGAAAAAATAATTAAAGATAAAGAATCTCTATGAATAGATGGGCAAAGTGATTGAGTTTTGATGCCGGGAGTGATGCTGCACGTTTTGGGCAGTTTTTCCAGTATCATTGTCCAAGAACGGAGAATAACTCTTGCCAAGATAATTTAACGTTTTACAAGCATCATACCATATGTATATGCCACAGTCAAAGTAGCTGAGTCTCAAATGTATCACATAGTCTCGTGTTGATTGCTAGGATTGTCTAGTGAATGTCACTAATAACCTCTACATCAAAAAATAATTGGTATGTCAAAAAATATACCTGAAAAGTGAAGCCTTAGAAATTTAAATTACTTAAAGATGATCCTTTATTATTTTATTTATACAGATTTTATATTATTATCTCTCAGGAAAATAACCACTCTGCAACATTTGCCAGGTGTCACAAATACAGGAGACAAAAATCTGAGTAAATTAGGGTAAAAATTTTCCAACTGCCAAAGTTCTAAAAAGGATAACATTTAATATTTTTTTCTGTTGTTGGACTGGAGAGAGATTTCATGATTAGAAAATTATCAGTCATCGGGAACAATTTCTTGCTTCTTTTCTTTTCTTGTAATACCTTAGCTAGAACCTTAAAGGTGGTGACTTACTGTGTCCGAGGAGTTTCTCAGTGTAATCAGGCTTGGAAACCCTACGTTCGACCATAGACTTCTTCAGATCAAGGACCGGAAATGGTCTGCCACTGCAGCCCCTGTGCCTAAATCAGGGCATGGCCCAAAGTAGGAACTTCATAAATAAGTGTTGAATGAATGGATGAATAGAGATGCTCTCTGTTCTAATAGCGAGTGACATTGAATTAATTGTGTGCGTACTTAGTGTCCTTATTCTTCACTTTCTCACTACTGGATCCCCAGTGTCTTATACATGGCCAACAATACAGAAAGAGCTAATGATGATTTGTTTAATGAAAAAGTAAACATTTAGAGTGCCTTAAAACAGGGTTTCCCAACCCCTGGGCCGTGGACCAGTACCGGTCCGCGGCCTGTTAGGAACTGGGCCCCACAGCAGGAGGTGACCAGCACTCCCCATCTCTCCCCATCACTCACATTACCGCCTGAACCATCACTCCCTCCACCCCCGTCTGTGGAAAAATTGTCTTCCATGAAACCGTCCCCGGTGCCAAAACGGTTGGGGACCGTTGCCTTAAAAGGCCAATGTTCCTATCTGAGAATAGAGACTTAGACCCTGTAAAATCCGTAATAAAGCTTTACTTACTCAAGGTGTCAGGTTTACCCACTCATAGGAATGATTTTCAGCAACCTGAGCCCTCTCCCTCCGAACAGATTTATCCTCACCCAGATTTCCCATAAGAGCATCCAGTTCCTCAACTTCAGGAACTGGACAGACTCTGGAATATAGTAACCCACACCCCCAGAACTGCTAGTGATTAGATAAACACCATCGTAAAATTGGATTTCAGTCTTTTAGTTTTTAATCATCTGTACTCTTACTTCATGTTACATACGATGTGCTAAAATAGAACAGTGTAATACCTTATTACATTTGCTTGCAGCAGAAAAGGATGAGGTGTGTTAGATTTTTTTCACCCAGACAGTCTTGTCTGTAACTTGGTCAGATGGTTGATGTCAGCAACATAGAGAAGCTGGGATTCAGATATGGATCATTTTGTGACTGTGTGAGCCAAACACTTCATGGTTCCAAATATCTTTGATACGTTATGTAATTTTCTATTTTGTTATTCAAAATTTAATGCAGGAGCCTAACCAAGAAATGAACCTTTGTCCCATTTGAAGTGGCATCCACCGACAATGTGTATGAAAACTTGTTTTTTTTTGTTTAACTGTATTACGTTATCTAAATGTAGTTTTGTTTCCTTTGAAAGCAGTTAAGAAGTTCCAAAGTCCCTCTTTGGAAACATGCACCAAGTTCTTAAAGGCTGGATATAAAAGTTTTTTTGAGATATAGGAAACTTAAAAACAAATGATGTCCCATTTGTATCTGTAATATGGCTTTTCACAGAAGGGATGGTTAGTGAAGAAGAGGTTATATCTGGGAGGAATCTGATGCTGAAGATGACTTATAAATATTGGAGCCAAATTTCAAAGGCAGAGAGACTGATTGGGAATCACAAGGCACGATGCTGAGAAGTCCATAAGAAAATATTGTAAAGAACTGGGACCCCTCCTCTGTTTTTTAGTGAATATAGTGAAGGTTTTGTTGAATCATCACTCTAGAGCTACAGGGACATAGGATTCTCATTCACAGTACTTCAGTCCCACTGCCCCTTTTCATAAAATTCTCTGTCATTTTCTCAGGCCTTATATTTCTCAATGTCCTGCCTCATATATTATTGTCTAGTATGACTGACCTACTTCTAATTCCCTAAAAGCACATAGATGTACATACTACTGTGTAGTTTGCTCAGGCCATACTTTTTGTCCCAAAGATCTTTGCCCAGACCTTGAATTGACTAACCCATTCTTCAAAGGTCTGTGCGGGTAACTACTTTTTGTGTTTCCCTAACTCACCCTGGTTGAGTTACAACACCCACCCCTGTGTTCCATTAGCTTCCTAAGCATACTTATTCAACAGGGGTTCTCATCCTTGCCCACACATTGGAATCATGTTAGGAGCTTTGGTTCCATACTCAAAGATTCTGTATTAATTGGGTTGGGTTGCTGGCTGGGCACTGGCCATTTGAAAGACTCCAGAGTGATGCTAATGAACAACCAAGATTGAAAACCACCTTGCCGTAGTTTTATATTATTACTTTGAAACATCCTGTTTGTAGGTCTGGACTTTCCCTATGGTAACAAATTATGCCATGTTTTTTTTATTTTCCTCAGAGTCCAACACAGAATTACTGCCAAACAGTTTTTACATGCTCGAAAACAGTTGATTACGTAAACTGAATTCTTTGAGGGAAGCCTAGAAAGAGCCTGATTCGAGGAAGTCGTGAGGATTTCTCTGAGAGGTTGAATGAGAATAAAAAAAGAAAATTAGTAGGCGAGGGCTGTTTGGTAAAGATAGATTGTTCCTTGAATTATAACATGGTCTGTATATTTCTATGCAGAAAGCAAATGTGAGAGAAAGCAGTAGAAATTGAAAGCTTCCGGGAAGAATGTGGTTATTTTTGTAGATAAGAGGAAGAGGAAAATCTGGACTTAGAGGCATTTGAACTCATAAAGGAAGCTGAAACATGGCCCAGTTAAAGATTCTTTAAATTTGAAAGACCAAGTTACCAGTCACACCACTAACCCAACACAAAGCAGTATCTCTTCGGGGAGGGGGCATTGCCACCATTGACTTTTCCCAGTGCAAGCAAATCCAACAAAGTATAAGAATTTATAATGATACTTATAAAACCAAAATGCCAAGTGTAAACTGGAAGCTAAGGGAATGAAATCTTTAAAAAGCAATATACGTATGACCTCTTTTCTTTACTTCATAAAGAATTTTATTCTCCATTACTGCATTATGTTGTGCTATTTCCCCTATATTCTGATTCTGCCACCCCCCCACCCCAATTCCTTCTTGCTTTCTCTTTAGAAGAGTCCTCTGAGATATTTAGTTTGCAGAGCACTGGAGAAAAGATTTAACTGAAAACTGAAGAAGTAAACTGAAATTTAAGCAATGACCTTCCCTTCCTTCAGACATACACACATGTAACAGATTTATATGCCTTATTGTAAACATTCTGCTACATCTTCCCTCCACCTGCTACAAGGAATTAGAGAATCTGGTTTTAACAAGAAAGATAAATGCACCAAATGTCACTGAGCCTCAGGGGGATCAGAGATGGTAAAACAAGTGGTTTAATGTTCTGATTTCCTTTTTTCTAATGTATGTACTGCATTATATTTTCAACCCAATCTCTGAAACCACATAGCTGAGTCTGGCCTCTGCGTGGGCTCAGGAACATTTGCATGGATGAATCAAGCAGATAAATAATCATCCTCTCATTTGTAGGCATGTGAATGATTTGGAAGGAATGATGTCAATAGATGAGGATGCAATTTGATTATATTGAGTGAGGACTATCCACAGTATAACAATGATATTTATATAGTACTTCTATGATTTCTAAGCTGGTTTCTTTTAAGCCCTCATTATCTTTATCTAATTAGTGTTTTTCATAGCTGACCTTCAATGTAATAGAACAGGTTATTAATAAGCTTCAAGATACTGTAGTTAGTATGTGTTCATGGATCTCACAACTTACTGTCATAGATGGATATGCAATTTACTTGAAATTGAGGCTGATTTATAACAGTTATGAATGTTGAATCTGATAAGAGAAAGAGAACAAAAAATTCCAAAAGAAAGAAAGTCAGAAATCCAGAAAGCAAGCTAGGAAAACAAAGAAAGAAAGGGAGAAGGAGAGGGAGAGAGGGAAGGAAAGAAAGAGAGGGGGAGGAAAGAAATAGAGAGGCAGGAAAGAAGAAAGAAAGGGAGGTAACAAGTTACAAATGGAGGATTATTTTTATTGGAAGGAAAATGGTGGGGTGAAATTTACATGAAGCTCTGGAAGATTGTGGCAGCATTCTGACAGGTGGAGAAAACTAATGATCAATGGTATAAAGGTGATTAAGTTCAGGAAACATCAAAATTTCAGTTGTCGGTAGTGTGTACTGTGCTTTTCTTGTTATCTGTTTGATTGCCAGCATTGATGCTTTGGGGATTAACAGGAAAAGGGGATGCCATGGGGGATAAGCTTGACACCCAGGGATAGGAATATTCTTTTAAGAACTCAAGTTCAAAGTGGTATCATCTTGATTATCATGTCTAAGTACCTAGGCTAAGACAATGCTACTCCTTTCAATTTTATTCTTTATGCAACGAGAGGGTTTTAAACTATATATAAAGAAAATACTTCAGACAGTTATTTGATGAATAGATTAGAGAAGAAGTAGATATAAAAGCATATCAGAAGAATGCTATAATAAACCATGAAAATGTTAGTAAGGACAGAATACGTTTTCCTTTATCCACCATTTAAACTTTCTCAAAGAGGAATGTTCTAAACAAAATAATTATAGTTAAGTTTCATAAGTAGACTCCTTTGATATTATAGTAAACTAAGTGTATTTTGGAATATATTTAATATGTTGCAACATGTTGAATTATACTCAACTGAGATATACATGTGTGTCAATAATATTTGTGAATATATAAAATGTTTTAAGAGTGGAATATGGAAAATACCAGGCAGGCAGACTTAATAATAATTTAAAATCAAACTCACCCTCCCTAGTGATTTAACATTTGAATGTTTGTCCCTCCATAAATTACAATATTTCAACAATCCTGATTGCTACTCTCTGACTCGTTTACCTAAATGATGCTGTCATCACTTTGTTCAGCTACCTTCAATACCTCCTCACTTATTTCCCAATAAATCCATATTCCATAACTCAAAATTCTAGGTTCTTCTTAGCTTTATAGTAACCTCTATTACCATCTTACTCCTGTAATTTTCCAATGCAAACTTCTGGTAAGCTCAAGGTAGAACATTCAGTATTTACAGAACATACCTTTTGCTATCTTGCTTATCCTGTGCCTGTGCTCATAGAGTTCTCTGTGCCAGGAGCTCTTCCCCACACTCTTCTTGGTCTTTTGGAATTTTATCCATTTGTCCATCCACAAGTAAAGTGACTCTTCTTGCGCAATAACTTCCTGACCATCCCAGACCATCCTTCACTCTTCAGCACTGTGTTAGAAAAGCCAGAAATGATAGGTTAATTTTAATTTATTGAAGCCAGTGTGTATGTGGTACCAAACGAGCTTTTTATAGGATAATTACTAAAAGTTTGAACAAGGAAGAAAATGAAGTTTGGCTATACCCCCAAAGCCCTAGCTTTTATTATTTGTGAATATATTTAGGAGTTTCTTTAATGGATGACATTAAGCCTAGAACTACATGGGTGTGTGTGTGTGTGTGTGCGTGTGTGTGTGTGTGTGTGTAGCTCCATATATTAAACAAGTATCTTCCATTGTTACATTTTGAAACTAAATTCCTAGTTCACAGCATCATTAGCTGGGGATAAATATCTTGAGATTGTCTACCCTGCTGTGGTTAAAATATACTCATTTATCGTTACCACTTCTCTTGCTCTCCAGAATCAACTGAAGGCATAATTGTTCAAAGTAGTCATGTACCCAGCCTCACCCACCTGGATTTTCAGAACTTGCAAAATCCAAGGGTTCTTCCTGGCTGTTTGATCCATGTCCTGCTGGCCTGGCATGCCAGCTCTGGCTGTACTGAATGCAGAAGTAGCTGAAGGCAGTGTGAACGCTCCATTACTAAACTTCACAAAGGTTTCTTTTCTCAATAGTCCTCTGAGAGTGGATTCTCTGATAGCAGTGAATAAGATGTAAAATTATTAGAAAACGCTGCAAATGTGAGAGATTCCTGGCCATTTAATAATCAACTCGGTTTTGGTGAAAACAGGATAGATCTGTGCACAATCATGAAAAAATAGTTTTCCATCGAATCAGTGACATTCTCATTTCCCCCATGAGTCAGAAGCCTTCAGTAATCCTCCTCAAAACCATCTCTCTTCAAGTATGAGCTACTTCTCTTTATTTCATAATACGAATACTAACTGAGTAGCTACTTTGAACTTCTTATGTTCGGTACTAGAGATATTAAAAATATAAAATAAAAAATCTATTTGCATAGCCCTGGAATTTCAGCCACACCATTTCAGAGTAATGGGTGTATTTGTATTATCTCTGGTTGCTGCCAAGTTATTGGATACCTGAGGAATAGGAATTTTGTCTCATTCATTTTTTCTGAAACCCTCTTTTATGATACCTAACACATGGAAATTCTTTGATGTACACTTGTTGAATTGAATTGAATTGAGTGGATACAATGCCAGTTTAAAAGGGGACTTAAAATGTTTACAGTAAAGGAACACACTAGTATCCACTGAAATATGTGTCGACTACTTTGGGTCAATTTTCTACATCTCTGTTAGTTAGTACATCCTTAGAGAGCCTAGTGCTATCCAGATGGCAGAATTTAATCTTAATTTCCATTTCCGTATTATAACAAATTCTGGTGAATGTTGTTGTTTTGTGCTGAATGGTATGTTTAGTCCTCTTAAGGATATCAGCCCCTAATATTTGAACAAGTCTTTAATCTGGTTTATTGAAATTTACTTTATGCTATACCTGCATTTTTTATAAAGCAGTCACAAATAGGACACATTTCCTTGTTCACTAGAGATGCTTGGGGTGACATGTACACTAAGTTAAAGTGTTTCTTAGAACACAAAATTTATACTTCAAATCAGTTTCCAGCTATTTTATTGTTTTCTTGTTCATGGCCACATACAGGAAAGTGAATGGTACTGAACCAATTATGAAATCATGTGTCACTCTCCTGGTGATGAAAAATGGGCTAGACACAAAATGTCATCAACTCTACTAAGAACAGACATTCCATCAACCTTAGGAATTGAGTAAGTATTTCTATGCAACCAGACTTGCTTAATGGCTGTCAGGTGTGCGCTGAAAATTTGGTCCCCGCTGAGGGGATTGGTAATAATCTATCAAGATTTAAACTGGTGTACCTTTCAACAGGCAGAGATCACTTGGCAACATCCTCAGCCTGGTACACTGTCAGTTGGATATTCACTGACTTACAAGGATTGAGCAAGGCTTTCCTTCTGAACCACAGGCCATAGAGGAACCTGTAGGGTTTTCACACTCACCAAATTTCTTCGTAGTGGAACAACTAAAAGAGTAAACAAATGGTTACAGGAGGACCAAAATGATATCACACTTTTATGGGAAAAAGCCTATACACATTTAAAATAAACACAACACTAAAAAGCTTCCTGCCCCAGCATGAAGAAGCAGAAGATGTCTTTGGAAATAGCCATCTGCACTATCCAAAGTTTAAGCTACATTTTAATGTTCATATGTCTCTCGGGAAGCCAGAGTGCCTACATTTTTCCATTTATAACTGGGGGAAGAAAGAATGGAGGGTTTAAGATCAACCTGGCTAGTGACAATGGGAAAGGACTTTTGGATTCTGTAAGTCATGCAGTTATGTTCATTTTATAAAGATAAAGAAAGAAAGAAGTTTCAAAAAAAGGCTTATTCTCTTGTGAATGTACAAAATAAATATTTGTTGGAAAGCTTAAGGCAAAATTTGAATCCTACATTTGTTTCATCTAATCAGCCAGTTCTGCATTTTTTCTAGCACAATTTGGATGTAATCCAAAAGTGTAAAACTAAGTGGAAGAAACTATCACGATGACAAACCTTCAGAAACATAATTGGTCATGATCAAATCAGTAATATTAATAATATAAAACACTTGAATGGATATTCCTATATTTTTGGCTCTCTAATATGTGCCATTATATTTTACATTATTAATTTTCACAACACCTTATGGAATAGGTGCTATTTTTGTCCCTATATTTTACAGATAAGCAAACTGAGATTCAGAGAATGTAAGTAATTAGCCTAAGTTGTACAGCTAACTAGGTAAAGATGGGATTTGCATCCAGGCTATGCAGGTCCCAAAGCTCTGCCTTATCCTCCAAATATAGATGCTCTTTTGTTATTAATTGATGAGCTAATTCTATTCTTATATTCACGTGGAGACATAAGAGTTGACTATAAAAACTCTAGAGTATGCATAAATTGATGTCTATCCCCTTTCGTTGAAAGAGGTTTAGAACCTACATTACATTTGTGATATTTAGCGGCTGTGATTTAAAAATCAAGTCAGTATTTTTCTTTTTTGATTCATTGAGAAAAAATAGTTATTGAGTGGCAGGCAATATAACAGGTGCTAGAGAAACACTGCTGAAATAAACATAACCCAACCTTCATAGAATCTCCTGGGGAAGGCGGACAGAGACACAAATTTAGATGCATGGTGGGGAAAGGTCTTTGAGAGAGTGTAACACTTGTGCAAATTTAATGAAAAGCTCTGAAGAAAAGGCCTCTCTACTAAGGTTGCATTTAAGCTGTTGTTCAAAGGATAGGTTAGAGTTAGCCAGGAATATTGGTAGTTACATGATCAAAAGGAACAACAGGGTCACTAGAAACTCCATTGCTGCTTTAAATCAGTGGAATCATCATCCTGTAGTTTCCCTGACTTCCTCAGCATTCATCATCCTTGACCATACCCTTGTCACCTCTCCATGCTACTCTCTGGTCACTCCTTCTCAGTCGCCTTTGTAAATATTTTTCTGTATCACCATGCTTTAAATGTTGATATTCCTCAGAATTTTCCCTTAGGCTCTTTTCTCCTCTCCTTCTGTTTTCTCTAGGCGAGTTCATCCATTCCTATACCTTTAGTTACTGTCGCTGCACTGGTGATACCCACATCTAGTACGTGTTCTGTATCTCGAGGTAACTCAGTAGCTTAAACCAGACATCTGAGCGTCACCCTTGACTTCTATTTCTCCCTTTCCTTCAGTCATTTCTGATCAGTCACCAAGTCCTAGACCTCGGTACTTTGTACTTACATAAATATTACAACTTTTATTCCCACCTACCATTACCTATCATCTCATGTCTAGACAGCAACACCGCATCAAACTGTTCTCTTTGGTTTAGTCTTTTATCACCTAATCATTACTTTCCAAAGAATCCAGAGTATTCTTTTAAAAGCATACATCCTTTAATGTTAAACTTTGCCTAAAACCCTTCAGAGGCTTTCTATGAACTAACACATTTTTAAAAATTCCATAGCTATAGTAATGAGAAATATCTCAGTTATAGGTTATAGAAACCAACTCAAATCAGTTTCAGCGGGGAAGGAGAATTTGTTGGCCATCATAACTAAAAAGATCCAGGATGACTTTCAGCCATCACTGAATTGAGATGTTCAATCAATTAATTTGGGTCTCTCTAATAGCTCTTTACCATGTGCTTGGCTTTATTATCAAAAAGTTCCTTCTCAAAAGAAGATAAAGATGAACATGAAAAGCTGCTGGTTTTGGTCAACCAGTTGAAAATGCAGAGTATAAATACTCCCTTTCCAAATTGTTCCAATAAAAGTCTAGCTTAATGCATGCACACTTTTTTACTAGGCTGGGATAAGGACCCACTCTAAAAACTTGGGGAAGAGGATGAATTCACTTGGCTCCATGAACTGAGATTAAGAAAATATTGTCCATTGAAAATAAAGATACTGCTTCTAATACATGGGTATGAACATTCAGCAGTGAAGTTGCCAGATGTCCACCTCAAAGACCTGCAGAATTCTTTATGATCTTGTGCTTGCTCACCTGTCCAGCCCACCTCTTATTTACACTTACATCCCTTTCTCTCCTGAGCTATTTGCTGTTCCCCAAACATGTCTCTTATATGCACATATTCACAAACACATTTATATTTGTCAGAAACAATTCTTCTCATTTCCTCAAACTCCTAAGCTTCCTTTGTGTCACTGTTTTGACATCACCTCCTCCCAGAAGCCCCCCTGGTCCTCTATTTATGGGTTAGCTGCCGCTCTTCTGCTTGTCATCCGTTCGTAGCTATTAAGGTCAGGCCTAGTTTCTTGTCCATCTCTGCATGCCTCACACTCAGAACAAAAAATCTGGACTCAAAAAATCTGAATAATCTTGGAGAAATTACTAAACATTCTAGAGTTTATCTACAACGTCACTATAATAACACATTACTAACAAGGTTGTTTCTCCTTTTAAAGAGACAATATTCATAAAGCATTTAATGCAGTGTTTCGCGTAGCTAGAACGTATGTGTTTCCTTTCTTCTCTCCTTTGAAATTGAAATAATTCTGTCAATTCATAACATGAAGCTAAAACCCATTTAATATTATAAAGTTATAATTGTTCTTGTACAGCAGGGTTCTACAAACTATAGGCAGAGGTGGTGCAAAGGCCAAACTGAGCATACTGCCTATTTTTAGTCTTACATTTTTTAAATGATCATGTTTTAGGTAGTCATATATTTATCTATGTAATGTCCTTGATGTCGCCTCTTGGCTCCCAAAGCCTAAAATGTTTGTTAGATGGTCCTTTAAGAAAAAGTTTGCTGACTCTGTCCTAGAGTACTCCATAATTAGTTTATATGTGACTGAGAATTAGAATTCAGCAAGCCTTTGGAGGGTTGGACATGATGACGATGGAAGTCCTTTCTGTCTTTCAGTTAATGATTTTTTAAATTCACTGTAACTTATGTTGAAAGGCTTATAAATCAAATTATTAGAAGGTTAGAAACTTAGTAACTGTGCTCTGAAGCAGTGATTCTTATCAGTTCTTTATCAGGGATCTTTTTGAAAATCTGGAATTTCTCTTCAGATAAATGCGTATGTACAAATACATTGAAATTTTCAAAGATTTCCAACAGAATCTCACCTCTCTGCTTCCTATCTGTGGGCTATGTAAAGATTCAGGGACCCTGAATTTTTGGAGTTTCTACTCCGTTTCTGTTGCCAAAAATGTAGTTGATTACTAGGAGTGATAATAAGTGCAAAATCCATAGAGACAGAATTTTTCTATTTTCATGATCTGTCCATTTTTTTTTAGGGAGAGGAAGTAAGCTGGCCTCGATAAGAAATTGGTTGATAGACATTAGTGACTCTGAAGCTGATTTTAGTTGCTCTCCTTCCTTCAGTGGCAAGATATTTAAAAAAATAAATTATAAATATGGGGGATATAGGAAACTATATTCTGATTCTCCAATTGGATTGCTATCCCTCATCTTTGATTTGAATACTGGGGAAGCAAAATATTCATGTCAAAGTAAAACTCTGATAAAGCTTTCAGGATTTTACTTAATGCACTCCATCCTTATAGGTTTGGCTCCGTTCTCTGAAGCTGAAAATAGCTAACAAATGGCTTTCCAGCACTGCCTGAGTTTTATTATATTTCTGTTCTGTTTGTAGGCGTCCATGATATAGGGAGATGACATCATAGCTATTAAATCTTTCTCTCATTAAGAAACTTATTTTAAGTTTTTCCTTAGTCAGAGGTACTTTTGTTTCATCTTATCCACTCTCTGGATATTGTAGGATAAAAATACAAACTAAAAATCCCTTCAAAAATGAAATTGGTAAAGGCAAAATATCTGGAAAAATGTTTGAAGTCTGATACACACACATTTATTGAAGCATAGGAATATGTCTAGGTATGTCTGTACACACCCTGATAGAGATACATGTATGCTTCCCAATATTAGAATGTGTTGGACATCTACTAGAGGGGACTATGGGAATTTCAGAGGAATGTTCCAAAACATAATTTACATTGACTTCTCCCTGTCCCATAGGAGAACTCAGGAAGAGGGATTTTAGATGAAACAAGTTTTCAAGATATAAGAAGAGATCTTCATTTTGTATTAACTTGGATGAGTAGAAATTTGGGGAAAATGAGAATTTCTGTGAGCCACAAGAGGGCTGATGAACCTCACTCCTGGCTGCATGGCAGAACAGAAGGCTTCGAGAGAGAACAGGACTGTGCTCCTGTGGGGCTGGTCACTCACTCCTTGTCCTAACACATTTTAAAGATGTGATGCACCCTTTGCAATTCAACACACATTCGTCTGAGGGAACTTTCAGTGAAGTATCATGGAAGGTCCCTGGGAGGTGTAAAGATAAAGAAATAAGTAAGCCTTTGTCCTCAAAGTGCTAATGATGTAGAGGGTGAGAGAGAGGATGGCAGTGAATAATTCTAATAGAATGCATGATAGAATTTCTGAAATTAAAGGCAGAAGTCTGCCTCAAATCATAGTAGCAAATATGTCCCAGAATGTAAGAAAGAACTCTTACAGAAGAATTTTTATTGCACTCTGACCTCAGTGACTCCTTAAGAGCTGCATGGTTTGACCATTATATTTAGGATGGCTCATTTTTACCACTAAAGGAATCCAAATTACGCTAAAATCAGTTTTTCAGTGCTTTTTTTTTTTTTTTTTAAATCTTTTTTGGAGTATAGTTGCTTTACAATGTTGTGTTAGTTGCTGCTGTATAACAAAGTGAATCAGCTATATGTATACATGTATCCCCACATCTCCTCCCTCTGGAGCCTCCCTCCCTCCCTCCCTATCCCACCCCTCTAGGTGGACACAAAGCACCAAGCTGATCTCCCTGTGCTATGTGGCTGCTTCCCACTAGCTATCTATTTTACATTTGGTAGTGTATATATGTCCATACCACTCTCTCACTTTGTCCCAGCTTCCCCATCCCCCTCCCCATGTCCTCAAGTCTATTATCTATGTCTGCATCTTTATTCCTGTCCTGCCCCTAGGTTCATCAGAACCTTTTTTTTTTTTTTAGATTCCATATATATGTCATGGCATACAGTGTTTTTCTCTTTCTGACTTACTTCACTCTGTATGACACACTCTAGGTCCATCCACCTCACTAAAAATAACTCAATTTCATTCCTTTTTATGGCTGAGTAATATTCCATTGTGTATATGTGCCACATCTTCTTTATCCATTCATCTGTTGATGGACACTTAGGTTGCTTCCATGTCCTGGCTATTGTAAATAGTGCTGCAGTGAACATTATGGTACATGACTCTTTTTGAATTATGGTTTTCTCAAGGTATATGCCCAGTAGTGGGATTGCTGGGTCGTATGGTAGTTCTACTTTTAGTTTTTTAAGGAACCTCCATACTGTTCTCCATGGTGACTATATCAATTTACATTCCCACCAACAGTGCAAGAGGGTTCCCTTTTCTCCACACCTTCTCCAGCATTTATTGTTTGTAGGTTTTTTGATGATGGCCATTCTGACTCGTGTGAGGTAACTACCTCATTGTAGTTTTGATTTGCATTTCTCTAATGATTAGTGATGTTGAGCATCCTTTCATGTGTTTGTTGGCAATCTGTATATCTTCTTTGGAGAAATGTCTATTTAGGTCTTCTGCCCATTTTTGGATTGGGTTGTTTGTTTTTTTGACATTGAGCTGCATGAGCTGCTTGTATAGTTTGGAGATTACTCCTTTGTCAGTTGCTTTGTTTGCAAATATCTTCTCCCATTCTGAGGGTTGTGTTTTCATCTTGTTTATGTTTTACTTTGCTGTGCAAAAGCTTTTAAGTTTCATTAGGTCCCATTTGTTTATTTTTGTTTTTATTTCCATTGCTCTAGGAAGTGGGTCAAAAAGGATCTTGCTGTGATTTATGTCATAGAGTGTTCTGCCTATGTTTTCCTCTAAGAGTTTTATAGTGTCTGGCCTTACACTTAGGTCTTTAATCCATTTTGAGTTTATTTTCGTGTATGGTGTTAGGAAGTGTTCTCATTTCATTCCTTTATATGTAGCTGTCCAGTTTTCCCAGCACCACTTATTGAAGAGGCTGTCTTATCTCCATTGTATACTCTCGCCTCCTTTATCAAAGATAAGGTGACCATACGTGCATGGGATTATCTCTGGGCTTTCTATCCTGTTCCATTGATCTATATTTCTGTTTTTGTGCCAGTACCATACTGTCTTGATTACTGTAGCTTTGTAGTATAATCTGAATTTCAGGAGCCTGATTCCTCCATCTCCGGTTTTCTTTCTCAAGATTGCTTTGGCTATTTGGGGTCTTTTGTGTTTCCATACAAATTGTGAAATTTTTTTTTCTAGTTCTGTGAAAAATGCCAGTGGTAGTTTGATAGGGATTGCATTGAATCTGTAAATTGCTTTGGGTAGTATAGACATTTTCACAATATTGATTCTTCCAATCCAAGAACATGGTATATCTCTCCATCTGTTTGTATCATCTTTAATTTCTTTCATCAGTGTCTTATAGTCTTCTGCATGCAGGTCTTTTGTCTCCATAGGTAGGTTTATCCCTGGGTATTTTATTCTTTTTGTTGCAGTGGTAAATGGGAGTGTTTCCTTAATTTCTCCTTCAGATATTTCATCATTAGTGTATAGGGATGCAAGAGATTACTGTGCATTAATTTTGTATCCTGCTACTCTACCAAATTCAGTGATTAGCTCGACTAGTTTTCTGGTAGCATCTTTAGGATTCTTTATGTATAGTATCATGTCATCTGCAAACAGTGACAGCTTTACTTCTTTTCTGATTTGGATTCCTTTTATTTCTTCTTCTTCTCTGATTGCTGTGGCTAAAACTTCCAAAACTATGTTGAATAATAATGGTGAGAGTGGACAACCTTGTCTTGTTCCTGATCTTAGTGGAAATGGTTTCAGTTTTTCACCATTGAAAATGATGTTGGCTGTGGGTTTGTCCTATATGGCCTTTATAATGTTGAGGAAAGTTCCCTCTATGCCTACTTTCTGGAGAGTTTTTATCATAAATGGGTGTTGAATTTTGTCAAAAGCTTTTTCTGCATCTATTGAGATGATCATATGGTTTTTCTCCTTCAGTTTGTTAATATGATGTATCACATTGATTGATTTGCATCTATTGAAGAATCCTTGCATTCCTGGGATAAACCCCACTTGATCATGGTGTATAATCCTTTTAATGTGCTGTTGGATTCTGTTTGCTGGTATTTTGTTGAGGATTTTTGCATCTATGTTCATCAGTGATATTGGCCTGTAGTTTTCTTTCTTTGTGACATCTTTGTCTGGTTTTAGTATCAGGGTGATGGTGGCCTCGTAGAGTGAGTTTGGGAGTGTTCCTACCTCCGCTATAATTTGGAAGAGTTTGAGAAGGATTGGTGATAGCTCTTTTCTAAATGTTTGATAGAATTCGCCTGTGAAGCCATCTGGTCCTGGGCTTTTGTTTGTTGGAAGATTTTTAATCACAGTTTCAATTTCAGTGCTTGTGATTGGTCTGTTTATATTTTCTATTTCTTCCTGGCTCAGTCTTGGAAGGTTGTGCTTTTCTAAGAATTTGTCCATTTCTTCCAGGTTGTCCATTTTATTGGCATATAGTTGCTTGCAGGAATCTCTCATGATCCTTTGTATTTCTGCAGTGTCAGTTGTTACTTCTCCTTTTTCATTTCTAATTCTATTGATTTAAGTCTTCTCCCTTTTTTTCTTGATGAGTCTGGCTAATGGTTTATCAATTTTGTTTATCTTCTCAAAGAACCAGCCTTTAGTTTTATTGATATTTGCTAATGTTTTCTTCTTTTCTTTTTCATTTATTTCTGATCTGATCTCTGTGATTTCTTTCCTTCTGCTAACTTTGAGGGTTTTTTGTTCTTCTTTCTCTAACTGCTTTAGATATAAGGTTAGGTTGTTTATTTGAGTTATTTCTTATTGCTTGAGGTAGGATTGTATTGCTATAAACTTCCCTCTTAGAACTGCTTTTGCCACATCCCATAGGTTTTGGGTCATCGTGCTTTCATTGTCATTTGTTTCTAGGTATTTTTTGATTTCCTCCTTGATTTCTTGGTTATTTAGTTGCGTATTGTTTAGCCTCCATGTGTTTGTATTTTTTACAGATTTTTTCCTGTCATTAATATCTAGTCTCATAACATTGTGGTCAGAAAAGGTACTTGATATGATTTCAATTTTCTTAAATTTACCAAGGCTTGATTTGTGACCCAAGATATGATTTGTCCTGGAGAATTTTCCATGAGCACTTGAGAAAAAAGTGTGTTTTGTTTTTTTTGGAGGGAATGTCCTATAAATATCAATTAAATCAGTCTTGTTTAATGTATCATTTAAAGCTTGTGTTACCGTATTTATTTTCATTTTGGATAATCTGTCCATTGGTGAAAGTGGGGTGTTCAAGTCCCCTACTATGATTGTGTTACTGTTGATTTCCCCTTTTATGGCTGTTAGCATTTGCCTTATGTATTGAGGTGCATAAATATTTACAATTGTTATATTCTTTTCTTGGATTGATCCCTTGATCATTATGTAGTGTCCTTCTTTGTCTCTTGTAATAGTTTTTATTTTAAAGTCTATTTTGTCTGATTTGCGAATTGCTACTCCAGCTTTCTTTTGATTTCCATTTGCATGGAATATCTTTTTCCATCCCCTCACTTTCAGTCTGTATGTGTCCCTAGGTCTGAAGTGGGTCTCTTGTAGACAGCATATATATGGGTTTTGTTTTTGTATCCACTCAACCAGTCTATGTCTTTTCGTTGGAGCATTTAATCCATTTACATTGAAGGTAATTATCGATATGTATGTTTCTATTACCCTTTTCTTAATTGTGTTGGGTTTGTTATTGTAGGTCTTTTCCTTCTCTTGTGTTTCCTGCCTAGAGAAGTTCCTTTAGCATTTGTTTTAGAGCTGGTTTGGTGGTGCTGAATTCTCTTAGCTTTTGCTTGTCTGTAAAGGTTTTAATTATTCCATTGACTCTGAATGAGATCCCTGCTAGGTAGAGTAAACTTGGTTGTAGGTTTTTCCCTTTCATTACTTTAAATATGTCCTGCTACTCCCTTCTGGCTTGCAGAGTTTCTGCTGAAAGATCAGCTGTTAGCCTTATGGGGATTCCTTGTATGTTATTTGTTGTTTTTCCCTTGCTGCTTTTAATATTTTTCTTTGTATTTAATTTTTGACAGTTTGATTCATATGTGTCTTGGCGTGTTTCTCTTTGGATTTATCCTGTATGGGACTCTCTGCACTTCCTGAATTTGATTGACTATTTCCTTTCTCATGTTAGGGAAGTTTTCAACTATAATCTCTTGAAGTATTTTCTCAGTCCCTTTCTTTTTCTCTTCTTCTTCTGGGACCCCTGTAATTTGAGTGTTCGTGCATTTAATGCTGTCCCAGAGGTCTCTGAGACTGTCCTCAATTCTTTGCATTGTTTTTTCCTTATTCTGTTCCCTGGCAGTTATTTCCACCATTTTATCTTCCAGCTCACTTTTCTGTTCTTCTGCCTCAGTTATTCTGCTGTTGATCCCTTCTAGAGTATGTTTAGTTTCAGTTACTGTGTTGTTCATCACTGTTTGTTTGCTCTTCACTTCTTCTAGATCCTTGTTAAATGTTTCTTGTAGTTTCTCCATTCTGTTTCTGAGATTTTGGATCATCTTTACTATCATTACTCTGAATTCTTTTTCAGGTAGGTTGCCTATGTTTTCTTCATTTATTTGGTCTTGTAGGTTTTTACCTTGCTCCTTTGTCTTTAACGTATTTTTTTTGTCGTTTCCTTTTTTTTTTTTTTTTAATGGGTGGGGCTGTATTCCCATCTTACTTGTTGTTTGGCCTGAGACATCCAGTACTGGAGTTCGCAGGCAGTTGGATAGAGCTGGGTCTTGGTGCTGAGATTAGGAACTCCGGGAGATGTCACTTCAATTAATTTTCCCCGGGGTCTGAGGTTCTCTGTTAGTCCAGTGGTTTGGACTTGGAGCTCCCACCACAGGAGCTCAGGCCCGACCTCCGGCTTCAGAACCAAGATCCCACAAGCCAGTTGCTGGGGGGTCCTCCCATCCCCTTAGCTATCCATGGTCCCGCACCAGTGCCTGTTAGATGCCCTAGTTGTGCGGAGACACGAATTCCACTTCCTCCTATTCTGCCATCTTGACTCCACCCTCAGTTTTTCAGTGTTTTAATTCTCTTGTATATAATGCCAATTTAGAATCCCTGACCCAAAAGGTAACTGATTACTTCTTGGGTTTTCAATCAGAGACTAGTTGAAAATTACTTATAGTAATTTAGTTCCTGTTCCTTCGCTTCAAAATAGAAAGAATTCAAGAAAACTCAAATCCGTCTGGTGATTGGCTCAGTGCAAACAAATTGTCAACTAGTATCCTGAAATGATGAGAGAAAAGACAGTGACTGAAAATAGAGACAGACTATTTTACCAATTCCTCCAATATAATAATAGATTTTTATAAAAATAACCTTCATTTTTTAATAGAGTTTTAAGATAATTTTCATGATCTTAAATATGATGAGACAGGCAAATATCTGATATTTTATTGAAAGGTATCAAAACTTAATTAAAACATTTTTGGAATTGGAAAAGAAAATTTTTAGTTATCTGTGAGTTAACTTATCCAGAACACTTTATAATCCATATGTATCACATAAAGGCAGTGTCAGTATACTAAAAAAACACATTTTAGAAAGCAGGATTAAAAAGAATAATCACACCTTGATAGGTTATTTGATGTAATTCAGTAGATAACTTGGATTTCCTGATGTAATTACTCTTGAAACTTAAAAGAAATGTTAGTATTTTAAAATCCAGACCCGGTTCAATACTATTTTGAAACAAACAACCAAGCAAGAGAGCAAATAAAAGAGAACTATGAATCTTCAATTCTAAACTTCAGTGCCTGTAATATAAACAGTAAGTTGTTATGTTACTAACCTATATCTTAACTTTCAAGGTGAAGAAATGTTTTTAAATTTATTTGAGAAACTCATGTTGAAAAGTAAAGTGGCCTTTTTGAAAGCCAAAGAACACTGTGAAGAGACACATTCCAAACTTTGGGTTTCTTTAGAGTATTCTCTTGACGAAAAGCATTTTATGATTTTTGACTTTTACTAAATACATTTAGCTGTACCTGGGTAATTGATTTCAGGCTGGAATAAGCTCAATTTCTTCCCACTGTCATTTAAATGCAGTTGTCATTTTTGTAATTTGTAACTATGATTAATAACTAGATAGAATATTTTTCATAATGTTGAGGAATTAAATAATTAACATCAAATAAATAAGTGTATATGCCAATAAGCCCGAGTCACTTTTTCTTTTTCAGAATGGTTACAACCTTTAGATGACACTGAAATTTAGTGAAGATATGAACAAATTAATTTGCATATATTTTAAAAAGCATTTTACAGTCACATATGTCTTAAAGCAGAGCCTCTTCCATTGACTTATGCATTTACCCTGTAATGAATGTGTTTATAGTAGAATACATGATAAACTCTAGGTAGGCACAAAACATGCCCTTAAAATCTATTTGAATATATTCAGTGTGTGTGTATGTTTTGATGGGGGTATATTTGAATAATCTCAGTGGTAAATAACAAATATTAGTTTTATATGAGAGCTAGCATATGTTTCAAAACTTGTTTACCCTCCTCACATATTTATAATATCTACCACCTTATCCCCCCATCTCCCTCTCATTCTCAGCAGATAATCTTTACTAGAAAACAGTTTGGCAACTTCTTATAAAGACAAACATACACTTACATTTTAACCCAGCAATCCTACTCCTGTAATTTTATCATAAAAGATTGAAAACTTATGTTCACACAAGAAAATGTGCCTGAATGATGATTGTAGCTTTATTTGTAATAACGAAAACCTGGGAACGGCCCTTATGTTCTTCAGTGGGTGAATGAATGAACAAATTATGGTTCCTTCATACAGTGGACGTTTTTCCTTAACAAAGAAAGGAACAAATTATTGATAAACAACTTGGCTGGATCTCAAGCGCATTGTGTTGAATGAAAAACAAAAAGAAAACCTCAAAGGTTACATGTTGTATGATTCCATTTATATTAGATTCTTGGTAAGACAAAATTATAGTCATGGAGATGAGATCATGGACTGCCAGGGGTGAGGATGAGGAGTGGAGTTTGTGACTATGAAAGAGTTGCCTGATGGAGTTTCTTTGGGATGATGGCTCAGTTTTGTTTCCTGATTTGGGGTGGTTTTTACATTAATCTACACATGTGATAAAATCTGAATGAACTATATACAGTTGTTGAAATCTAAGTAAGCCTGTAGTTTAGTTAATAGTAATGAACCAATGCCAATTTCCTGGTTTTATTTTCTTTTAATTCTTATTTTTTATTACTTTATTTTATTTTATTTATTTTAAAATTAATTTTTACTGGAGTATAGTTGCTTTACAATGTTGAGTTAGTTTCTGCTGTATAGCAATGTGAATCAGTTATACATATACATATATCTGCTCTTTTTTTAGATTTCCTTCCATTTAAGTCACCACAGAGCACTGAGTACAGTTCCCTGTGCTATACAGGAGGTTCTCGTTAGCTATCTTTTTTTTTTTTAATTTATTTTATTTTTTTATTTTTTATTTTATTTTATTTTTGGCTGTGTTGGGTCTTCATTGCTGCACGCGGGCTTTCTCTAGTTGCGGTGAGCGGGGGCTACTCTTCGTTGCGGTGCGCAGGCTTCTCATTGCGGTGGCTTCTCTTATTGTGGAGCACAGGCTCTAGGGTGCGCGGGCTTCAGTAGTTGTGGCACGTGGGCTCAGTAGTTGTGGCGCACGGGCTTAATTGCTCTGCGGCATGTGGGATCTTCCTGGACCAGGGATCGAACCTGTGTCCCCTGCGTTGGCAGGCGGATTCGTAACCACTGCGCCACCAGGGAAGGCCGCTATCTTTTTTATATATAGTAATATTTATGTGGCAATTCCAATCTCCCAATTCATCTGACCCCCTTGCTTCCCCCCTTCATAACTATAAGTTTGTTTTCTCCATCTGTGACTCTTTTTCTGCTTTGCAAGTAAGTTCATCTGTACCATTTTTCTAGATTCCACATATAAGCAATATTATACGATATTTGTGTTTCTCTTTCTGACTTAACTTCACTCTGTATGACAGTCTCTAGGTCCATCCACGTCACTGCAAATGGCATTATTTCATTCCTTTTTATGGCTGAGTAATATTCCATTGTATATATGTGCCACATCTTCTTTACCCATTCTTCTGTCAGTGGACATTTAGGGTGCTTCAATGTCCTGGCTCTTTTAAATACTGCTGCAATGAACATTGGGGTGCATGCATCCTTTCTAATTATGGTTTTCTCCAGGTATATGCCCAGGGGTGGGATTGATGGGTCATATGGTAGCTCTATTTTTAATTTCCTTGTTTTAATAATCATACTTTGATTATGTAAAATGTTGTCAGTTGGGAAAAGCTGGCTGAGTGATATGCAAGAACTCTTTACTGCTTTTTTTTGCAACTGCTATGTAAATCTACAATTATTTCAAAATATATATTTTTTTTTAATTAGAAACTTTCCCATAGCACTCTCTCAGTGCCTTACTACCAGGCATAACACAAGTCTTCTGACACCTGCACCCATACTGTTTTCCTTCTATCCTGTTATAATAGGGAGCACTCCTCTTTCCATTTAAGAGCAGACTCTTCAAGTGGGCTTTGCATCCCATCTCTGTACAACTTATCAGCAATCTTACCCTATTTATTATTGTATATACATTTTTTATCAGCTGGATCGTTCCAGTGAATTTGTTAACTTGCTCAGAATATCTACCCTTTAAAAAAAGGTATTTCCTTCATTTGGCCTCACATTCCTTTCCATGCTATCAATTTTCTCCCCATTTTCAAAGCCAAACCTCCCAAATATGTATAAATGTGTCTACGCTCACAGGACCTACTTCCTGACCTACCACTTTTACTTCAGCCTGCACTAATGCATATGGGAGGTTCAATGATCATGAGAGGAGGGACTCATAGAGGGTGATTATAAATAACATTCACACCAATAAATCCAATGGACTTCTTCACACTGCTTACTGTAGGTCTCATTCTATACTTCTTTATGTGACTATTTGATTAATATCTATCTTGTCACTAGACTGACACCAGAGATTATCTCTTATCATAACAGTACTCTTATTACTTTATCATAACAGTACTCTTGTTATTTTATCATAACAATACTCTTGAACGTGGTAGATAACCAATTGTCTAAGCCTAAAATTAGCATCTATACATAATTGTGCAAAAATATTATTCTCTAGCTCAGAGAAATTTTTTACTCCAGTGAAATATATACACTGTTTAAAATATCCACTTGGCAAAGTCAGGTGTATCTCATGATGTGTGTTCAATACTGAGCTCAATATCTTTTCCTTAAAACTTACTCATGCCCGGTGCTCCTCCATTTTAAGGAATAGCACCTCCATGCATCCAGTTACACAAGCCTGAAATGTAGGCATGATTCCTGCATTTATGAACTATAATATCCAACATGTCCTCAAGTCTTACAGATTTTATTTCTTAAATATTAATTAAATGCAGCTCTCCTCTTCCTGAAATGCCAACATATTGTGTCACCTATCATTTCTCGTTCAAATGGCAAGTTCCTCATAATTAGTCTTTCCACTTCCACACACTGGTGTATGTAAATATACTAATACATATTATATTATGTATATACCAATATCATATGTGATATAATATATTTTGACATGTATTATATAATAACAATGTATAACTGTATGTTATGTATAATAGTATATTATACACATATACATTAATATGTACAAGTGGAAAAACCTGTTCTTATTCATAAATATATTTATGTATGGATGCTTACCCAAATAAGTCCTGAGTATAGCCACCAAACCATGACTGAGTTCCTCTGCATAAGACACTGTCTGAGCTCTATGAAATATCGAAAATGTCCATGACAAGTTTTCTGTCCTCAAGGTCTTCAGTCCTAAATTGTGCTATGGGTTATCTGACTCACCTTGCAGGGAATCTGTGGTCAGTTTACTTGTCACTCTCCTTTATCCATGATAATTCTGACATTTTTTGTTATTTTTAGGGGCTGAATGTGTCTCCCCAAAATTCATATTTTGAAGTCCTAACCTCCAGTAACTTGGAATGTGACTATATTTGGATATAGAATTTTTAAAGGGGTAGTTAAGTTAAAATCAGGTCATGAGGGTGGGCCATAATCCAGTATGACTAATGTCCTTATGAAGAGATTAGGACACAGGTACACACAGCAAAGACCGTGTGTGTACACAGGGAGAAAATGGACATCGCCACACCAAGGAGAGAGGCCTTAGTAGAAACCAACCCTGTCAGCACCTTGATCTTCGACTTCTAGAATCCAAAACTAGGAGGAAATACATTTTTGTCATTTAAGCTACCAAGCCTGTAGTACTTTGTAGGGGAGCCCTAGTAAATGAGTACATTGGCCCTCTTTCTCAAGGTCCTTACTGTTAATATTTAAGCATGCTTTGCAACAAGGCTGCCTTAAGACTTTTAATAACAATAACTAAAGCTTGATATTGGCTTCAACATTTAAATAATAGTGTATACCACACCTTATTAATCTACGCACAAAGCCGAGGATGCCAGTGCTTTATCTTCTTTTTTCACCAGTTACATTTCCCTGAAGTCTCTCAGTTAGCAAGTGATGGAGCCTGGATTAAAATCCAGGGTGTCTGATTCTTAAGTTTATGAGTATTTAAACGATTGCCTGAATATTACGCAAACGGTACAGTGAGCAGCTTAGAATTAGCTGTAATTGGCTTTCATCACAAAAAGTGGTTAACACAATAGGCTTCTTTTATTTGTTCTCATCAAGGAGTTCAGATGTGCATGTGTGGGGCTGTGTGTAAGTCTGTAGCCTCTGGTGACTAGCTGAAACATTTACAATCAATCAGAATCAAGCACCTCGCAATAGTATTCTCCAAATGATGTTCATTAAGTGAAGCTTTTCTTCTCTCACAACCTAAAATAATCTTGTTTTGCAGAAATAAACAAGAACAGTGGCCTGGGGATATTCAGACAAGATTCCACCACAGAAAACAGAATGTGGAAGTTGTTAGCCTTTTTTGCCTGTATGAGCTGTTATGATACCTTGTGTTTAAAATCACAGTCTGGTAAAATCAGCTTACCAGTAGCCTGGATACTGAACTCAACATCCTGATACCCTCCCACTAAGGTGCTATTAGACGCTATGCAGCAATGACTTGAAATTCACAAATACCCTATTTGTCAGTAATGCATTTTTGTCTATTCAATGCAGGGCTTGTGTATGGGATCTACTAAGGTAAAAATTATACTTCTAAGGCATTTTTATAGGAGAGTATAGTTTCTTGTTTATTAATAAAAGGCATTCTTTCCAAAGGGATATTTTTCTTTTCAGTTTCACGTTAACCTAGTTTTGAAAAAATATTTAATATTGTGAAGTTTCCTCAAAGTCTCAGAATTAAAGATCATTGTGAAGATTGGTAAATCTAATTAGGGTTTTACTGTTAGATCAAATATCCAGTATATGCTTTTTTTCATATTTAGGACTATTATAAATGCGAGTCAATAACCTCATTTTATTATGCATCAATATTTGTTCAGCAAGCTTCTTGGGATGTTACCATATCTGTAGGTTTTCTGTGAAGTAAAAGAATGAAGCAGTTCAGAAAGTCCTCAAGGGGCTTATAGTCAATTTATAGAAACAGTACACATATAAAGGAGTTATTGAGCACATGACTATATTTAGGTGTATCAAATTAGGTATTATAGCATGATATTTTCAAAATTAAAGTTAATAAATAAAGATTCAGGAGTTCATAAAATGGTACAGTAAACATTTGTCTGGCTTATAAATCATTTAATTTAAAGAAACTCTTTTAATACATCACTGTCATTTGACCTTTTTTTTTAATGATAAACATAGATTTTTTTGCAGGGTTTTATAGGCCTTTGTTTGCAATGTCATTAACTATGCTTATTAGCCAGCCAAGAAAATCCTTAATATGTGGCCTTAGTATATGGAAGTCCTAAGTCATTATACGTCAGTGATTATCCCCAAAGGCTCTTCAAACAATGGTTCCAGTTTCTCACCCAAGGAAGCACTGCCTGCTTAACAAAGGAAAACAAAAAGCTATACATAGAGTTTTATATTCCCATCCATAATTTATTTATTCTTATTTAAACCATTATTATATATGGCTGGGTAAATAGAAGTATGGTGTAATAGATGGATGGATGGATGGATAGATAGATATATAAATTTACTAATCATGGAACTACCCCTTCAAGAGTTTTGGAGTTTGGTTATTGCCTGGCCCCAGGCTGAGGAAGTCAGTGTCTCCCATCATGCATTTTATTAATATTCTTACCATCAGTGTGATGTAGATCTCTACTTGGTGAGCTCTTACTTCACATGTTCTGTCAGGGGAATAGTATTTTATCTAATATTTATTTATCTATCTATCTAACCTTAATTATACAGAATGAGACAGAAAAATTTCCTTTGTTTTGTAAAAAAAAAAAAAAAAAAAAAAATATTGGCCCCCATGTTGTTTCTGAAAGTTACTCTATCATAATTCGTTAGTATAGTCACAAGAGTACACACAAGAGCTTGCTGTGCAGCTGCTACCTAGTTCTTAGTTGCTTCAATAATCTTTATATATTATAAATTTAAATACCAAGTTTACAGTTATCCAAAAAATTTAATTATGGACCCAAATTCTTGAGTTTACAAGTTGACTTTTTAACTTAATTGTCCACTAATAAAAGTAATGAATTTTTACATTAGGGGAAATGGATCACAGTAGTCACATATATGAGTTTTTACTTCAGGGAATTTGTTGAAACTAATTACATTTTATATCAAGAGAAACATTCTCACACATACACGTACATATCTATCAGTGAGTATCACACATTTGTATATAGAAATATATGTCAGAATATTTTATGACTGTTGTGAATTTTTGTCTTGAATTTTTCAGTGAATATACTGTAGACAAAATATATTTTACGGACTGTTTTTAAAAATTTTAACCTGAACATAATTTACATAGTTGATGACAAGAGGCTACATTATTATATTTCTCATTACTATATTTGTTTTCAGTTCTCTTCTTTAAAAATCCTGGGTTTCTAAAGGCAACTTGTACCTTATTCCTCTTTTACACCTAGACTCTATCCTGTGAATCTTAAAAGAATGGCTGTGGATCACACATGACTGATGGCTGACTTATAATTACAGTTTACCATTGGTAACTCTCTTGAAGAGCTCTTGATCTGAGAAGACCAAAGTGAATTCATCTGATGTCTGGGCATCAAATCAGAGCCAAACAACACATTTATACCCACAATACTCACAATATTTCATTTGTGCTTCCTAAACTTTTCTTTTCTAAGCAAATCAATGTATGTCTTGCATGGCTTTTCATTAAAAAAAAAAAAAAAAAAAAAAAAAAACTTTTAAGAAAGAATATTATCCAGAATCACACCCTAGTAGTAATGATACCTCTCATATTGATCTACATACTTTTTTTACTTAAATTATAGGTATAATAGATTTTTAAAAAACTAAACTAGTGTTTCTAAATGTCTGATGACACTTTGGGTTGAAATTCTAGTTGAACTACTAATATAAGTCATGCTTTTTGTTCTGGTTGAAAATGGAACAGTCTCAGAACTCAAGAGTTTAGCATTGTAAAATATTTATTACACAGACTAAGAAGGAAGAAAATTACTTGTTTTATACTTTTAATCAGATATATGTAATTTACTTTATAACAATTTAAAGATGTCTCTTGGTGAATTTCTGGTGTCTTTTGAACTGATCTATCCACTAAATGAAAATAAACTCTCAGTGGTAATGTATAGCATTGTCTATCTAATTAAACGAAGTTTGGTATGACTAGGAAAACTAAGAGTTAGTTCAAACAAGAAACCTATCAGATGAAACATATATCTGGAAAAAAAAAGAAGTTTAATTGATTGAAAAATCGAGTTCAAAAACTTAATATTTATCCAAATACTATAAGATAGAAAAACAAGAATTTTGCTTTGGGCATTTCAAAAGTTTAGAGTTAAATACACATACATATGCACATACATCCCTTGGGAGTTCTATGAGAACTTTTAACAAAATTATTGTAACTCTCAATAAATGGCTGAACAGCAGAAAACAGATGATAGGAATGAATTTTTTGGTATCCTTTTGTTTTTGCTAGATTTTTGGCACTTTACCCTCACCTGGAAGTTCTCTTCCTGTAAATTTTAGTAGAGGTACACCAAAATTTCTCTCTTTATATTAAATATTTTTCTAATCAATCTTCTCTCCACTATTCACAAAACAAGTTTTTTTCTTAATATACTGATCACTATCATTCTTAGGGGAGACACCTTTAAAGAGCATAGGACAGGAAGCCTTCATATCTTTCCTGCACATTAGAATCATCTGGTGAGCTTTTATAAGTCTCAAAGCCCAGGTCATACCTTATAACAATTAAATTAGAAGATCTGGAGAGTGAGAATCAGATATCAAATTTTTTTTTTTTTTTTTTAGAAATTTTCAGTGAATACCCACTTCAACCAAATTTAGGGACCACTGTTCTCGTTTTAGTCCTACCTTTATTATGTTGATGAAATTAGATAAATTAATATCATTAGGCCTCAGGTTCCTTATCTGTGAAATGAGGGTCAGTGTGTTCAGTGATGGTGGTGACAGGAGGTACTAATGCATTTTCCTTTCCAGATACAACCCACTTTATACCTCTAGAACATGGATTACAAAAGCAGGTAGATCCCATCTCTAATTCCAGAATAGATCCCAGATTAGAGCTGGAATCTAAAATTCCATCTGTAAAAATATTTATATGGATCCTGCTTCTTCATTTAAAAATGTTTCTATTTACTCAGCTGTAACTGTTCATGTCTGTCCACCAATCCTCAAATTGTGCAACACTTCAGAAGAAAAGTGGGTTGGAGGTAGGCAGACAGAGTCTCAGGGCACTTCAGGTGAGGGCAAGAGCACCAGCAAAAGCAGGAATATGGAGAGCGGTCAAGAAAATACTCCATTTTGAGTGGAAGCCCAGTTTCAGGGGCAAAGGCGTTTGCAAGAAAAATGGAAGCAAAATAGTTGTATTTGACATTTATTCCTTGTGAAAGAATTTTGGTTTTGCTTTCATATTCTTTTCTAGAGGTAATAAAATTCAAAATGATGGACCTCAAACCAAGTAATTTTATCAGTAGTATAATATGAACAGGAAAATTAACAAATATGCCTCAATATTATGAAATGTTAAATGATTTTTCTGATGTGAGATGAAGTTGAATAATACCGTATAAATGATACCACATGATAAATAATGAGGAAATATCAGCATAAAATAGTTATTTGTTACGAAATAATCTGAAATCCAAATGTGTAAAAACTATTTCAACTTGGCCTATGCCTTCCTTCAAAATCTGCTCTTCTTTAACAGAAAATAAGAAATATGAAGAATTTATAGAGTAAATCTACTGACATTTGAGACAAAAGTGATTCTATTTAATATCGTTGCTATTTCCATTTGCCATTAATTACCATGTAACTTTAACTTTGTGAATTTTTGCAGACTTTTTTACAAGTGAAACACTTGCTGCTTCAAAACTGATTATTTTGTAATCTGATTATTCACAGCTTGCTAATTTGTAATTGGACTTTTACAACTAGAAAACCTCCAGATTTCAGAAAAACTAATTTATTTTTTTCTTTGGGTAATTGTAGTGTTCACACAAAACAGTGGAGTGAGATGATTTCTAGTGTGTTTTGTGCAGAGTTCTGGAACCAGTAAAATATATTATTGATTGCCTAATGAAAAGCACCATGTTCATACAAATTTACTGTGTCTGGGCAGGGATACAACTGCTACTTTTATTCTGTTTAGGGATCACCTGCCATTTTACCAAGGTCTATCGCTACATATCAAGTGGGTCTTAAATTAGGTTGAGGTTACCTACAGGGCACTTTGTAAGGTGCCCTTATCCTTTTCCTTTCCTGCAGAGCTACCCACTGCTTCTAATTTAGCCAAAGATCATCAAAATTAATTATGACTGAGTGGTATTATAATGGAAGCAAAGTACAAGTCAAGCACCGTTGACTTTCTTGAAATTATGGAATAGAATCATATATTTTACTAAACTACTATTGAAGGCTTAAGCAAACTGACTGTATAGGCAGATTGGATTTGCTGATTTAAAAATCAGAATTTAAAGAAAACATTTAGAAAAAAGACAGTGCAAAGAGAGCTAGGCCTGCCAAGATCAAATGTAAACTGTTATAAGATAAAAATATTCTCATTTTATTAAAAATTTTGACCAGTGATCTCAAAGTACAGTCAACACTGAGTTGTCACAGTTGCGAGAAAAAAAGGTATGAGATTTTTGTCATTGCCTTCCATGAATGCATAATCTACTAGCCTTTCTATGACAGTAGGTACAGTCAAGTAAGAATGTAAAATAGTATTTGTATCAGTCAGAAAAATGTAGCTAAGTCTATTGTAACAAATATCACCTAAATCTCTGTGCTGTTAGACAGAAAAGGTTTATTGCTCACCTGTGCTACGTATGTAATGCAGGTTGCAGGAAGCTCTGCTCATCATAGTTAATCCAGAACCCAGGCTATGTAAGAATGAAAGGGAGTTCCAAAAGGTATCATACTGGCACTTAAATGCTCCTGCCCAGAAGTGGCACCTATCTCTTCTTCTCCTACCTCATTGACATGTCCCTATCACAGGGGCCAGTGCCGCAAATGGGCAGAATAATTAATAGTTATTGAAGAATGTTAATGACTACTAGAGTACTTAAGGATTAAATCAAATGAGAGGTACCAACTGCTGTCTGGGAAAAAACACAATCAAAACATTAAACCCTATTGTCATTCTTCAACCAAAAATCTGATGGACATCTACATTGTCCTAGATAGTGCCTTCACATACTTCAAATGAATAAGAAGGTACATATAGCATACAATTATAAAACAATGTGTTGCTTATATTATAAAAACCAGTTCATAAATACTGCTGAAAGTGAAATGATCTTATCTTATAAAACTGCACTGATGCTTTTGTGGACAAAGTCATTCATTGTTCTAGCTTGTGGTGCCAAGAGCACATCTCCCTATGGTCTAGATTTTGGAGGAGACGGAATAGACCTTTACACAGCTCCATGGCTATAATGAGAGACATTTAAAGGGCAGATGTGGGAGGGAGAAAGTAAAAAATGTGGTTTCTAGACAATAGTTAAATTTGTGAATCCTTTCCTAGAATCACATTGAAAATTAATGTCTGTCACAGTACCGTAGACAGCACAAACCCTAGTGATGTTTTCAGAGAGGAGCCTGAGTTCACGTTGTAAGCCACTATAATTGCTTTACACGTGGTAGTTATATAGGTGGATTGGTTTGTATGTTTGTGTGTTGGTTTGCTTGATTTAAGTAAATAGATGTTATTTTCATCCTAGGATATAGCTTCCCTTCTTTCATCTCCCAATGTCTGGTATTCCAATCAGGGTTCCTCTCTAGCTATAATCACTACAGACAATGTATGGGTCTTTGAGTACATAAAGTAGTTACTGAAGAGTGATTTGGTTAGATCTTAAACATGCCTATTGATTTACTCTTGTGTATCCTGAGCAGTTTTTCAAATGAGCTTTTGTGGAGGAGCAGGAGGAGGTCTCTGGAGTTGTTGGGATTTGGGGAAAGATCCATTTGTGAAAGGTAAAGAAATGAAGATTTAAAATGGAGTGGGTTGGGACAATAACAGTTGTGCTACTAGAAACAGTTTGTTTCTCCCTTTCCTTCTCCATTCTCTTGTACCTATGATGTGATTGCTTAGTACTTCGACAGAACACTCTAGATGGAGTACGATTAAAAAGAACTCTGTAATGTAAGAGGGTTCCAACACCTCCTGACAGAAGGGTAAGAAGGAGGTCCTATATGATGGTTCTGTAGAAGAAATTTCTATGGGTAGCAGGCAAGGGTTGTGCACTGGGATGAATTGTAGCCCCACCAAAATTCATGTTTCTCCAGAACCTCAGAATATGACCTTATGTGGGAATGGGGTCTTTCCAGTTGGAATTAGTTAAGTTAGGATGAGGTCATACTAGAAAGAGTGGGCCCTAAATCCCATATGATTGGTCTCCTTATAAGAAGAGGAGGGCTTCCCTGGTGGCGCAGTGGTTGAGAATCTGCCTGCTAATGCAGGGGACACGGGTTCGAGCCCTGGCCTGGGAAGATCCCACATGCCGCAGAGCGGCTGGGCCCGTGAGCCACAACTGCTGAGCCTGCGCGTCTGGAGCCTGTGCTCCGCAACGAGAGAGGCCCGCGCATCGCGATGAAGAGTGGCCCCCGCTTGCCACAACTGGAGAAAGCCCTCGCACAGAAACGAAGACCCAACACAGCCAAAATCAATCAATCAATCAATCAATCAAACATACGCATCTGATTCAAGATCCTCATTAAAAAAAAAAAAAAAAAAATACCAAGAAGAGGAGAAAATCGAGACAGACTGAGACACACAGGGGAAAAGGCCATGAAATGATGGAGGCAAAGATCGGAGTTATGATGCCACAAGCCAAGAAACTCCTGAAGTCACCAGAAACTTGGAATATGCAAGGAAGGATCTTTCCCTAGAGCCTTCAGAGGGAGCGTGTCCCTGCTAACATCTCGGTTCAGACTTCTAGCCTCCATAACTACAAGAGAAAAAATATCTTTTGTTCTAAACCACCCAGTTTGTCAAATTTTGTCATGGCAGTCCTAGGCAAATAATACAGGCAGATATTCCTGGTTAAGTAGTTTGTGTAAATCAGTGGCTAATTCCATTTTTTTTAAATTTTATTTTATTTTAAAATTTTTTTTGAATTACATTTTTTTTTTTTGGCCATGCTACACGGCATGTGGGATCTTAGTTCCCTGACAAGGGATCAAGCCCGCAGCCCCTGCATTGGAAGCACGGAGTCTTAACCACTGGACCACCAGGGAAGTCCTCCATTTTTAAAAAATAATCTGTCTGATTGTCTAACTTCTTTGCTAAGTTCTTATAATGGTTAGGTCCATTTATTGATTGATGTAGTACTACTGTATGTGTGTGTTGCCTGTGCATGTTTGAAAGACAATGTATAAATTTGCATAGTACATCTAATAGGTGGCTTTATGTATTATTGGATGAAGTCTGTGAATGGTACAAATGAGCATTATGAAAACAAAGATTTACTATCTTAATAGTAAAAATCGAATAGCATAAGAGAAGGAGTACTAGAGTAAGGGTGAAAAGACTTGAGTTCCCATGTTGCCACTACCATTTATATATGTGTGACTCTAGACAAACAACTACAGTTTTCCACACCTGTAACCAGATAATAAAAATTCCAGGCTTTCTATCAAATAAAAACTTTTGAGGAATAAATGAGTACATTTGAACTACTTTATTAAAGTATCATAATAATATGAAAGATATTACATTTATTAGAAGATTGTTTAAGAAAAGTCTCACATACAATGTGTAGATATCACATTTGCAAACGATATTTTCTCATATGATAGCAAATCACTGTTCAACCCAGTGCCCATCTTAATGGCTTAGAGAGGAGCTTATCAGGGGCAAAATTTATTTTAATAATTCAGGGTGTCATTTCCACAAAGTCATCTAGAACCATTTTGCAGACCTGAGAGCAAGGGGATGAGTGGCATCTGGCCTGTAATTTGTAACTGATTGGCTTCACAGGCCACGACATTTGCACGTCTCTGCACACATCATAGAAATCTCTCTCAAAAGTTCTGTATCAGTAATGAGAGCTCGTCTTTCCAGTCTGTTTTTTAGGAAGAATGAAGATGGTGGTGGCGTTGTACAAGCATTGTCTAGGAGAATGAATGAGATGACAGCCCGGTCATCTGGGCAGTCTTTTGATCATACAGAGAGCAGTTTTTATTGTTCATTTTTAGACTTTTATAAAACCCCATAGACAACATGGTAAAAGGGAGAAAGGCAAGTGATATCTGCATGCTCGCAGAATTAACAAAATTTGGACATACTGGTACTTTTCAAAAGATAATTTGTCTCCATTTCCATCATTCTGTGTGTACCACTGGCATCTTGACACCTGCAGATTTTGGCTGGGCCTGTATTGAACAGATGCGCACTCCATCACACTGGGTGTGGTTGTCAGGCACTGCGCTTCCCTTCACAAGCAGTACCCCGCCTCCCCCAGGAAAGAGCTGAATATTGCCATTTATCCTGTGTATTTCTATCAAATCATACTCTGCATGTCATTTCTGTTCATTAATATGATAATTAGAAAATTTATCCTCTCTACCCCACCCTTTTAAAATCTAGGATTCGGTATCATTTACTTCCCTTCTCCCCCCCACCCCCCCAGTTATTCCTTTTTATTGTTCACTGATGGGGAATTGTAAAATGCGACAGAGTGAGTGAGAAATAGATGATATATCTCATTGGTTAAAATCTCAACAATGGCTATTTAATATGTTTAATAACATGGGGAATATTAAGTGCCACTTAATGTCAACTGGTTTTTACTTAAAATGTAATTCTTTATGTTTTTTGTAACTTGGCTTCAACTTTATAGATACTATTTGCTTCATGCATTATGGATTTTAAATATATACTTAAAACTAACAGTAGATCATTAAAATATAGAAATATTGATATTATTAGCTAAACTTGAGTATCCACTAGGAGGAACTGAGTACTTTATCAAGAATATATGAGATTAATGTTTTAAAATATTTAATAAAATATTATCGATATATTGGGATTAGTACTGATAAAAGTGAAATTAAGTTGCGATACGTTGAATGTCATTATGATTATATAATAACTTGGGAACTAGAAGTACAGAATGAATACCATTGTATGATTACAGCTAATTAAATTACTAAGGGCTTTGAAGAAACTAAAACAAAACAGTTTATGTGTGATTTTTCACATCAAAGATTCATGTGAATTTGTCTTCTTTCTTGAAAATGAAGCTGCTTTATAGCCAGTATGGTAAAAATAGATCTAAAAGTAGGGTATAGAGAAATACAAAGCAGACTATTGTAATATACTAAAGAAACCATATAGGTGTGAGGATATGAAGACTGTCGAGAACTAATTTTACCTGGGATGGTGGGAGTGCATAAAAATGCCTCACTTTGTTTATTTCCTATATAAGTTGCAAAAATGTGGCATGATGTATGGGAGAACTGGTCAATCATGATGACTATGAATGAATTATATTTTAAACAAAAGTATAGTTTGCAGTCACTGCTTATATCCAAGAGCAGCCTTGGAGATGGCAAACCGATTGGCCGATTTTAGAATTCCTCAGAAATTCTGTTCACAGGTTTGATTCAAAATGCACCTAGCATCATTAACAGGGTCTCCTTTTGAATGTTGTGGATTCTGAAATTCTTTCCTAGCACAGGAATGGCACAGAAGGTACACGCTGATTTAACAGTATTTGGCTGTGTCTAGGACAGGCTGAGGCAGTAAGGATGAATGATTGAAAGGGCCAGCTCTGGAGTCAGATGGGCTTAAGATCACATGCCTGTTCTTCTGCTTACCACCTGGGTGACCTTAGGCAGTTTATTAACCTGTCGACCCTGTATCATAAGGTTGCTGCAGAAATTAAATGGTTAGTTTAGTATTTAGTATATAGAAAATCATCAACAAATAATGACTTTTACTATTATTGTTTTCATTGTTACCTGACATCAATCTGCCTACAAATATTTATTAATCAGCTCAATCATTTAGGACAATGATACTGTTTATTAAGGACCAACTCTATTTTAAGTACTCTACTAGGTACTGCGCTAGTTATTAACTATGCAATGAGCAAGCAACTCTTAATTTTGCCTGTACTCTTGTAAGTTCCTTACAAGTTCCAAATTCCGTGGTGACTTAAATGAATCTAAGAGTAAAAGATTCATGGCCTAGATCACAGGTATTAAACAATATGGTTGGAAGCCCTGAATTAAAGGAACGAAGGAACTGAGCTTCTCTTAATGAAGTTCTCTTTTGTTCCAGGGAAACAGAGAAAATCAGGGCTCTATTCTAAAATGATTACTTGAGATCCCAGGATTTATACTTAAGACATTAATCAGAAAAAATATTAATATATTAAAAATATAAAATATATAGTATATGAATATTATATTTTATAAATATTACATATGTATAAACATGTATGTGTATCTATGTACTCATACATATACACATATATTAGTCTTAACATGTATTAATTCCAAATATTCTGATTTACAAATCATTTATTAAAATATTAAATCCATTAGATTGGCAAATAATGAGCACACTGAAGTTTCATTTGTTAAATATTTCTACAAATACGTAGTGATTGCCTCCTATGAGTTGGACATTCTTCTGATGACCTGAAAATAGAGCAGTGAACGAAACTAACTCTCTGCTCTCATAAAGCATATATTGTAATGGTATATTCTAATGGACAATAGATCAAAAGTATTTAAATACATATCTAGGCTAACAGGTAAGTGCTTTCAGAAAAAAAGTGTCAGGAAAGGAGAAAGCGAATGATGGGAGGGGTGAGGTGGGTTGCTGACTTACTTAGGAAGGCATCTATGATAAGGTGAAATTTGGCCAGATAATTGAAAGAAATGAGAAATGCAGGTAGTCATGAGGGTATCTGGGAGAAGGGCATTCCTGGTAGAGGAAAGAGCCAGTGAGTGTCTTAACAAAGGAGTCCAAGGAGAACAGTGGTGATGAGGTCAGAGTAGCTAGTGACATTCAGATTATGCAAGGCCTCGTAGGGCAATGGAAGGACTGTGGCTTTTATTCTAATTGAAACGGTGAACCCATGAAGGCTAAAGTGTTGAAATATCATAACTTGACTTACTTTTTACCATTTACATATTTTTGTTTTTATCTTTTTTTCTGTTTATTAAGATATTATTTACATGTAAAAATCATAAAATGTAAGGATACAGATTTATTAATTTTGATCATTTTAGATGAGTGTAACTACCACGACAACCATCATATAAGGTTGTTCCCCTACAAACTGGAATCAAACAAAACAGGTAGGTACTGATCTACATTCTTCCCTCAAATTTATGGACTAGTAATCATAGCTAGAATATATAAAGAATTTCACAACTCAACAATACAGTAACAATCACCTAGTAAAAAAATAGATTAAAAATTTGAATAGTTCATCAAAGATATAGAAAATTAAAATAAGTACATAAATAGAAGCCCAGCTTCCTTAGTTACAGTGTTAGGAAAATACAAATTAAAACCACAAGAAAAAAAAATCTATACTTATTATTGGTTTGTTCTTATTATACATTGGTGGATAGAATTCCATTGTGCTTTCTTTTGTTTTCATCAATTCAACAGTGGATGGACATTCGGGTTTTTCTAAATTGGGGCTATTATGAATAATGTCTCTAGAAATACTCACATATAAATATTTGTATGAACATAGGTTTCATTTATCTTGAATGGATGCTTAGGAGGGAATTATTAGGTCATATGGTAAATTTCTATTTAACTCTTAAAGAAACTTCCAAAATGTTTTTTCAAAATGATCGAACTATTTTATAATCTCACAACAATGCTTGAGGGCTCCAGTTTTCCACATCTTTGCCAACACTGTTTAAACTGTTTTTAAATTATAGGTTCTATTAGTTTTCTATAGCTGCGTAACACATTACCACAAATTTGGTAGCAAATTTTATTATGATTCTCTTTTGTGTGCTGAGTAGTTTTTGTTTTTTTTTTAATTTTATTGATTTATTTATTTTTGGCTGTGTTGGGTCTTCGTTTCTGTGCGAGGGCTTTCTCTAGTTGCGGCAAGCGGGGGCCACTCTTCATCGCGGTGCGCGGGCCTCTCACTGTCGCGGGCTCTCTTGTTGCGGAGCACAGGCTCCAGACGTGCAGGCTCAGTAGTTGTGGCTCACGGGCCTAGCTGCTCCGCGGCATGTGGGATCTTCCCAGACCAGGGCTCGAACCCGTGTCCCCTGCATTGGCAGGCAGATTCTCAACCGCTGCGCCACCAGGGAAGCCCCAATGCTGAGTAGTTTTTAATCTCATTGTTTTGAAGACTCTCCTTTTGCCTTAGGCTTTCACCAGTTTAACTATGATGTGCCTACATGTAAATCTCTTTGTATCCTTTGTGGAGTTTGATAAGCTTAGTAGGTATATATATGAATGTTTTTAATCAAATTTGACATGTTTTTAGCCATTATTTCTTCAAAAAAATTTTTTTGCCTCTTTCTCTCCTCTACTTTTATTTAAGAGCATAGAGCACTAAGCAACTAACTCTGCCAGGGGCAATTAAGGAAGATTCCAGTTAGATGGTGACTATAAAGTCTATTAAGCCAAACTACAGGACACTGGATACTTAGAGATACTTATTAAGGAAGAGTGGTGAGGATTAACCAAGATGGCGGAGTAGAAGGACGTGCTCTCACTCCCTCTTGCGAGAGCACCAGAATCACAACTGGCTGCTGGACAATCATTGACAGGAAGACCCTGGACTTCACCAAGGAGGACACCCCACATCCAAGGACAGAGGAGAAGCCACAGTGAGACGGTAGGAGGGGCGCAATCAGAGTAAAATCAAATCCCATAACTGCTGGGTGGGTGACTCACAGACTGGCGAACACTTATACCACAGAAGTCCACCCACTGGAGTGAAGGTTCTGAGCCCCACCTCAGGCTTCCCAACCTGGGGGTCCGGCAAAGGGAGGAGGAATTCCTAGAGAATCAGACTTTGAAGTCTAGTGGGAATTGATTGCAGGACTGTGACAGGACTGGGGGAAACAGAGACCCCACTCTTGGAGGGCACACACAAAGTAATGTGTGCATCGGGACCCAGGGGAAGGAGCAGTGACCCTGGGGGAGACTGAACCAGACGTACCTGCTGGTGTTGGGGGGTCTCCTGCAGAGGCGAGTGGTGGCTCTGTTTCACCGTGGGGATAAGGACACTGGCAGCAGAGGTCCTGGGAAGTTCTCCTTGGCGTGAGCCCTCCCAGAGTCTGCCATTAACCCCACCAAAGAGCACGGGTAGGCTCCAGTGTTGGGTTGCCTCAGGCAAAACAACCAACAGGGAGGGAACCCAGCCCCACCCATCAACAGTCAAGTGGATTAAGGTTTTACTGGGCTCTGATCGCCACAGCAACAGGGAGGGAACCCAGCCCCACCCATCAACAGTCAAGTGGATTAAGGTTTTACTGAGCTCTGACCGCCACAGCAACAGTCAGCTCTACCCACCACCAGAGCCTCCCATCAAGCCTCTTAGATAGCCTCAACCACCAGAGGGCAGACAACAGAAGCAAGAAAAACTACAATCCTGCAGCCTGTGGACCAAAAACCACAGTTACAGAAAGACAGAGAAGATGAAAAGGCAGAGGGCTATGTACCAGATGAAGGAACAAGAAAAAACCCCAGAAAAACAACTAAATGAAGTGGAGATAGGCAACCTTCCAGAAAAAGAATTCAGAATAATGATGGTGAAGATGATCCAGGACCTCGGAATAAGAATGGAGGCAAAGATTGAGAAGATGCAAGAAATGATTAACAAAGACCTAGAAGAATTAAAGAACAAACAAACAGAGATGACCAATACAATAACTGAAATGAAAACTACACTAGAAGGAATCAATAGCAGAATAACTGAGGCAGAAGAACGGATAAGTGACCTGGAAGACAGAATGGTGGAATTCACTGCTGCGGAACAGACTAAAGAAAAAAGAATAAAAAGAAATGAAGACAGCCTAAGAGACCTCTGGGACAACATTAAACGCAACAACATTCGCATTATAGGGGTCCCAGAAGGAGAAGAGAGAGAGAAAGGACCAGAGAAAATATTTGAAGAGATTATAATCGAAAACTTCCCTAACATGGGAAAGGAAATAGCCACCCAAGTCCAGGAAGCGCAGAGAGTCCCATACAGAATAAACCCAAGGAGAAACACGCCGAGACACATAGTAATCAAAGTGGCAAAAATTAAAGACAAAGAAAAATTATTGAAAGCAGCAAGGGAAAAACGACAAATAACATACAAGGGAACCCCCATAAGGTTAACAGCTGATTTCTCAGCAGAAACTCTGCAAGCCAGAAGGGAGTGGCATGAAATACTTAAAGTGATGAAAGGGAAGAACCTACAACCAAGATTACTCTACCCAGCAAGGATCTCATTTAGATTTGATGGAGAAATCAAAAGCTTTACAGACAAGCAAAAGCTAAGAGAATTCAGCACCACCAAACCAGCTCTACAACAAATGCTAAAGGAACTTCTCTAAGTGGGAAACACAAGAGAAGAAAAGGACCTACAAAAACAAACCCAAAACAATTAAGAAAATGGTCATAGGAACATACATATCGATAATTACCTTAAACGTGAATGGATTAAATGCCCCAACCAAAAGACATAGACTGGCTGAATGGATACAAAAACAAGACCCTTATATATGCTGTCTACAAGAGACCCACTTCAGACCTAGGGACACATACAGACTGAAAGTGAGGGGATGGAAAAAGATATTCCATGCAAATGGAAATCAAAAGAAAGCTGGAGTAGCTATACTCATATCAGATAAAATAGACTTTAAAATAAAGAATGTTACAAGAGACAAGGAAGGACACTACATAATGATCCAGGGATCAATCCAAGAAGAAGATATAGCAATTATAAATATATATGCACCCAACATAGGAGCACCTCAATAC
The DNA here is from genome assembly GCF_949987535.1 of Balaenoptera acutorostrata. NCBI lineage: Eukaryota > Metazoa > Chordata > Mammalia > Artiodactyla > Balaenopteridae > Balaenoptera > Balaenoptera acutorostrata. The sequence goes on from NC_080070.1 coordinate 68,316,866, forward strand.
ATAAGGCAACTGCTAACAGCTATAAAAGAGGAAATCGACAGTAACACAATAATAGTGGGGGACTTTAACACCTCACTTACACCAATGGACAGATCATCCAAAATGAAAATAAATAAGGAAACAGAAGCTTTAAATGACACAATAGACCAGATAGATTTAATTGATATATATAGGACATTCCATCCAAAAACGGCAGATTACACGTTCTTCTCAAGTGCACACGGAACATTCTCCAGGATAGATCACATCTTGGGTCACAAATCAAGCCTCAGTAAATTTAAGAAAATTGAAATCATATCAAGCATCTTTTCTGACCACAACGCTATGAGATTAGAAATGAATCACAGGGAAAAAAACGTAAAAAAGACAAACACATGGAGGCTAAACAATACGTTACTAAATAACCAAGAGATCACTGAAGGAATCAAACAGGAAATAAAAAAATACCTAGAGACAAATGACAATGAAAACACGACGACCCAAAACCTATGGGATGCAGCAAAAGCGGTTCTAAGAGGGAAGTTTATAGCTATACAAGCCTACCTAAAGAAACAAGAAAAATCTCAAGTAAACAATCTAACTTTACACCTAAAGAAACTAGAGAAAGAAGAACAAACAAAACCCAAAGTTAGCAGAAGGAAAGAAATCATAAAGATCAGAGCAGAAATAAATGAAATAGAAACAAAGAAAACAATAGCAAAGATCAATAAAACTAAAAGTTGGTTCTTTGAGAAGATAAACAAAATTGATAAGCCATTAGCCAGACTCATCAAGAAAAAGAGGGAGAGGACTCAAATCAATAAAATCAGAAATGAAAAAGGAGAAGTTACAACAGACACCGCAGAAATACAAAACATCCTAAGAGACTACTACAAGCAACTTTATGCCAATAAAATGGACAACCTGGAAGAAATGGACAAATTCTTAGAAAGGTATAACCTTCCAAGACTGAATCAGGAAGAAACAGAAAATATCAACAGACCAATCACAAGTAATGAAATTGAAACTGTGATTAAAAATCTTCCAACAAACAAAAGTCCAGGACCAGATGGCTTCACAGGTGAATTCTATCAAACATTTAGAGAAGAGCTAACACCCATCCTTCTCAAACTCTTCCAAAAAATTGCAGAAGAAGGAACTCTCCCAAACTCATTCTATGAGGCCACCATCACCCTGATACCAAAACCAGACAAAGACACTACAAAAAAAGAAAATTACAGACCAATATCACTGATGAATATAGATGCAAAAATCCTCAACAAAATACTAGCAAACAGAATCCAACAACACATTAAAAGGATCATACACCACGATCAAGTGGGATTTATCCCAGGGATGCAAGGATTCTTCAATATACGCAAATCAATCAATGTGATACACCATATTAACAAATTGAAGAAGAAAAACCATATGATCATCTCAATAGATGCAGAAAAAGCTTTTGACAAAATTCAACACCCATTTCTGATAAAAACTCTCCAGAAAGTGGGCATAGAGGGAACCTACCTCAACATAATAAAGGCCATATATGACAAACCCACAGCAAACATCATTCTCAATGGTGAAAAACTGAAAGCATTTCCTCTAAGATCAGGAACGAGACAAGGATGTCCACTCTCACCACTATTATTCAACATAGTTCTGGAAGTCCTAGCCACGGCAATCAGAGAAGAAAAAGAAATAAAAGGAATACAAATTGGAAAAGAAGAAGTAAAACTGTCACTGTTTGCGGATGACATGATACTATACATAGAGAATCCTAAAACTGCCACCAGAAAACTGCTAGAGCTAATTAATGAATATGGTAAAGTTGCAGGTTACAAAATTAATGCACAGAAATCTCTTGCATTCCTATACACTAATGATGAAAAATCTGAAAGAGAAATTATGGAAACACTCCCATTTACCATTGCAACAAAAAGAATAAAATACCTAGGAATAAACCTACCTAGGGAGACAAAAGACCTGTATGCAGAAAACTATAAGACACTGATGAAAGAAATTAAAGATGATACCAACAGATGGAGAGATATACCATGTTCTTGGATTGGAAGAATCAACATTGTGAAAATGAGTATACTACCCAAAGCAATCTACAGATTCAATGCAATCCCTATCAAATTACCAATGGCATTTTTTACGGAGCTAGAACAAATCATCTTAAAATTTGTATGGAGACACAAAAGACCCCGAATAGCCAAAGCAGTCTTGAGGCAAAAAAATGGAGCTGGAGGAATCAGACTCCCTGACTTCAGACTATACTACAAAGCTACAGTAATCAAGACAATATGGTACTGGCACAAAAACAGAAACATAGATCAATGGAACAAGATCGAAAGCCCAGAGATTAACCCACGCACCTATGGTCAACTAATCTATGACAAAGGAGGCAAAGATATACAATGGAGAAAAGACAGTCTCTTCAATAAGTGGTGCTGGGAAAACTGGACAGCCACATGTAAAAGAATGAAATTAGAATACTCCCTAACACCATACACAAAAATAAACTCAAAATGGATTAGAGACCTAAATATAAGACTGGACACTATAAAACTCTTAGAGGAAAACATAGGAAGAACACTCTTTGACATAAATCACAGCAAGATCTTTTTCGATCCACCTCCTAGAGTAATGGAAATAAAAACAAAAATAAACAAGTGGGACCTAATGAAACTTCAAAGCTTTTGCACAGCAAAGGAAACCATAAACAAGACGAAAAGACAACCCTCAGAATGGGAGAAAATATTTGCAAATGAATCAACGGACAAAGGATTAATCTCCAAAATATATAAACAGCTCATTCAGCTCAATATCAAAGAAACAAACACCCCAATCCAAAAATGGGCAGAAGACCTAAATAGACATTTCTCCAAAGAAGACATACAGACGGCCACGAAGCACATGAAAAGATGCTCAACATCACTAATTATTAGAGAAATGCAAATCAAAACTACAATGAGGTATCACCTCACTCCTGTTAGAATGGGCATCATCAGAAAATCTACAAACAACAAATGCTGGAGAGGGTGTGGAGAAAAGGGAACCCTCTTGCACTGTTGGTGGGAATGTAAATTGATATAGCCACTATGGAGAACAATATGGAGGTTCCTTAAAAAACTAAAAATAGAATTACCATATGACCCAGCAATCCCACTACTGGGCATATACCCAGAGAAAACCGTAATTCAAAAAGACACGTGCACCCGAATGTTCATTGCAGCACTATTTACAATAGCCAGGTCATGGAAGCAACCTAAATGCCCATCAACAGACGAATGGATAAAGAAGTTGTGGTACATATATACGATGGAATATTATTCAGCCATAAAAAGGAACGAAATTGAGTCATTTGTTGAGAAGTGGATGGATCTAGAGACTGTCATACAGAGTGAAGTAAGTCAGAAAGAGAAAAACAAATATCGTATGTTAATGCATGTATGTGGAACGTAGAAAAATGGTACAGATGAGCCAGTTTGCAGGGCAGAAGTTGAGACACAGATGTAGAGAATGGACATATGGACACCAAGGGGGGAAAACTGCGGTGAGGTGGGGATGGTGGTGTGCTGAATTGGGCGATTGGGATTGACATGTATACACTGATGTGTATAAAACTGATGCCTAATAAGAACCTGCAGTATAAAAAAACAAACAAAACAACTAATACTAAACTTTCATTGGGTTATTTGTATGGAAATATGTTAATATAAATGTTTCAGACATTACATGAAATTTCTAAAAATCTTATATTTGTATTTGTATGGAAATATGTATGGAAATATGTTAATATAAATGTTTCAGACATTACATGAAATTTCTAAAAATCTTGTATTTGTATGGAAATATGTATGAAAATATGTTAATATAAATGTTTCAGACATTACATGAAATTTCTAAAAATCTTATATTTGTATTTGTATGGAAATATGTATGGAAATATGTTAATATAAATGTTTCAGACATTACATGAAATTTCTAAAAATCTTATATTTGTATTTGTATGGAAATATGTATGGAAATATGTTAATATAAATGTTTCAGACATTACATGAAATTTCTAAAAATCTTATATTTGTATTTGTATGGAAATATGTATGGAAATATGTTAATATAAATATTTCAGACATTACAGGAAACTTCTAAAAATCTTATATGTTCTGGTATAATGTTATAAGTAATAATCCTAGTTATTACTTTAAAATGTATATCTCAGAAATAACTAATTTTCTTGTCAACTGCATTATTATGAACTTTCATCAAATCTTTAACCATGGTCATTTTTAAGTCTTTTGTCATTTACAGACAGTTCTGGGTGTACTCTGATGATTTTGCAAATATGTTCCTATAAAAGAGTTTCATCTTCAAGAAATTCATGGAAAAGACTCTGACAAGTACAGGTTTCTGGTAACTGACTGTACTGCTGAACTGAATGAATAAGCATTTTCAGAACTCTAATGAAAAACTGATGAACTCATAAAACTGCTAACAAAAGATCAAGATGAAAAAAAAGAAATTAATTACATGGGACTGAGTGAACTGATGAGGATGAGTATAATTTTTGTGACTTTCTGTCTGAATTAAAAAAAAAAATCCCACAAGGACTCAGAGGAAAAGAATATACAAATCAATTTTCACTGCAAAGTAAAGGAGCTGTTACAGTGGAGGATTACTGGACTGAATGTCAATATTATGACATAGTATAAGTGTGTTTCATGTTTGGTAATTGCAATCATTGTTGCTTTTGTTGTGGTCATCCATGTACAATGCTTGGTGTCAGTCTATCTATCTCTTGTAAAAATAAAATACAGTGTGTGTGTGTGGAAAAAAAAAAAAAAAAAAAAAAAAAAAAAAAAAAAAAAGGAAGAGTGGTGAAGCTTAATCTCAGAAATTTAATAATCTATTCAGAAAAGCAAGTAAATGATACATATTTTACAAATAAAATCCAAGGGAAAGAACACATTGAATAAGTGTGGATGAGATAAATAGAAGAAATCTTCTTTCATGAGCAGATGTATAATAGGAATGCCAATAAAATATGTTAAAATATCTGCTAAATCTACAACATTTTGTGAATTTTAAACTTACGTGCCAGTAAATATATATTTATTCAGGTTCACAATAAACTTAACTGATACACAGTATTTTATTAAAAAGGTTAACTGTGATGGTAGATATATAATCCAAATACTACTTGAAGAATTTCCAAATTACCCTTTCCTGTATTAGATTAGAATATATCATAATCTGAACATTCACTCACATACTCATTTTTATTTATATATAAAAGCATATTTTAAAATTTTATATAAAAAGAGCTGCCGTGTTTCCTAATATACAGATGTATTAGGTCCTGACTAAGAGGAGGATTAAAATGTTTCCAGGGCCTATGAAAAATGAGGGAGAAATTATTTTTGCATATATTACCAGTGCTTTTGTATAATTATTTAATATAACCAGATTTTTAATTTAAATTTAATTCATCAGAACATTCTTCTTGATTTTCAGTTAGCCTGACATATAATTTGACATTTGGTTATTTAGAAATTAGTTTTTTTCCCTACTATAGAACAGACATAATAAGCCTTCCCATTCTCTCCCAATTTACATACCACACTGTCCTGTATAATTTTTTTCCAAGAATAGAATATCTTCCAAAAGGAAGATATTGGCTAAAAACTGCAAATCCACTTTTTAAATGGAGCCATTATCAAATATAGCCTTCAACTTTAAGTCAAGTTTTATAAAATTATTATCTCCATTTAAAATCTTCCCATACTTTAAAAAATGAAATAAAAATTCTATGACCTATATGACATTTTTCTTTAATATGTAAATATGTTGATTTTAAAAATTAAAATTCTGATTGAAGTTGATGATTGTTATATAGTCCACTGTATATTTCAGAATGGTTGGAATCACCTTTGATGAATAAATCCACCAAATGTATTGTGACTAATCTCTGTTTCAAGACAATAGTGTTGATAATAAATCAAGATAAATCTTAATGGGATGGGAGGGAGACACAAGAGGGAGGAGATATGGGGATATATGTATATGTATAGCTGATTCACTTTGTTATAAAGCAGAAACTAACAGACCATTGTAAAGCAATTATACTCCAATAAAGATGTTAAAAAAAAATAAAAACATAAATACAAACGAATTCACGCAGAAAAAAATAAAATAAAAAATATGGCATGAAAAAAATAAATAAAAATAAAGATCTCTAAAAAAACAAAACAAAACGAAAAGGTAAATCTTAATGAAATAAACAGAGAAAGGGAGGCAGTTAGCTTCAGGTGAATGATTTGAGCTAAATGACATTTTAGTTGACTAAACAGAAATGAAATGTGGCTTCACACCTTCTGGAGAAAGACTGTTCAAATTTGGATTGAAAATCTACATAGCAATTCTTGGTTCTGAGGCAGGTGGATCCTTTGAGTACTAATACCCATCAGTTCCACTGGGCAGGTTAATTTGTTTAGATGTTTATAGATAGCTAAATCATGTTCTTATTCCCAGGTCTTTCACAATATATCTTTAAGAGAAGTTCAGAGACAGTATTGAGAAGATATTCTCAGATCCATAATTTGCCATAAAATTCTAGTACTTTGGAAGTGTTCCACATCCAGTGGTATTGAAAAATACATATAATAGAAATCACATCTTTAATTAAATTGATAGCCCCATCATGAAAATTCTGCTACATAATTAATGGCCAAGATACATAAGATTTTGATTAAATCAAATTAGTTATTATAAACAATACATAAATCATGAAACCTAATATTAATTAAAGTCAAATAATTTTACAGATCTTCCTTTTAAAAAATACACTAGGTTCAGTGATGAGAGCACTCTACCACCAGTACTCAATAATTTTTAATGGCAGATACTCAGATTTATTCTTTTGGCCAATCATAAATTAGAAGTCCTTCAACAATAACAGGACAAAACTGTTACTAGAGATTTATAGGAATTCAACCAGAATTATGTCATTTATTCTTTTTTTCATGCACTTAAAATTTAATATCTACCAAGTGCCAAATATTTTGGTATATGTGTGGAAATCAATTATATTTACCTCTTAAAGTTCTTTGGTTAGCCTATTCATGATCACAGGTTAGGTCAAAACTAAATCATTTATGTATTTCCTGAGGACAAAGTGATTTGTAAGATCAATATTTAAATTTTCTTCTGATTCCAGTTAATAATTTAGCTAAAGTCATCCTATATTCTGTGTACTAATGATGAGTGACTCTGAAAAGTACAATCATATCAAACAAATGGCAGTATCTCAAAGGCACAGAGGCCATGTATAAGTTACATATGGCCACAGAGGAACTGCTTTCCCGGAACAAAAGATGCATAATAAGTTGGCTAGGATTTCCATCACATAATCTCCTTAGTTACAAGGTAACATTTAATTCAGAAAAATTCAATCAATTCAGATCAAAGAAACATTTTTGTATATCCACTCTGTACAGAGCATTTCTTCTATGTACTATGATGGATGTATGTTGTGTCTTGCAAAGTCCTTAGTAACTGTTAATATCAGCATTTAATAAAAACTAACATTTTCTGAGAATAAAACCATATTTTAGGAACTGTTCTAGGTACTTTACACTTACTATCTCTGAAACCCTATGATAATCCTGAAAAGCTGGATGTTTTCACCCCTCATTTACTGATGAAAATTAGCCTTCACTCATTAAAACTCAAATCCAGACTGACTTCAATGCTTACCCTCCCAAACCTTATACATTGGGTCACAAGAATTCTATATATTAAAAGAATAGTGACAACGGCAAAAAAATCCTACAAGGTAACATAAGAACAAGTAACAAAATGAGGAGTAATAATTTCTGTGGGAGAAATCCATAAGGATTGGAATGGTCAGATGAGGCTTCAAGAAAGAATTAATGGAGAAATGTTAATAGGTTATAGATAAGGGGTTAGAAAGTCAGTAAAATCTAAGTAGACATGATAATAAGCATGGATTATTTGGGACACAGTCGAAGACAACTTTTGTAAGTTCAAAAGATGTGTATATATTTTGTGGACAAATTTGCATAACGGATTTATTCTTATAGCTAAACAGAGCCAGTGAAGGTTGTTAAGCAGACAACTGATAGAGTTTTGGAGGATTAACTGGACACTCTTATTTAAGTTGAGAAAACATGAGCCAGGCAGACCAGTTAGAAGACAATTACAACACTCTAGGCCTGTAGTTGTGTGGTGAGACTGAGTGCAAATTTAAAAAAGGGGGGGAGAGGGCTTCCCTGGTGGCACAGTGGTTAAGAATCTGCCTGCCAATGCAGGGAGCATGGGTTCAAGCCCTGGTCCACGAAGATCCTACATGCCGCGGAGCAGCTAAGCCCGTATGCTACAACTACTAAGCCTGTGCTCTAGAGCCCACGAGCCACAACTACTGATTCTGCGCTCTAGAGCCCATGCTCCACAACAAGAGAAGCCACCGCAATGAGAAGCCCACATCGCAACGAAGAGTAGCCACCGCTCACCGCAGCTAAAGAAAGTCCATGCGCAGCAACGAGGACCCAACACAGCCAAAAATAAATAAATAAGTAAATTTTTTTTTTAAATTAAAAAACAATTCAGACAACAGATTTCTAGTTAATTAGAATAATGTGAGACAATATGCGTTATATCTGAACAAATGAAAATTTAAAAAACATTTAAGAAAAAAGAGGGGGAATATATCTATAGAAGGATCAGTGTTACTTGGAGAGTGGAGGTGAGGTGGGAGGTTTGTGATGTAGTTCAGAATCCATTCATTCAATGTGGCTATGAGTCCTGAAACTTTCAAAAGTGTGTTCTAAACCTCCCCCCCTAATTGGCTATGACATTCTGCCAGCTGTGCCCTAACTAGACAGGAAATCTGCCACAATTCTTCTGAAGAAGCAGCTATGAATTTGTCCCAGGTGTTTGAGGAGTGTGATGGAGTTGGGAGTAGGGCTTCAGAGAACGTAATCTCAGATCCTCAGACTTAGTGGAAAGGTCCCCTGTAGTTTTGATGTGATAGGGCTGTTTCTTCTGACTAGAGGTGGAGTGAAATAAGGGGACATGGGCTTGTCATTACATTAGCTAAATGCAGGTCAAATGAATGTGTATCAGGGTTGTTAAAATATTATCTAGAATTCATGTCCATTTATAGATTCTATTGCTCAGGAGAATGGGAGTAAAAACAACTGTGACTAAATTTCCTTTTCCTTTGCCCTGATGGTTATCCAGATGTGCAGTGTGATTGATGCCTGTGTTGGGAAGATATGCTATTGGGAACGTGATGCACTGCTTGTTTGGGTCAGACCTCAGGATGCAATTATATTTTCCCTTTTCTCCAATCATGACATAATAATCTCATGTTCTTTCTCTAGTTTCAAATTGTTTGTCTCTCAGTCTCTCTCTCCATGCACACACACACACACACCCCCCCCCCCCATAGAAGTCTTAGTACTGTTGACTCTAGAAAGAGAAGGCACACATCCTGTAGTCCATCATTCAGCATCCACACATCACACTGGAACCAGGAGGTTGATAGCAATCATTACCCATGAGATGGGCTTGGACCAGGGTTCCCCAAGTCCTGACTACAAGTTAGTCAATTACCTTGAATGCTGAGATTGGCTGTGATGACTTTAGAAAATTGCTCTTGTTCAATGAAGAATGGCCCCACCTCAAGTCATCTACACCAGGGGTCCCCGGGCTGCGGACTGGTACCGGTCTGCGGCCTGTTAGGTACCAGGCTGCACAGCAGGAGATGAGTGGTGGGCGAGTGAGCGAAGCTTCATCAGCCGCTCCCCATCGCTCCCCATCGCTTGCATTACCGCCTGAATCATCCCCCACTCTCCCCCTGTCTGTGGAAAAATTGTCTTCCATGAAACGGTCCCCAGTGCCAAAAAGGTTGGGGACTGCTGATCTACACTGTTGCCTTCAAAAGTGCTTTGAAATCATCATAGGGGATGTGGAATCTCAGGCACTACCCCAGAACTACTGAACATAACCTGAATTTGACAAAGTCCCCAGTGATTTATGTGCATATTGCAAACTGAGAAGCATGTCTTTTCTTAAGTTACTTTGATCATCATTTTTTCAGCTTATACTTTCAACAAATACTGATTGATATAAGTACTACCCCTAATTTAGTTTACTTCTCAGTTGCTCAGGACACTTCTTGAGGCAATGTAGACACTTAGGACAGATTTTACAACACCATTCCTTGCGGTAACTTTATACTATCAAGGAAAATGCATTAATTGTTTTTCTTCATAACCTCTTCAAATCACTATGAAGAGAACTAGGCACATATTTCATAAGATTTCTAAAAAAACTTTATTTGCAAATCTAGATTTTTAACACAGCACAGTCTCATGGCTGATGAAAGTACAAATTTATTTGACATAACTGCTGGTTTCAGTGAAGTCAGCCCAAGATATTTTTCAGAAATGTGTTTCAAAGGTGAGCCATTTGATCTAAAAATATTTATGGAAAATTTATATTCTTGTGGGGTTAGATGGATATCAATTGTGACTAAATTAAGTCTCTGTTAACTACTGGAGGAAAAATACTTAAACATTGCTCGTGACATCACATTAACAATGAATAATTCAGCTGGATTCAATGTAAAAAAGATGTGTAATTTGAAGCTTTTGCCACATGAAATAAAAATTTGTGTCAAGGAAGTCACTCTTAAAATATCAAAAATTATCTTTCTCCCATACAAAAAACTAGTGGAATTATAAGGTAAATAGGGTAAAACATTAAAATACATCAAATATTTAATTATACATATCAATTACATACATTGTTCCTATTCATCTGTTAAAACATCAAGTTGCAAGTAGAATCAGTGTTCAGAAAAATTTGTAGGTCAGAAAATGGCCAAATGTAGAGAAGATTCCAAGTCATTAAACCCCACATTTCAAAACCGGCTGCTGGTAATTTGACCAGTTTGTATTTATTTGGCATCAGCAGCCGTTCTGCTAAGGCAAAGTAAATGTCATAAAATGTTTTGTTTTCTAGCAGCCATTGGCAAATAATTGGCATCTGTTTTCTGTTGTCTAGCTGCAGTTATGTTTTCTGAAACAGAAGCTTCCATCCCTCATCTAATAACTTGTTGATTTAGGATCCCCTAGGGACCAAAAAAAAAACTTGTTTGAGGGGAAATAAAGAACCATGAAAACATGTGGACTTCAGAAACATGGATTGATTCATAGTGCATTCCATCATAAGAGTGTTTGGACTCATCTGTCTCTAAAAATAAATAAGAACAGGAAATAAGTAACTCTTTTGGTAAACCTAAAACAATGAAGTTTCTGTATGGCAAAGCTGGAAAGAGACAAAGGTCCTTTTAAAAATAATTTTCTTCTCATTCACCTTCGACTACTTTTTGACAAAAGCCAAAAGCGTTAGTGTTAGAAATAAGGGGGCAAAATCTCCAGAGTGGAGAAATTGGGCTTGCCTTGAATTTAAACACTTTTAAAAGCTCATTTAAGTGGGGGATGTGATTACTTGTAGAGCAGGAAAGGCACTTAGAAATGTAACTGTAGGAGCCTCTCTGTTTTTAATGTTTAAGAGCAGATAAAACGCCACTTTCACTGACTTCAGGCATTCTTCTGGCTGAGGACTAGGCCATTAATAGTCATTAACACTCTTTCAAATGTATTGCCAGAGTGGTAATGAAATCAACACCTTCTAATTTTTATACTGAAGCTCTGCCAAAGTGCATTTGGTCTTATCACTACATAGCGATGTGTGATGTGCTTGCTACCTAAGACATCAACATCAAGGCTGAATAAAAACATAAATCTTTTATGATGTTGAGACATGTTACTATTTTATTGTAAATCAATATAGATCAATTATTCAAACAATTATTCACTATTTTCTGAATGAAGGGAGGACAAGCCAGTGGCAGTATAAAGTGGGGTCTGTTTTCCTATTCTGAGGTGACCATCAACTTGGGTTTTTGAAACAAATCATTCACTGGAAAGCTATCCTTAGAAATTTGATTCCATGCCATATTTCCACTATTTGTCATTTAGGGAAATGTCTCAAATAATCAGTTAACGTGGTGAGCATCTTTTTTTTTTTTTTCATAAAACAATACCTAATCTAACCATAAGTGATGGTGGTCTGAGGTTTTATACTTTAAAGTAAATGGACAGATTTACCAGTTGATGTCCCAGCCCACCCTCCTTTATAATTATGTAATATGAATAATTGCTGTTGAGTTGGTCATATAGAATATTCTTCTTGACAGAAGAGAAAAATATATTGACAGATGGAAAGAAGGAAGGGAGGAACCAAGGAAGGGAGGGAGAGAAGGAGAGAAGGAAAGAAAGAAGTCTTCCTTCTTAACCAACTTCATTTAGAATTTCATATTCTTTCTTCTTCCTGACCTTTCTTCACTATTGAAATGTATTTGTAGGGTGAAACTACACCTTCCCTTCCCCATGTCCCCCATCAAGCTGTGACTCATGGAGAAAATAAACAAGTTAGCATGGCAGATAGCGACACCTGTGTCCACACCTTCCCAACAGAGACCACAGCTACTTACTCAATAACCATCTCTGCCCTACTTAATCTTACTCTTTTCTGATCTCCTTTTCTTCCCAGCCCCACCAGTGACACTGGTCTACCTCCTTCTAGCAACAAATGTGTAGGAGACTAAATGTTGCTGTATAATCCCCAGATGAGAAGATGTATCTTATTTCTAATCTTTGTGTTTTCAAGGACTAATCATTATGACTCATAAAGGCATTATGCTTTTTCATAGAGGATCTAAGTATACAATAGAAGAGATTGAGGAGCATAAAATAAACATTTTACCCTCACCTATTACTTTCTGTAGCTACCAGCAATGGCCTCAAGAGAATTGTCTGCTCATTTTATAGGCCACTATGATTGGGAAGTTCTATATAGTCATTCCATTTTGCTTTGGCTAGAGAACTATGTGTTTATTTACGTATTCATTCAACATAATATATAATTATTCAGTTGTTCCTGAGTTCCAAGCAGCATGACAGGTCCTGGTTATACTAATATTAACAGGACACAGTCTTTGTCCTGAGAATTCCACATTCTGGAGAAAAAGGAAAATATGATCATAAGCAATAGATTATAATATTTTGAAATTAAGTAATATCATATATGGTATGAATAAAGGGCTAAGGCAGAAGTAAGACAGTGGTGAATGGTCTCTTTTGACCGAAAGACATTCAACTATTCTTCTACTGCACTATACAGATCAATGTCTATTTTGGCAGGGAGAATGCAGACAGAGAGCAGTCACATTTAGAGTAAGAAGAAAACTGGTGAACTGGAGAGCTACAGCCAACATTCTGAGACATGTCATTGAACCTAGTCTTCAGAGAATCTGGAAAAACTCTGAATAATGTGGTGTACTTTGAAAATATACACAAAGGCTTTGCTCCACGAAGTCAGCAATTGAGCCAAGGAAGGGTTAGAACTGAGAATCCAGGAAAGAAGAGGTAATGAATCACCACCATCTCTTCCATACACAACTGGAGATAGATATCAAAGCTCACTCCACATCCTTACTGCATGGAGAGCCTGCCCTCATTACTATATGCTGGATGTCTTTAAGATTTTCAACTTGGAAACTGAAAGTGGTTAAATTTTAAAAGTATTTCAGGATCTATACTAAAATGAACTAATTCATTTTTAGATCAATTGCATAAATAACCATAACATTAGTTGCTATTAATTTTAGCCAACAATTAGTTACTGTGGCTGGTCAACAATATTGGAAAATCTCATAGAAAAGATGGTGTATTTAATAGTTTTCAAAGTCAATGTCCTCCTCCCATAGATAATATTTTTATCGCTTTTATAATTACCATTTTCATATGAAGAGTTCACATTTTTAGAAACTTCTAGCTTCTAATACTAAAATATCTTACAGCTTTACTCTAGATCTTATCAAAGGAAGATTTTTCCCCCTAATTTTCACTTGTTTTATATAGAAGTAATTCATTAAGTTCTATTTTGATTGTCAGAGAAAAAAAGGGGTAACATTAAGAAAATACGCTAATAACAGCACTTTAAAGCCTGGTATGACATGAAAAATCATAAGAAATATGAAGGCAAAATTAATATTATTTACTATGTTATAGAATTTTTATTGTTTTCTTGTTAAATAAAATAGATTTTACCTAATGAGCCCTCCCCACAGACATTTCTCCTGACTCCTCTTACCTTTGATTTCAAGTATGTGCACTCTACTTTGGAGTTCTTCCTTTTCTTGAGCTGCCTAAGTGAACAAATTTCAAAGAAAAGAGTCCTTCAGCATAATCTTAGAGGATACCTACTTAAGTATGAAAAAGATAATACAGTAACTCTAATATATTTCCTGTAATTATTAATAAATGACTGAAAACTCGAGGATTGGCATAAAGATGCTCTTTCCCCAGTCACAATATTCTTGCATGAATATTTGGTATATTGTACATTGAAGTGTATCTTAGACAGATGTTTTTGGCAAGGGAGCACGTGCACGATTAACATGAGTTATGCATATGTCTGTTTTTCTAAGGCATTGATTTATGGGTACATTTTAAACTTTATTTTCATCAAAAACTATACTTTAATTTCATAAGCATATTCGTCTTCGAGCTTGTAATCATGTTAGAGGAGTTAGTTTCAGTTAAAACATTCATTTTCCAACTCTCATTATTCAAGGAATGGTACATTTAGAAAAGACATTTGAATTTTTAATAATTCTCTGTGAAAAATATTGTGTTAAGACTTATCTAAACATGCCAATCATATATCAGAAATTAACAACGCATTTAAATATAGTAGGACGTAGAAAGCAGCTATTTTTCTACAATGCAACTATCAAGATTATCCCAACGTGTGCTTGGGAGGATATCTGCCTTCATTTTATAGCTGACAACAGTAAGAGCCAAGGAAGGCTACAGGATTCCCATGACTGCATAGCTAATTAACAGAGTAACAGGATTAAAACATGGCTTAACTGTATTCTTTCTACAGTTACCCACCTCTGAAAAATAATGAAGTCTATCTAAAACTACCCACTTCAAAATTTATTTGTATATTAACATACTCAGGTCCTTTGCCATTTTCATGTGAAATTATTTTATTAGTAGTCATTAGTCATTATAAGCAAAATATAAGAACTAGGTTGAGGATAATCTATATTTATAATATTTATCAAGAAAATATATAAAATAAAGCAATTAGATATATTATAGTTTTTATACAATGTCTTTTGATCTTTAAAGCTCATCTAACTTTGAAAATCCCAAATCTTTATGGATTCCTTGAAGTTGGTTTTAGTTTTTGGTACAATTCAGTTATTTTTTTCTCATAAAACCCAAGCAAATATGTTATTTAATAAATCTAAATAAAGTTGAGAGTATAATGGTAACAATGCACAGCATAGAAAAACTGATGATCTGTGTCAAATTTTGGTTCAAGAAACAAAATGAAAAATTTTATTTTATGAACAATCCCACTGTTTCCATAGAGGTTCTGAGGATTCCACATATAAGATAAAGCCAGATACTTTATCAGAAAAGTATTTTTAAATCTGCTCTTCAACAGTCATGTTTAAGAAAATTAAAAGGTAAGCCAGGAAATGGGAGAAAATATTTGTGTTACATATACCTGAAAAAAGACTGATCTAGAATATATAAAGAACTGCTATAATTGTAATTACAGTAACAGAAACAATAATAAACAATTCAATAAAAAATAACTAGAGGGGGCTTCCCTGGTGGCGCAGTGGTTGAGAATCTGCCTGCCAATGCAGGGGACACGGGTTCGAGCCCTGGTCTGGGAAGATCCCACATGCCGCAGAGCGGCTGGGCCCGTGAGCCACAACTGCTGAGCCTGCGCGTCTGGAGCCTGTGCTCCGCAACGAGAGAGGCCCGCGCATCGCGATGAAGAGTGGCCCCCGCTTGCCACAACTGGAGAAAGCCCTCGCACAGAAACGAAGACCCAACACAGCAAATATAAATAAATATAAAAAAAAAAAAAAAAAAATAACTAGAGGACTTGAAGGAAAGGTGTAGAAATGGCCAAAAAGTAGATACAAATGCTCAACAATAACAGTCAACAATACCAGGAAAATGTTAATTAAAACTACTATGTGATAACACTTCATTCACTGGAAGAGCTAAGGGACAAACAAAAAGAACAACATTATGAAGTGTTGGTGAGGATATAGAGAAACTGGAACTCTCATATGTTTCTGCTGAGGAAGTAACACGGCACAACCATTTTAAAAGAAAGGGTTGATACTTCCTTATATAGTGAAATATACACCTACCATGTGACTTAGCAATTCCACTCCTTAGTTTAACCAAAAGAAGAGTAAGCATATGTTTACGCAAAGACTTATACACAAATGTTCACAGCAGTTTTATTCATAGTAGTCACAACTAGAAACAACCTATATGCCCACAGATAGGTAAATGGATAAACAATGGGGTGATAATCAGCAATAAAAATAAATGAACTATGGACATATGCAACCGTGTAGAGGAATCTCAAAATTACTGTGTTGCATGAAAGAGCACGTGCAAAGAGTAGTACAAAAGCATCCATGCTGTATGATTTAATTTATATGAACTTCATAAACAGATTAATGAAACTGTATGATAGAAACCAGTGCAGTGGTTGCCTGGGGACTGGGAATGAGATTGGGGCCACTGACTAGAAAGGGGCACGAGGAATTTTCTTGGGATGGTGGAGATGTGCTATATTTCAATTTTAAGGGTATAATTATTTGTCAAAACTCATTGATCTGTGTGCTTAAAATCTTTGTATTTTATTGTGTGTAAATTAACCACAATATACCAAACAAAGAAAAAAAGGAAAGAACACAATGTGGAAAAAAAGGTAGAGCCAGGGTATAACTTTGGATATTTTTTTCAGTGTGTGTTTATTATATTTTTACAATGGCCAATGTACACCTTCAGAATTATGATTTCTGTATCTCATTTATTGATGTTCAAGTATAATAGCAAATAACATTCTTGACACCTGAAAGAGTAATTCCGATTTAATCTGAACTGTATGATTGTTGTAATTCGTATGGGCATGAGAAAGTGTTTACCCTCCACCTTGTACTTTTATTTTTTGTGTCTTCTCATTCTGTAGAAGTTATCGTAGGGAAGAAAAAATTTGTCTTCTTTCCTTCTAGGTTCTTTGGCTGGCCTAACAATTAAATGGACAAAAGACAGGTTAACAGGAGAAAACGAATGAATATAACTTCTTACGTACAGTAGACCCATAAAAATATGAGACTCAAAGGCAGTTAGGCAAGTGATGTGTATATGCCATTCTGAGCTAAGGAAAGGGGTAGATGTCTTGGACTTCAAAGGAGAGGAAGGCAGTTCACAGGAAGATGAGGAGAGCAGATGTTTGGTAAACAAATATTTGCCCTGCTATGCAGGTAAATCTCTCAGATGAAGAAGTTACAGCTGGTAATAGCTATCTTCCTGGTAAAGGCCCCCTTTAGAAGTTCTTTTAGGCAGTTAAGAGGGAGGCAAAAAGCTTTTCTGAGTCTGCTGGGTTTCGGTTGCCTTCAGCTCAAAATAATGTATCTGCCAAACTGGCACATTTGTGGAGGGGCATATTCTGCTCCCCTTCATTATGTAAAATCACTGGGAAAAACAAAATGCCAAATTTTTCTTTCAAATCAGTTCATTCATTCATCTCTTTATACAATGATATGCACTAAGTATTTAATCATATTCCAGAGTAAGACACACGTATTCTCTTCAACTGGGTTGCATAGTTAGTGAGGCAAACAAGCAAACAGAAAATAACGGAACAAGTGATATGATTATATCAGATAAAAGATGGTATGGTGAGTGAAGTGTTTAAAGACAATGCAAGACATTCTAGGGTCACCTACCATACTATGGCGACTACTGTGAAATTTCTTCTGAGGCCTTTGGCAAACTGTTGATAGGTTTTAGTCAGAGACGAAGGTGATTTGGTGTGTGTTTAGAAAGATCTCTGCTGTCAGCTTGTTGAAAAGGAATTCACTGAATCACAACCGCAAGCTGACATTAGTCCAGGCAGCTCTCCAGGCATAGATAACAGTGGCTTGCAACTATTATAGCAGGCAGGGTAGGGAGAAATGAAGAAAGATTTGATGATTGTTGTGATATGACTTGTGTATCTCTCAAACACTTTATTTGAAAATGAGGATGCAGATATTATTATTAGGGTTTTTGGGGGTTGGGGATGACCACGTGTTACTACTGCATAGACTTAATTTCTAGAATCTCTCACTGATCTTGTCTTTTTTTTTTTTTTTTTAATTTCAGTGTCAATGAAAATTTGCGTACCAAAATTGAAGGCCAGGAATTTTGTATAGGAGCAATCCAGACCCTGAAAGGTGGGTACTTTAGCTTAAGATTTTTATACCTGATGTTTCAATTTCACATTTTTATTTAATAATAAGCTGAAAGCCTTGGTGGATGCATCATAAGTTTTAGGGGAAAAAATTGTTAATCATTAGAAATACTGCCTCTGAGAAAAAGTAAAATAATGTTGCTTTGCTATACAAGAAACTTTTTAAGATGGTCTTCTCAATATTTCAGGAATATATCTCTTTAAATGCAGTCTTAAATCTACCTAATTTTGTGTTTTAGAAGATTTTTCCAGAGAGAAGTCCCATAATATTTTATATTTTTTGAAGATTTCTTTCAAATGTGGTGTTTCAGCTTTTCTTTTACTTCAGTATTGTCTTTTTTCATGTATTTTCAAAATTTATGAACCTGAGGATTTATATTATGTTCTTGAATAGTAACTGAGCAGGCTTCATACTTGCTCCAACTCTGGAAATACTGAGAGTTAAATGTAAACTGGATATGATGCTTTCTTGGGATTTTTTTCTTAGATAGGAAATTCAGTGTTTTGTTTTATTTATTTACTAGATTTAACCTTATATCAGTACTTTAAAATTCAACTCGAATACTTAATATTTTACAAAACATTTCCCAGATCTACATATTGAATTATTTCTTATTTTCTCTTTGATTACACATAATTCATTTGTGTCTTTGATAAAAAACTTATTCACCTATTAATTTGCTTGTTAATTCAACAAACTGCTTAAATATCTACTCTTTGTCAGGCACTGAAATGGGCACTAGATGTATAGTGCTGAGTAAAAGAATGCTCCCACTTTCAGGCAGATTACACTCTAATCTATCACATTACTGAAATCTTTCATTGTTTCAACAAATATTTATTGAATGCCTTCTATGTATGAGGCTATTGTAGGCACTTGACACCATCAGTAAAGAACATTTCAAGATATTTGCCCTTATGGGGCTTACATTCTAGCAGGAGGAGATGGTAAATAAACAACATAATAAATATGTAAGTTATAATAAGTTAGATGGTGATAAGTGCTGTGGAATAAAGAAAAGATAGAAGATGTTTCGAAGACCTGAACATACCTGGGAATTGGACAGGAAGAGAGGTGATTGGGGTCAGCCTCACTGGGGTGATATTTGAACAAATACTGGAAAGACTTAAGAGACTTGGGAAGTAGTTATCTGAGGGAAGAACATTCTGGGCAGATGGAATAGCCAATGCAAAGGTCCTAATGCGGAATATGTGGCATGTTAGAGTTACAGCAAAGAAATCAGTTTGCCTAGAGGAGAACAAGCAAGAGAACTGTAGAAAAAGAGCCTGCCAGCAGTGTAAAAAGTTATAGACTGATATGGATCTGTTTGCCCTCTAGAATCTTCCAAGATGTCTTGATAACCTGTTATTTCTGTGTCTTTTGCTGTGGTTCACAAAGATTCCGTGTCTTACATTATGTTGTGTGTGTCTTCCATTCCCCCCTTTATCCTCAGTACACTCTACACAGCTCCTCTCTTTAAAAGTAACTTGCTTGAGTGAACTTCCAAAGTTTTCTTTGGTGTATCATGGAATATGAGGACATAAAGTCACCCTTTTAAGAGTGCATACCTTCTGGCTAAATCATAGATAATTAGTAAGAAGGAAATTAAATCCACCTGATTCATTTTTAGCAGCACTCTAAGGGCAAAATAGGTGTTGGGCCAAAATAGGTGTTGCACTTTCTTTTTTTTAAGTACCATGGTCTGGAGAAAAGCCTGTCACAGAGACCAGTGGCTTTCAACTAGTTATAAGACAAGATAGATACTTGCTTTATAAAGCCAATGGCTTTAGAACCTTGCTTTTAGTCTGAGCCAGCGACAGGAAAAAAAGGTATAAAAGGTATGGTCCAGAAACCTAAGTAACTTACTTTTTGGTTGGACTTGAAAGAAATTTTTCAACTGATTAGTTGTGAGGATAATCATTGGAGGGTTTATATGCTATTTAATAGAACATCAGTCCCCCTGTAGCTACCAGAAGGAGACCTACTAGCGAAGATGCTCATGAACCAAAACTCTTAAGTACATAACTCATTCCCTCTTATATTTAGCAAAGCAGAATAACACACTGGAGGAAATCAAACTGACCTTCACCCCAAACTCGGAGTCTCACTCCCATTGCCATCAGTTTATGCCTAAGGGTTGACTCAGGTTTGTTTTTAACTCTGACTTCCTCACAAGCTCTTGAACCCCCCGACTCCCTCCTTCCCAGCACACTGAAGCTCCCTCCCAAGTCCCTGACATTTCCAGTGAGGGTCACTGTATTGATTCAGTGCTGATAACTGAGGAATAAATTCTTACATGTTGGGTAGGATCTTCACTATTGTTTTGCAAATTAGCCAACTGAAACAAAATAGTGATAATGTGTTATTATGGTTAAGGTTAATAAGCTGCTGATTACCTCTAGAGGATACAATTACAGACACGTTATTTAAAGGGCCTATTTTGCTGAGCTAACTAGTAAATGAACAGAACATTTATGTGCGTGGTGTATTAACATGAGCATGGAATTTTGAGCCTGGTAGAGCTAGTTCAATGTGTTTTTCGCTCTTCTCTCTGCTTCCTCGTCAATGTCAGCATCATCCTGAGGTCTGGTCCCTGGATTGTTGTGAACTGCCATTTATAATCCATGAGATGTCCAGCAAGTTACTTTACCTCTTTGAGCCTCGGTTAACTTAGTTGCACAGTTTGGTAATGTTCACTTGTCTATTGCTCACAGGAGAGATTGCTATTTAAAACACTTGTTCTCCATCTGGGATCATACATGATAATTTTCCCACTTTCTTGTGTGCCATTTGTAAAAGATAAATTTAACTTTTTTTTTTTTTTTACTAAAAATAAGGTTTATTACTCTTAACCAAAATGATACTGCCCCTTAGATGTAGTCAAGGCATTACTTGTAAGCTGTCTTGGACACCCTTGGAATCCAAGGCCATTCACTGATCTATTCCTCAGGAATGCAGTACTGTAGTGGATAGATTCCTGGTCTCTACCAGGTAAAGAATGCATTCTTCTAATCCCCCCCCCCACCCCCAAATAATGACTTTGGATATCTTATAAATCCCATTTTGTAGCTACGGAAAATCTGGCTGGACATATCCACATTCAGAATTGCCAGTGACACTCAATAACTGGCTACTTTGAATATGGCATTGACTACCACTAGGCTTTGTCAAACAAGGATTTTTAAAAAGGTATCCACTGAGTCAGAGGTAGATGTAACTGTTACTTTGGGGTCCTCTTTGTATGGGAGATGATGGAAAAAATTGTCATAAGAACTACTTGAGTTCCTCCCTTTCTTTGCTCCTGAGAGCAGATTGCTTCTTTGGTATAACTGATGTTGTTGAATTCCTATCCAGAATCCATTCTACACCTCCCCCTTTTCTAATAGCACCCAGGTTTTCCTTCAGGCTTTCATCTTCCTCAGGCAACCTGTACATTTCTGGAGGTGGGCCTGAATCCTTCAACCAATCAACATACCCCATTCTCCAGGGCAGTCACTGGCATGTGACCTGACCCAATTAGGGTGATTCTGAGGACTCTCCTATTATCATGAGCCAGAAAACTACCTTTCTATCAGCAACTAAAAGAAAGAATATAAAGCTCCAATCACTCCTGAAAGACAGCCTAAAGCAACACAGAGAACCAACCTTAGGAAGAAACAAATATGGGGGAGCGTAGAGAAGATATTGGAACCAAAACTGAGTTCCTTAGACTTTCCTGATCCTCTGGAGAAGCCCACCTTGAACTACACTGGAGTTTTGGAATTCCAGCTAGGAGTTTAAATTTTAAAATTTAAATTGCCTGATATATTTGGGTACCTATCCATGGTTTAGGGGGAATCAATTTGGAACAATTGTAGTGATTCATTGTAAACCTGAATATTTTCTGGATTGGGAATCATATAGTATGCTTCTCCTGGAAGTTTCCACATGAAGAGGAAGAATGGACCCCTATAAAATTTTACAGAATTTTCCAGTTCACTAAAGGGATGCTATTCACTCAATCATCATGTAATTTTGATGAACATATATGACATCAGTAGTTACTGTCTTTCTTCAAATTCTTACAAAAATAAATGATGGCTTTGTGGCCCACACTTTCAAGCTGACCTGTGGCTCCTGATTCAGCTGACATGTCTTCATTCACATGGTTTTAACAACAGTGGCAACATCTGGTTTGAGGCTTGACCTGGCTCTGATACGCTCTGTCTGTAGAAAGATATAAGGATAATAAGGTTTAGACAGTAATTTTAGCATAATAATCACCAGTTTTGGAAGGCCTCCAGTTACTTCTCAATAGGTCATTTTCCTCTAACGTTTGTTATTATAGCACCATGTACAACTCTTTCTTAGCATATGTTTTGTATACTTGTGGGAATAATTGGTTAATGCCTGTTTTATTAACTAATTTCTTATCCCCAAAAGGTAGAGACCATTGTCTGTAAACACTATTGGCTTCCTAATCCTAGCACATTGTATGGCATTTATTAGGCTCAATATGGATATGTATTGGATGAATGGATGCAGGGAAAGCTTATAATAGAGTAGGAGATAGTCAAATGAGAAATAATGCCAAAAAGCAGAAGTCAAGTGATAGCCCCATACCTCAAAATGTAAGTCACTTTTGTTTAGTGATCATTCCAACAACTAAGAATGTAAGGGAATAAGTTTTATTCACAATCTAAGTATAATTTGGAGGCAGTAGATACATTCTCTTAATCTATTTAAAAAATTTTAAGAGCATAATTTCATGTGGATTCTGTTTTTCTATTTCATGTGTAAATCACTTCAAATATTAGCTCCAGATGGTGCAGTCTCAAAGGTTTCATATTTACTCACAGTTCAATATTCTTTTCCAAATCAAATGTGAAAGCGGCATTTCATACAAATACTAGTCTTGAAACTGAGCAAAGGTAAGACAATCCTCAAACCTAGAGACTACTAGGGCCTTCCTTGGTTCTTTCAGGAGGCAAAAGGCTCCTAATTGTATGAATATTTTATCCATCCAGGAAGGTATTCAGGTATTCTCCCCGCCCCTTCTTTCCATCTCCTCCTCTCTCTCTCTCCCGTCTCCCCAGCAAAAGTCAAAACTAGATAATGGGTTAATTGGGAAAGGTTTTCTTATGTTAATCCTTTTTTTTTTTTTTTTAACCATCCCTTACCTTGACCTATACACACATTCAAAGAGAGGGAGAGGAGAAAGAAATGTGAAATGCATTTTGGAATATGACTAGCAGTAATTGAAAAATGTTTCATTTCTCTTTGAATTAAGATTTCACATTGCTTCTTTTTGATGTGTTTAAAAATATTCTACTCGTGATGATGACTGTCTTTGTGTGTGTGAGCAGTGCTCAAAAAAACAATGACTGCTCAATGTGTTGTTGAACCCAAGTTAGTGTGCCCGATGCACAGTGAGGCCAAACAAACTGAAATGTTGGTGTTTGGAGCAGAGAAAGGTTTATTGCAAGAACTAAGGAAGGAGAATGGGCAGCTCATGCTCAAAAGACCTGAACTCCTGGATGGCTTTCAGGCAAAGGTTTTTATTTTTATTTATTTATTTTTAAAAATTTATTTATTTATTTATTTATTTATTTATTTTGGCTGCGTTGGGTTTTCGTTGCTGCACGCGGGCTTTCTTTAGTTGCACGAGTGGGGGCTACTCTTCGTTGCGGTGTGTGGGCTTCCTATTGTGGTGGCTTCTCTTGTTGCAGAGCATGGGCTTCAGGCTTCAGTAGGTGTGGCACGCAGACTCAGTAGTTGTGGCTTGCAGCCTCTAGAGCGCAGGCTCAGTGGTTGTGG
Organism: Balaenoptera acutorostrata; assembly: GCF_949987535.1. NCBI lineage: Eukaryota > Metazoa > Chordata > Mammalia > Artiodactyla > Balaenopteridae > Balaenoptera > Balaenoptera acutorostrata. The sequence goes on from NC_080070.1 coordinate 68,341,095, forward strand.
TGCACGGGCTTTGTTGCCTTATGACATGTGGGATCTTCCCGGACCAGTGCTCGAACCCGTGTTCCCTGCATTGGTAGGCGGATTCTTAACCACTGCACCGCCAGGGAAGCCCCAGATAAAGGTTTTTAAAGACAGTGTTAGGGGAGAGGGTCTCAGGATGTGTGATCAGCTCATGGACCTTCTGATTGGTTGGTAGTGAGGTAACTGGGTGATGTTTCTGGAATCTCAACCTTCTGGTTCCAACCAGTCTGAGGTCTACATGCTTGTGGTCAGCATGTAGTCACCATCCTCCACCTGGGTGGGGGTCTTGGTTTCTGTAGAACAACTCAAAGATATTCATCAGATTGTTATCTATATCCCTACAGGAGGAACTAGGAGTCCTGTGACTCTATCGTCCTAATCATTAACTGCTTGAGCCTGCTCTTTGGAACTTGGAGGAGGCCTAGGAGATTAAAGCCTATTTTTTTCTTACTAAAAAGAAATGGGAGACACAGAGGGGGTTTTGTACTCTGGAGGGCCCTGCAGGGTTCTGCTCAGTTTCACATGTACCTAACAACACCAGAGAGAAATTTGCTCTTTGATTTGAGGCAGTAGCTACTATTTTGCAGGACCTTCTGGTGTGCAGTTCTGCTTCTTAGGCTTTTAGGAGTCCACAGATTTTTCTCAGAAAAGTTGTTGCCAATTCCTTATCTCCTCATGCCATATTCTCTTCCTCCTACTGTCTGTCTCTCAATGCTGATTGTGGCTATACTGCATTATTGGAAACTGAATTTTAAAACAAACTGTGGGTCCACATTTCACCTTACCCAGTAAGTCTTACTATTATGTAAGGATTCTCAGCTCAGAATTTTAGTTTATGTGAGAAAAGTTGCTATTACATTTGATTCAAATGGTTGACCTTTTACATTTATTGATATATTGCGTAGGTTTTCTCTTTACTCCAATATATTTTTATTTCCATTTTTATACTTCCTCGTTGCTTCTTCTCTGTCCTCTCTATTTTAACTTAAATTTAAAGAAACAGAGACTCATTTTCTTCAAATAATGGAGGAACTTTATTAACACTAGATAAAACAATCTGATTACCAAAGCATGAGAACTATAATATGGTGGGATCTTGCATTAGATGCTCATTCAGTGTTAAAGGCAATTCTCAGATTTCAGAAGTTTGTGACTCTTCATTTTAGGGTTCCAACACCTATATAATTAAATAAAAAGGAATTTTCAGACTTACCTGTCATGTCTCTATATTAATCTCTTTATGTGCCAGTTTTCCTATTTCTGCTTCTCTTCTCATTACCTACAGGGCTAAAACTTTCCTTACTCCTGAAATAGGCATTCTGATTGACTCAGCTTACTATCCTCAATTATTTTTTGCTTCAGACCTCATCATGGGTAGCTAGTTTGACTGCAGATTGACTTATTTTGTGCCAAGTACTCACCCCTCATCCAAACTGCATGAGGAAGTCATGGTTACATGGCTAGGTTGATCTCTGAGAGAGGATTTTAGAAAGGGCTGTTTCTCCTGTTTCTCTTGAAGCAAACTTTGTTATGATTGACATATCTAGTACAATGGTCCTGACTTCTAGCATTTAAGTCCTTATATTCATGTGTACAATTGCCGTATGAAATAATCCAATTAACAAATGAAAACCCACAAAGGTATATAATACTCTGATCTGTTTAAGTTATAGGTTCAGTGGCTGCAATTCAAACTATTAGTGGCTTTAAAAAGATGGGAGTTTATATCCTTCTTATTTAAACCTAATTTGCTATTGTGTCTCTTCCTTTATCTTCCTACTTCATTTTCTCTCTTCTTTTATTGTAAAGTATGCTCCTTCATCATAGCCAATGTTAAGTGAAAATTCTGTGCTGGGACTATGATATTCAGTTAGGTCTAAGGATGACAGTATTGGCAGGACATGGTCAATAAAGAAGAAAAAGTCAAATCCATAATAATTGCATTTTACTGGTAGGGCCAGTATAATTGTTCTACTTCTATTAAATAGTAGTACCATACCAGGGATTAATGACTGATAAATATTTCTTGAAAAATATAGGGAGCTTTTTTGAAATTTTTATGTAAAATTTGAATATCCACACTTTGTTTTTAATTCTAGTAGTGTTTTCCCTTACAATTAAAAAATCGTATTCTGTATATTTCTTTAATTATCAATTTCATGAATGACTTTGTATTTATTGATTCTCTTTCATGCAAAAGAAGAAAATTAGTACTCTTTTCCTTCCACCTCTCTTGCTGCTTTCTGGTTTTTGTTGACATTGTGGTCTTCTGGATTCATAATATTATAACTATGTTTTTATTATGTATCTTCTAAGATTTATTAAAAAGAGAAGAAGGATTCCGGAAATCCAGAATGGCAGCCTCTTCTGAATGTATTTTCTATGCTCCCATATCTGATTGTCTACTACTACTGAACTAGGTGGATCTGGTCAACATGAGATGTGTGATCATCCTAGAAACCAGTGGTGTGGGTGTGGGGCGTTTGGGGCTTTAACCTTATAGAGGGAAGTCCAGAGACAGTGGACTATGAGAAGCTCCAATATTAGGATCTAAAGATATTACTAGAAGAGGTAGATGCTCGAAGATTTGAGGACCACCAAATCCAGAAAACCCTCTGTCTTACACACACAACACACACCTGGGATGTATTGGGTGGGCCAAAATGTTCGTTCATTTTTTTCCGTAAGATGGCTCTAGTAGCACTTAGTTGTCTTTAACTTCATTTGAAATAATTTTGTTAGATTGTATGTGACAGCTGTCATATGAGCGTGCATTTAAAAAAAGACATCAAAATTGGTGAATTTTTGTGTAGCCATTTAATATTGAAGATGGAAGAAAAACAACATTTTCGGCATATTATGCTTTATTATTTCAAGAAAGGTAAAAACGCAAGTGAAACGCAATAAAGATTTGTGCAGTGTATGGAGAAGGTACTGTAACTGATCGAATGTGTCAAAAGTGGTTTGCCAAGTTTCGTGCCGGAGATTTCTTACCAGACAATGTTCCACGGATGGGTAGACCAGTTGAAGTTGATAGCAATCAAATCGAAACAACAGTTGAGAAACAATTAACTTTATACCACATGGGAGATAGCCAACATACTCAAAATATCCAAATCAAGTGTTGAAAATCATTTGCACCAGCTTGGTTATGTTCATCGCTTTGATGTTTGGGTGGAATGGAAGAGATCATGGGGCAAGCGAAATGAACCACCACCAACCGCATCAAAGGCCAGTCTTCATCCAAAGGTGATGTTGTGTATATGGTGGGATTGGAAGGGAGTCCTCTATTATGAGCTCCTTCTGGTAAACCAAATGATTCATTCCAACAAGTACTGCTCCCTATTAGACCAACTGAAAAAGGCACTCGATGAAAAGCATCCAGAATTAGTGAAGAGAAACACATAATCTTCCATGAGGCTAACGCAAGACCGCATGTTTCTTTGATGACCAGACAAAAACTGTTACAGCTTGGCTGGGAAGTTCTGATTCATCCGTCATATTCACCAGACATTGCACCTTTGGATTTCTGTTTATTTTGGTCTTTACAAAATTCTCTTAATAGAAAAAATTTCAATTCCCTGGAAGACTGTAAAAGGTACCTGGAGCAGTTCTTTGCTCAAAAAGATAAAAAGTTTTGGGAAGATGGAATTATGAAGTTGCCTGAAAAATGGCAGAAGGTAGTGGAACAAAAGGGTGAATACATTGTTCAATAAAGTTCTCAGTGAAAATGAAAAACGTGTCTTTTATTTTTACTTAAAAAACCGAAGGCACTTTTTGGCCCACCCAATATACTGGCCCTGCATAAAAATGTATAGGCTCCCTATTCTCGAGACTAGGATAGTGGAAGGAGCGTAGGGACCTGGCAGGGTGTCTCCAGCTAGGGTAGGCTAGGGATCAAGGAAAATAGGCAACAGCTAAAGGAACAGGGAACCCATCTCCTTCCATCATTTGAGAGATATCCCCATAAATCTGTTCCCAATTAGCATAACTCAGTCTCAGAAGCCAACCACAGTGACAACATCAAAAGCAAGAAAAGATAACAGCACAAATAAGGAGCTTGGTTGCCTGAGAGGAAAATCGGCCATCACAGAGAGCCAACTAGAAGACACACAGGAAGACTTGGACAGACAATAAATGAACTTAAGGGCCAAGGAAAACGTGAAACCGTCATTCTGGACCTAAATACTTGTAGAATTTTAAAAAGTTAGCAAACAAATTAAACTAAAAGAGCCACTGAATAGAGTGAATTGAAATTAGTGGTGCGGAGAGGTGTGGGTAGAAGAAATATCTCAAAGCCTGTAAAGATTTAGACATTGGATTTGGCAGAAATCATTCATGGAAAAGCATGGTGCTATTACAGAAATCCAAAATGACCTAGTGCCTCTGTTTCCTTACCAATAAAATGAGGATAATAATAGTATCTCATGGGATTATTATAAAGAATTAAAAGAGTTAATATTTGTAAGGTGCTTAGAGCAGTTCTTAATACAGAGTAAATGCTCTGTGTTTGCTAAGTAAATAAATAAGACAGAAATAATGACTAAATCCAAACACTGGTTATTTGAAAAGACTAATTAAATAAACACTTCTTGAGAATGGTTTTAAACAAGGAGAGAGAGAGGAAAAACAAAAAATTTGGAATGTAAAAGCAAACACCTCTAATACAGAGGAACTTAAAAGAATTATGTTTGAATATTACCTGCAAACCCATGCAATTTCAAAACTGTGAGAAATATCTGATTTTCCATTTAAATGCAAATTATCAATACTGACCTTACAAGAAGTTAAAAATCTGAATGGATCTATTACCACAGTACATATCGGTGCAGGGCACCAGGATCAGATGAATTTCCAGTTAAGTTCTATTTAATTTTAAAGGACAGATAATTTGAAAATTATCACAATTATTTCAGACCCAAACTGGAAAGCCTTCAGATTTATTTTATGAAAGCAATATAACTTCAAAATCAGAACCTGACTAAAATAGAAAGAATAGAAAATAAAGACAATCACATTTTGGAGGGTTTTATAACATTTTTGTTGAATCCCAAATATTATCATTTCAAAATGTAATCCACATCAGAATGATGAATAAGATATGTTATATCCTTTTCTTCTTTATGAGCTTTGAAATACAGTGTATTTCACAGTTACAGGACATCTCAATGCAAAAGTGAAATGAGATCATGTATATATGACCTCTATGGAGATGTCTTAAGATTTACATTTGTAAGAGAAGAGTAACATAGCCAAGTTGTCAAAACATACCTTAAAATGTTTCAATAACTGAATCAATTATCAGGTTTAGAGTTGCATTTACACTAGTTTGAAATGAATCAAATTTTTTAAAAGTCTCATCCTGTTTAATGTTGAATAGTATCCCGTTGTATAGATGGGTCACCATTTGTGTATCCAATCACCCTTTGAAGGACACTGGTGTCCAATCCAGCATTTAATGATTATAATTATGAACATAGGTGCTATAAGCATTTGCATTTTTTGTTTTTGTGAATGTAGGTTTTCATTTCTATAGACAAAATTATCTCAGAGGACAGTCTCACTTTTGATGAAAATATTCAAAATAAAATGAATAGAATTCAGCCAAAACATCAGGGCTAATGAGTTTTCTTCCATGATTGGCAGGGGTGGTTCAAAATCAAGATGCTAGAGTTACATAAATATTAAGTAACTTGCCTAAGGTTCTCCAGTGAGTGAGAAATTAAACAATTTTAACCCTCACTTGTTGACTCAATAATAATAATAATAACAACGAATATGTTATCATGAAATAGCTAAGTTGTACTCAAACTATTCTGTAGCTGTTTTATTTCTTAGAAGTTAAAAGATTCATCTTATAATTTTTCCTTTAGATATTGTAATGTGAGAAGAAACAGGAATTGCCATATTAGAAGTGAAGGCATTTTTTGAGATTAAATGTAAAATAAAATATTTGCTTTTGCTATGGATGAGTAAGTGAGAAGAAAAAGAACAAAGAGAGACTTTTTAGATTTTTGGCTTGACTAAAACTAGGTAGGATACTCATGATCTACTCTCAGCAAAAATGATAGAGGAAGAAAATAGACAGGAAAAGGTTTCCCAAAAAGTCAAGGGCCAGGCTAAAGAGAAGCAGAAGTGGCAGTATTATGACTGTGGAAGATGAATGTAGTGGCACTTCTCATTTATTTAGTATTCAGGATTTCAACCTTAATTAGGATTCCTTTGTCACATCATTCATCAAATATACTTGAAGAAATGGAAATGAACCTCAAAGTTTCTGTCGCCTCAGGCGTGCTTTTAATACTTTTACTCATTTCAGCATATTGTGAAATACAGTGAGTTGACTAGGAAATGTTTTAGTCAGAATAAGTAACATCCAAATGAAGACATCACACATTATAAGCAATTCTGGCAGGAACATCAAAAAGCAACCATTTAAATGGTTACTAACTTGCGTTTCTTTCAGCCAGTGCTAAGAACAATACCTTTTTTCTTTACCCCAAAATATTCTTCTTTGCCACCCAAAGATTTGTAACAGTCCTTTTAAAAAAATACCTTAAAAACGATTCCTGCTTATGAAATTCCACAGCGTTTGTTTTGTTAACAATGTGACTGTATTTACAAAGGAATTTGCATATTTATGATTATAACCTGCCAAGTCAGATATAGGATTATTAATTCAATAAGTATGTTTAGCATGTGTAGAACTACTTTAGGCACCAAGATAACCCTTTTTCAACCTTCTCCTCTGCAAAACCTTTTCCTATATGTGATGTCCTTACCTTGTCCCTACCTGTATGTGATGCCGCCTTCTTTGGTAACTGTGCCCCAGGTAGAAAGGATTACTCTCTCCATTTAGCACCTGTAGCCCTTGGCACACACATCTTAAATGAATCATCCATGTGCATAAATGTATGATACATATATACTATGTATGTCTCCATACAGAATATAAACATTTAAAAAGCAGGGATACTATTATATACATTTGGATTTCCAAAAACTAGAACTTGTCGATATTTAATATATTAGTCATCTTTTGATTTTACAAATAAATAAATGAGTAAATATGATTAATTAATCATATAATTAATAATTATATAATTAATCATTATTAGATACAGTAATATCATACTTGTTTTATTGAGTAGTTGTGAGATCAAACGGTCTTTAAAGTCTTTTTAAAGTTGCATAGAAGGTGACATTTCGTTGTTGGTCTCATCATGGATGCTCTTGAATTTGTATCCTACTAGTGTAATTAATGCAATAGCTGTATTAGAATTAAGCACTAGGCTTAGAAAGTAGTCTGAGCCCATATTTTACTGTTCACCAGCTATAGTGTGACTTTGGCCATGTTTTTAAACTTTTCTATACTTCCTCATCTAAAAATGTGAATAATAATGTGGGGTGTTTCACAGGGCTATTTGTTAAAATTAAATGAGGTAAATAAGTAACACACCTAAAAGAGTTTTAGATACATAACAGGTCTTCAGTAACTATTAGTTGTGACTATTATTAACATAGTTTGACATTTTTATAAGGATTTTGCTGATTCTGCTGCACAGAGCCTCCTTTTTTCTACCTATATTTTAAAATAAGAGACTGGATTCCTGATGCGTGAATTATAAAGGTTTCTCATACCATTTTAGAAAGCACTATGGACTCCCTTTGAATTCTTTACATTTTATCCCCAAATACTAATGTAATCATAAAGACAAAGAATTCCATTAATTTTCTTGAACGAGCTCTATGGGACGATATAGTACTTTGCAAAATAGAATAAGAGCTCCCTATATGTGAATATCCAGTAGGAAAAAGCTTTGTGGGATTTTTAAACCAACTTTGGCTAAAGAAACCCTGAGAATATTCTCGCTCCTCTGAGAATATGCTCTCTGTGTCTTATACTTCAGAGCTGTCAGTCAGTATTTTTGATCATTAGCCATCTGTGATTATTTTAATTTTTGCCAGCAGGAGAAGGAACTCTTTTCCACCCAGGAGCTCTGTTATTACAATATAATTTATATGTAAAGAGCTCATTTCATCAGTGAGAGAAACTTTTCTGCAGTTTTTTTAAGGTTTGAAGGAAACTCATGGTATCTTGTTTGTTTGTTTGTTTGTTTGTTTCTTGTTTTTCCCTTTCTCCACCTCTACACCACTGTTTCTCTGTCATACTTCACATTTATCCTGGCATCTCCCCATATAGAAATTCTCTAGTACCTAGTCAATAGTTTTAAGAACAGGATTAAGTTAAACTGATTTCTGTATGTTTTAAATGAAAACCCTCATATTTATTGTAGTTGCTGTTTTAAAATGTAAAGCTCATAGAGAAAAATATAATTTTACTTTGCAATGATGTTTAGTGTTGAAGAAGAAGCCTCTAGTTAAGATTTCCTTCTTAAAAGTTTATTAAAATGGCATGATGACATTTTAGCTATAACTATGTAATAAGGGCAAGTTTTGAGGGGGAAAAAAAGGAATTTAAAAATAAAAAAAGTTGGCCTTTTCTATGTAATACCATGAGTTAGGATTTAGAGTCATGGAATCATATTCATACCTCATCTGACTTCTGCTTCTCATTTCAGTTTGACCTTCAGCAAGTCAAAAACTCCCCTCAATCACTTTCCCTATAATGTGGAATAATAATGTTTAACTGAATATGGTTATTGCAAAGATTAATGAGTTATTGGTCATAAAATGTAACTCATGTATTAAAAGTCTCTGCATGAAGAGAGGACTGAATCCCCGGGTCATTATTGCAGCGTGGTTTTGTGAAGTGAAGTAAATTATTGATCAACTACACAAAATTTTAGGTCTCGAACTTTATGAAGCAAGTTGCAAATCTCAGGATAGATACTACTAGAAATTAGTGCTTTTGGAGGTCCCATGCCATTTCTTGTGGAAACAGAAAGTATATTATTGCTTCCTTTCCTGGTGAAAGGGCACAGTATATTCTTGGCAGAGTTGACTTTTAAGGAAATTACTGATGATCTGAGGACACTCTTATATTTTTCTTCTTTGTTTTCCATCTATTTTTTCCTCTCCCATTTCCTAACTCTATTTCTCTGTTCGCTGTCACTGCTTTCTTTGAGAACATGAACTGGGAGTGCTTCCTCCCATAACTGAAGCAGAGAAAGCAAACAATCTCAGTGTAGCAACATAGTACTTCCTGTCTCTGGGCACTTAGATGCTTGTTTAAAAAATAATTGAAAAGTAACATCATGTGTTCATTGTGACAATTTTTACTGAGAAGTTTGGAAAAAAGGCCAAGAATAAATGTAAGATTTTCTGGTTTTTCATTTGTTTTTCTCTAGGAGTAAGGAATGCGGAGGATGATATATAAACACACACACACACACACACACACACACGCACACACACACACACAGACACAAACACACACACACACACACACAGAACGTTACTTCCTGAAACAGTGATCAGCTTGGTGAGGAAGCAGCCGCTTCTTCTGAGAAATAGCAGGGAATGTAGCCAAGTGCCCAAAGAACCCTGAGTCACTAGGTCCGGTCTCATTGAAAACTAACCTAATCTGTAACCAATTTAACATCTGAACTTAATTTGTTTGGCTCTAATCAACCCAGAGCATCTTCCCCCATAGAAGCCTTGAGATTAGTCATGATATCCAGAAATGTCAAGAGTAATGACAAATAACTGACACATATATACCTTCATGCAACTTGCCTCTTAGAGGTGGTTTCTTAATTTTAAAAAGCTTCAAAATATGGCACTTTGTGATGCAGACAGAATCTGTTTCTTTATGCCAATCATTTGTTTTTTTAAGAATCATGGAATGGGCTCAGCTCCTTGTAGAGATAATTTTGCCCCAGTAGCAAAACTAAAAGAGTTACTGTTTAGATTTTTTTTTTTTAAGACAAACAAACTGTAGGTTACACCCCCGGAGCTGCTGAGAGAATGAGACAGTTTTGCTAACTCTAACATGACTTTTCATGACTCAGTCCAGAGCTGCTAAAATCATGTGACTTGCATATATTGTGTAGCTATATAGACCCGGAAACAATGTGGTACATCTCTGTCCCTTAGCAACTTGGGTTTATGTCCTGGAAAGTAACTCCACCCACAGGCAGTGAGAACTATAAGAATAACTCAGTTATATCTGCCTTCCTAGCCAGAGGTGAGAGACAATCAGGTCAAATAACAAATAAGCTATAATTAAGCTTTGGAAAATTTTAAAAACAAGTGAGTTAATAATTTTATTTCTATGCAAATAACAAGTCTTTGGGACAGATCAAATGCATTTTTTGCTTCCATATTGCTGAACTTTGATTTGATTGATTCTATATTTATCCCCCTGTGGCAGCTGGACCACTCACTTTAGAGGAAAACTTTCCTAATTCCAGTCTATCAAGGAAAATCTGCAAGTTAAAAACTCACTTTTATCAGCAGGCATTTGGAGAATGGCAGGTGACAAATAAAGCTCTTAGTGGATTATTCTAATTGCATTTTCTTTTACCTTCATAACTTAAAAAGTTGTAGGAAAAGGGAGAGGGCAACTTTCTATGGTTTTGACAGTTGTGCTTACATCTTTCTCAAATGAACACTGTATTTGAAGTTTTTGCAGACTCTGTGTGAAGCTAGTTTGGGAGTGTCTATAACTTGTACAATGGATATATAGAGAAAAGGACTAAGAATAATCAGATGCATTAGATACATAAAAGTATTGACTAACATTATTGCAAACTATTTGTAAGCCTTTCTCTACTTTTGTTTATTTTCACAATTTTCCTTACACATTTATTACTTTATATTGATGACAGAAGAGTAAAACACAAAATAATAAAACATAAGAACTTAAATAAAGAATAAAAAACTAAAATGAGGTAAACTTAGGTCTAAATGAAGCAACCATGGTATTAACTTGACTATTCCTTTAAAAACAAAATACATTTTATTATAAATCAAAACCCCCTAAATCTCAGTTTAAATTGTTACTCTGGGATTTTTATAATATTGATAGGAATTATAATATAGAAAGGAATTGAGTTGTAATAGAGATAGGAATTATAATAAAGAAAGGAATTGCACAGATATTAATTAGTTAATGAGTATCTGAGTATTTCTGAGAACACAGTTTCAATATTGGGCAATGATAATGTTTTTATTACAATTTCAATTTTTTTTAAACATTGGAAACAAACTTGAAATTTTATCTAAATGACAAATTTTATGCAAATATGCATGTATTATATATTCAGAAATAAGCAAACACATATTTCCCATTAACTAGAAGAACTAGAAAGAGAAATGGTTAATACGACTCAGATCAAAGTAAAAACTGGAATCCCAAGAAGAACATGTGCTTCTCAGTTGATTTTTCTGCCTACATCACATTGTATCATGACTTTATATATTTAACCTGTGCTCCCAACATGAGTACTTTAAATTTGCTTATAGTTTAAGCATTCATTCTTCATCAGTAACCAAATGCCTATATTTGCAGATTTTCAGAATTTATCCTTTCCTCATAATCCTCACAGAAATTTCTCCAAAATAATATTACTTTTCTAAGTTACAGAGCAAAATTGCATCAGTAGTGATAAATATGGCATGTAAGGGAAATATAAAAAAAAGCTCCCACATCTGACTGAATGAGTTAAGAATAGCTTAAAGGAGGTTGCATTTTTGATGACACTTGACAGTATATTTAAAGGTTGACAGAAAGCCTCAGGTGGAAAATGTATAGAAAGATAAGTGAATATGAGGTTATGATGTGTTCTGGGAACTACGAGTAGTTTTTTTATTATTATAGGGTTTAGTTTAAATTCTGTTTGTCTTCATTAAGTGTCTTGAGACATTGTGAAAGTGTGTAAAGAAGTTTATGGTTAGAGGTGAGACCGAAAATGTAGCAGAAACTAGATTTGAAAAAGGCCTTGTATAATTTGTAAGGGGATTAGATTTATCTATTCTCATTTCAGTCCCTTCTGTCTATCATATCCGTCATGTTTAAAAACCAGCAATGTCTCATTCAAATGACTCAAAGTCTCACTCCTTCAACAAACCTTACCTTGTTAAATAAATATGTAAGTTATTATACTACTGTGTCTGGCTTATTTCACATAGCATAATGTCCTCTAGGTCCATCCATGTCACTGGCCAATTACAGTGTTTTCTTCTGAATAATATCACATTGTTTACATATATGCCACATTTTCTTTATCTATTTGCTTGTCAATGGACATTTATGTTGCCTCTATATTTGGCTGTTGGGAATAATGCTGCAGTGAACACGGGAGTGCAGATATCTCTTAGGGATCCAGATTTTAATTCCTTTGCATATATACCCAGAAGTGGGATTGCTAGATTATATAGTAGTTCTATTTTTAATTTTTGAGGAATCTCCATATTGTTTTCCATAATGACTATATCAGTTTACATTTCCACCAACAGTGTTCAAGGGTTCCATTTTCTCCACATCCTTATAAATAGTTGATACTTTTTTTTTTTTTAATAATAGCCATCCTAATAGGTATGGGGTGATATCATATTGCAAGTTTAAAAAAATGTTCTTTTTTTCCACATTGCAGTTTTGATTTGCATTTCCTTGATGATTAAGGATGTTGAACATGTTTTCATAGACCGGTTGGCCAGTAGTTTGTCTTTGGAGAAACGTCTATTCATTTCCTCTTCTCAGTTTTTAATCAGATTGGTGTTTTGCTATTGAGTTGTAGGAGTTTTATATATATTTTGGTTATTAACCCCTTATCAGATATATGGCCTGCAAATATTATTTTTCCATTCCATAGGTTATCCTTTCACTTTGTTGCTTGTTTGCTTTGCTGTGCAAAAGCTTTTTAGTTTTAGTAAAATTTATGTATATTTGCTTTTGTTGCCTGTGCTTTTGGTGTTATAGATGAGAAATCATTGCCAAGACTCTTTTTTTTGTCAAGGAACAGTTTTCCTGTGTTTTCTTCTATGAGTTTTATGGTTTGAGTCTTTGAGTCTTTAATCTATTTTGAGTCTTTAATCTATTTTGAGTTAAAATTTTGTATATGGTGTAAGGTAAGGGTCCACTTTCATTCTTTTGTATGTGGATAACAGGTTTTCCAACACTAATCATTAAAGAGACTATTGTTTGCCCGTTTATGTGTTTTTAGTGCCCTTGTCAAAAGTTAGTTGGCCACATATGTGTGGATTTTTTGGGGGGCTCTCCATTTTGTTCGATTGGTCTACACATCTGTTTTTATGCCAATTCCATACCATTTTGATTAATATAGCTTGTGATATAGTTTGAAATCAGAAAGAATGATGCCTTGGGCTTTGTTCTTCTCTCTCAAAAGAAGATTTGGGGTCATTTGTAGTTCCATTTGGATTTTAGAATAGGTTTTTCTATTTCTAAAATGACACTGGAAGTTCAAAAGAGATATCATTGACTCTGTAGATCACTTTAGATATTATACACATTTAACAGTATTCTACCAATCTATAAGCATGGACGTCTTTCCATTTATTTGTCTGCTTTAATTTTTGTCATTAGTGAATTACAGTTTCAGTGTAAAAGAATTTTACCTCCTTGGTTAAGTTTATTTCTACATAATTTATTCTTTTTGATGCTATAGTATATTATGTTGTTTTCTTAATTTCCTTTTTGCACAGTTTGTTGTTGGTGTATAGAAACTCAGCTGATTTATGTATACTGATTTGTATCCTGAAATTTTACTGAATTTGTTTATTCTAATAGATGTGTGTTTGTGTGTGTGTATGTAGTCTTTCAGGTTTTCTACATATAAGATCATGTCATCTACAAACAGAGATACTTTTACTTTTTTTCTAATTTAGATGACTTTTATTTCTTTTTCTTGCCTAATTGCTCTGGCCAAGACTTCCAGTACTATGTTGGATAGTGAGAGTGGACATCCTTGCCTTACTCCAGATCTTGGGGGAAAATCTTTCAGTTTTTCACCAGAGTATAATGTTAGCTGTGGGCTTGTCATATACAACCTTTGTTGTGTTGAGGTACTTTCCTTCTATACCAAATTTGTTGAGAGTTGTAATCATGAAAGGGTGATGTGTTTTGTTAAACATTTTTTCTGCATCTATTGAGATGATTATGTAATTTTTATCCTTCATTTTTTAATGCAGTGTATCATATTGATTGATTTACATATGCTAAACTAAACTTGAATCACAGGGACAAATTTTACTTTTCCCTGGTATATTATCTTTTTAATATACTGTTGAATTTGGTTTGCCAAAAGTTTACTTATATAAATATATTGTTAAAATATATTGTTTAATAATATATATAATGAATAATCATACATAAACTTCATGTAAAGTATATCTGAATTCATCCCCAAAGTTTATAAGATCAGAAAGGGGATGGAGTAGAAAAATAAACATACCAAACATCACTGACCATGGATTAACTCAAAATACAGACTAATGACAGATAAAATACACAGAGAAAAATTAGGAAAATATTGCTAGGAAAAGAAGATAATCTTAGTCATGTCCCACAAACAGAGAACAAATTATGGTGATACAAAGGACATTATCAGCAGAGTATCAGGTTTGTGAGCAGATATCACTTTCCATATATGGGAAAGGTGACTTGAAGGACTACCCTAGAGAACCTTAACCTTAGCCTTAACCAGTCTCGCTCTCTGAGCCAGGAGGATGGATGGGTGACTTATTTTCAAAGATATGGCTGGTAAGACTAATGACCACTTAAAACTGTGGCCCAGGAAAGTAAGAGAACACAATCTGACACTTGCAAACAGGAGGCTATATCCCTAGAAGTAAGAAAAATATAAAAATGGACCAGTCTTGACTGAATCAGGAGATTTGTCTGCTATTATCTTCCTGAAAAAAGAAAATCAAATCCTCTGTGGAGTAATATAATGTTTTCCAGTGCCTCTACATATATTTTTATAGGTAGTGTCCAGTATTAAATAAAAAATTATCAGGCATGCCAGGAGCCAGGCCAAAATATCAAGAAATCAAGAGGAAAAAAGACCATAGAAACAGATCCAAATATGTTTTATATGTTGGGGTTTTCAGTCACTGACTTCAAATGAAATATGATTACAAGATGAAACTATGACAAGATATTATAAAATATAATAAACTTTACTGAAGTTTCACCAAGGAAATGGAATATATAAAAAAAAGTTCAAATAGAAGTTTTTAAAAACACAACAATAGTAAGTAAAAGAATAGACAGTGCATAAAAGAGAATTAGTGATCTGAAAGTTACATCAGTATAAAATAATTATTGAAATAGAGAAAAATTATGTTAAATATTTGAGAACATAAAAGGAATATAAGTAAAACATATGCCATGCAATGAAGTCACTGACATATGTGTATACTATTAAAGTAACTTGTAGAGCAAGGAGGGACACAGAGATAGATAAGAAGGGGAGGTGGAGGGGTAGGAAGAAGGAGGAAAGAAGGGGAAGGAAGATGGAGAAAGAGTGAGAGAGAGAAAAGTGGAATAAGGAAAGACAAGTAATATTTGAAGAGATAATATCTGAGAATTAAACTCAGTAAGGATGTCAAGCAAAAGATTCAAAATCTCTATAAATCTCAAGGACAAAAAATAAAACAACAAATAAAACATCATAGATACCTGCTAAAATCAAAAACAAGGAGAAAATTTTAATAGTAGCCAGAGAGGAAAAAACATGCATCATCCTCAAATGAACAATCATAAAAGTTACAGAAAACTTCCCAACATAAATGACGAAAGTCTGTAGACAATGGAATGGCACAATCAAAATGCTTAAAGAAAATAAGAACCAATCTACTTTTCCATACCCAGTGAAAGTGACCTTCAAACATTAAAATAAACATGTTTTAGGCAAGCAGAAAAGAGAACACTGGTCACCGGTGGACTCACCTGAAAAAGGTGCTAGAGGAAGGTTTGCAAATGGAAGAAGAATGTTTCTAGATGGAAGCAGAGTAATGCCTAAATCCCAAGAAAATATCCATAATTTTGTGGCTAAATGTAAAAAAAAATTAACTATTAAATAAAATGATAAAACTATCTGTGTCCATCAGGAGACACATACCATGTGGTTATGACTGTGTTATTATAATAATTTAAAATATACAGTGTCATAATAACAAAAATAAAACTGGAGTATCTATAATAATTTCAGACAAAATACTATTTATGGATAAAACATTAGGGATCTGCAAATAACAATATAATTAATTTTCCAACTCTGATGTCTAAAAATTACAATCACTCATGAAATTAATAACCCTAAAATTATATATCTATACCTGTATTTTATATGAGTCACCTAAAAAGAGAATGTGACAAGTCCACAACTTTAGTAACTCAAAAAGAAGCCAATATATCAGTAAGACCAGAAATTTGTAAATAGAAATTTGAGGAACACAACTATAAGTTTTATCTAATGATGGACAAAGATGCTTGTGCCCCAATAAATAAATATACATTTATTTTTATTAATACATGGACAATTTACAAAAATTGATCACCTAATAAGTTATACAGAGTATCCAAATTATTCAAGTATTTTATATCAACTAAAATTAATAACAACAAGAACAAATTCTCTCAACACAAATTTAAAAATCAACATATAGAAGCTAGTAAAATTCAGTAAAACAAATAAAAATAAAATTTCTTGAAAATTAAAAAAATGAAGTCTTAAGTTATTCATTTGTGAATAAGTTAGTCACAAAGGTCATTACAAATTTTAGAACTAAAGTACAAAGAAATACCACATATCAAGTCTTACAGAATGATACTAAATTGGTCCTCAGAGGTAAATGCATAACATTAGATGCACAAAAGAAGACAAAACCAGATATTTTCAACTCATGTAAAGATTAAGGGAGTTGAGGGACGTTTACAAGATAAAGAATAACTTTGACAATTTTAAAGAAGGAAGGTAAGATGGAGAAACTTATTTAACCAAATATCAAAATATATTTTAAGGCAGAGTGATTAAGACATTATGATATCGACATGGGTAGAAAATGAGAATTAGAATGAAAATTAGTTATTATTCAAGTTAGAGGATCAGATAAATGCCAAAAATCGATCATCCATTCAATATATCAGTGGCCATTTATTAAAGAAAAAAAAGAAAAAGGGAAAGAACAAAAACTATGAAAACTAGAATAAAGGGAATTATCTTCACCAAATAATCAAAATAATTATAAACAAAATACTGATAAGAATTTTTGCACATTAGCTCCAGTGTCTACAGTAAAGTAATGAGGATTTTTCACCATTTAGACTTGCAAGAATTGGAAAGCAGCTTACAAAATGGTCTTTATGTACTATGTCAGCCTGGATTCAGTTAGTAGATAAAAGTCACATGGGAATGCAATAAGAGATCACTATTATGTTGTTGAGGTAGCAAGAGCAGACACCAGTTACCACAATTAGGATTGAGGAACAAAAGAATGAAGTTTCTTTTTTTTTAATTTTAAATTTTAAATTGGCCTTAAACCTCTGTGAAAGGGTACTACCTAGCTGCTACTGTTGGGTTTGTTGTTTTTTTTTTCTGAACTCAAAAGAGAGACCCTATGGGTGGACCAAGTTCTCTGAAAAGGGATCGGAAAGTGTTAGAAAATTGCAAATTAAAATCAACTGCTGCCACTGATAAGGATAACTGCTACTGTGGTGATGAAGCATTAATCTAGAAATAAAAGTAAAAACAGAAAATAAAATAAGAATAGTGAAGAGACACAAAAGAGTATGTCCCTTTTCCCTACACCAGTTACCCAGGCTCTGTCTAGCACTCTCTATTGGCAGAACCAAATTGGAAGTCAGGTGCCAAAGAGAAATGTGGTTTTCAGAGTTTCACCTATATTATCACACAGCAGAATATAGTGGGTAGATTGGAAGCTGGCATACAGTAGCTTAATGATTAGAAGCTGGCATACAATAGCTTAACAACTGGACTATTTGCCAAATATACATACAAAGTCCAAAAGTATTAACAGATTTTTTAACTAAGGTAATTAAGAACAATGATGTAAGCACAATGTACAAAAATCAATAGCATCATGATAAGTGATATCCAACTAGGATATCTAAAGACAGGACGTTCAGATTGTTTAATAAATGACCATAAGCCTAATCATAACAGTAATATATAAAAATTGTATGATACATAATGGTAATAATATACATAATACATATTATAATTATATGTAACATATAACAGTAATATATATACATATATATAGAGAGATCTATATCTTTGTTTCTGTTACATGTTCTAATGATAGATAAAAACTATATATAAATAATTATAAACCCTTTTAAGGGATATAAAGAAGTTCTAATAAAGAGCAATAATATAGATTGGAAAGCTCAATATTAATAAAACTGTGAATTTTCTATAAATTGACCTAAAAATTTAATGTTACTGTAAAAAATTCTCAATAGATTTTTTTAAAGAAATTTTTAAAAGCAGGTAACAAATTTATCAGATAAAGAAAAAATTAACAATTCTAAAGAAAAACAGGATGGAAAAACTTGCTTTACCAAATATCAAAATATGTTTTAAGGAAGAGTGATTAAGATATTATGATGTTGACAAATTGATAGACAAATAGACAAATAAATAGAGCAGAATGAATCTAAAATCAGGTCCATGCATATTTGGAAACTTGATATGTCAGAGGCAGTATTACAAATGAGGAGAGAAAAGATTTATTATGAAGTAAATGCTGTTAGGGAAACTGGTTATTCATATGGGGAAAAATTGAAATCGGGTCATTATGTTAGAGTGTACACAATGACTAATTTTAGGTAGAAATGAAAAATTTTAAACTTTTAGGAGAAAATGTCACATGTTTTCAATGGCACCAGATTAGGTTATTTTAAGATAACAATTTATTACCACAAATTACCATTAAAAATGATAAAAGAAAATCTAAAGACTTTTAGAAAATATTTGCAAAAAGTAATACTAGTGAAATGGTTAGTATCTTGAATATGAAAGAACCACAGAAGAAAAAACACCTAATTATTCAATAGGTAAATGGGCAAAATGTACTAACAAATTCACAGAGAAGGAAATAAAAATTTCTAGTGAACATGTGGAAAGATATTCAATAATTCTAATCCAATGAAATATACTTTTCTTTAAAAATTACCAAATTATATAGTGTTGAGCATGTGGAGCTTTGAAAACTCTTATACCCTCATGGTAAGATGGTAAATTACTGCATCAATCTTTGAAAGTAATTTCTTAATATCAAATAAAATTCAAGATATTCTTACTCTGCACCCAGAATTTCCAATTTCAGGAATCTAAATAAAATCTTGCAAACGTGAACAAGGTGATATCTACAAAAACAATCATTGCCATATTGTTTCTTAGCAAAAAATTGTAAACAACCTAAATAAATATGTATCAATTGGAGGATGGATAAATAAATTGCAGTAAATCAGTAAAATGAAATAGTCTGCATATATAAGCATGATTAAATATTATTTGTTGAGCAAAATAAATGAAAATTGCAGAATGACAGTGTAATATTACATACATTTACATATGCAAAAATAGTAGTTTATAAATACATGCTTATATATAAAGTATTTTTAAAATATTCACTAGATTGATAAAAACAGTTCAGAAGGATGATTACCTCACAGGGAATGGTATTATGGAAAAATAGTGGCCTCAACTTAATCTGTAAATGCATGTTTTTAGTAGATAAAGACTCTGAAACAAATATTGCATGATGTTAAGATATGTTAAATGTGGATTACAGGAATGCGGATTCATTTATTTGTCATATATGCTTCTTCCTCTGTACATCTGAAATATTTAACTATACACCAATTCATTGTGATTTAAAAAATGCACCTGAACCCATATCTCATATTTTATACTCATATTAACTCAAAATGGATCACCTAAATGTAAAACCTAAAGGGGAAAATAGAAGAAAATGTTTATGACTTGGGGTCAAAGATTTCTTAGATATAAGACCAAAAAAATCATAAAAGAAAAAAATGGTAAAATGGACTACATAAAATTTTAAAACTGCTATCTAAAAGTTAATTACTGCCCCTGGGCAGCTGACGCGAACCTGCTCTCCTCAGGACCCGCTGGGGCTTTGGCTTCTGGAACACACAGGGCTGAGTCCATGCTGACAGCCCGGGGGCTTTGGGAAAACACGGGGTCAAGTCCATGCTAATGGGAGCCAAGTCTCCTCAGGACTTGCTGGTGCTTTGGCTTTGGGACATTGTCTGGTCCAGTTCACGCTGACGGGAGCCCTGTCTCCTCAGGACCTGCTGGGAGGTGGTGCAGCTGAAGGAAAAGGTAACCCACAGGACCCAAGACATGGTAGCTACTAATATACTCTTCCCACAGTACCTCTTAATACCTTGTAGGCACCTACAAGGGAAATAAGTATCACAACTTTGGTTGAACTTGGTTGGCCGTGTGGCTGACAGGGTTTTGGTGCTCCGGCCGGGTGTCAGGCCTGTGCCTTTGAGGTGGGAGAGCCAAGTTCAGGACATTGGTCCACCAGAGACCTTCCGGCTCTGTGTAATATCAAACGGCGAAAGCTCTCCCAGAAATCTCCATCTCAATGCTTAGGCCCATCTCCACTCAATGACCAGCAAGCTACAGTGCTGGACACCCTATGCCAAACAACTAGCAACACACGAACACAACCTCACCCATTAGCAGTGAGGCTGCCTAAAATCGTAATAAGGTCACAGGCACCCCAAAACACACGACCGGACGTGGTCCTGCCCACCAGAAAGACAAGATCCAGCCTCATCCACCAGAACACAGGTACCAGGCCCTTCCACCAGGAAGCCTACACAAGCCACTGAACCACCCTTAGCCACTAGGAGCACACACCAAAACAACGAGAACTACAAACCTACAGCCTGTGAAAAGGAGACCCCAAACACAGTAAGTTAAGCAAAATGAGAAGACAGAGAAACACACAGCAGATGAAGGAACAAGGTAAAAGCCCATCAGACCAAACAAATGAAGAGGAAATAGGCAGTCAACCTGAAAAAGAATTCAGAGTAATGATAGTAAAGATGATACAAAATCTTGGAAATACAATGGTGAAAATACAAGAAGCATTTAACAACGACCTAGAAGAACTAAAGAGCAAACAAACAGTGATGAACGACACAATAATTGAAATAAAAAATTCTCTAGAAGGAATCAATAGAAGAATAACCAAGGCAGAAGAACGGATAACTGACCTGGAAGATAAAATAGTGGAAATAACTCCCACAGAGCAGAATAAAGAAAAAAGAATGAAAAGAATTGAGGACAGTCTCAGAGACTTCTGGGACAATGTTAAACGCAACAACGTTCGAATTATAGGGGTCCCAGAAGAAGAAGAGGAAAAGAAAGGGACTGAGAAATTATTTGAGGAGATTATAGTTGAAAACTTACCCAGTATGGGAAAGGAAATAGTCAATCAAGTCCAGGAAGCGCAGAGAGTCCCATACAGGATAAATCCAAGGAGAAACATGCCAAGACACATATTAATAAAACTATCAAAAATTAATTACAAAGAAAAAATATTAAAAGCAGCAAGGGAAAAACCACAAATACCATATAAGGGAACCCCCATAAGGTTAACAGCTGATCTTTCAGCAGAAACTCTGCAAGCCAGAAGGGAGTGGCAGGACATATTTAAATTGATGAAAGGGAAAAACCTACAACCAAGATTACTTGACCCATCAAGGATCTCATTCAGACTCAGTGGAGAAATTAAAACCTTTACAGAGAAGCAAAAGCTAAGAGAATTCAGCACCACCCAACCAGCTCTACACCAAATGCTAAAGGAACTTATGTAGGCAGGAAACACAAGAGAAGGAAAAGACCTACAATAACAAACCCAAAACAATGAAAAAAATGGTCATAGGAACATACATATCAATAATTACCTTAAATGTGAATAGATTAAATGCTCCAACCAAAAGACATAGACTGGCTAAATGGATATAAAAGCAAGACCCATATATATGCTGTCTACAAGAGACCCTCTTCAGACCTAGGGACACATACAGACTGAAAGTGAGGGGATGGAAAAAGATATTCCATGCAAATGGAAATCCAAAGAAAGCTGGAGTAGCAATTCTCATATCAGACAAAATAGACTTTAAAATAAAGACAATTACAAGAGACAAAGAAGGAGGACACTACATAATGATCAAAGGATCAATCCAAGAAGAAGATATAACAATTGAAAATATTTATGCACCCAACATAGGAGCACCTCAATACATTATGCAAACGCTAACAGCCATAAAAGGGGAAATCGACAGTAACATAATCATAGTAGGGGACTTTAACACCCCACTTTCACCAAGGGTCAGATTATCCAAAATGAAAACAAATAAGGAAACACAAGCTTTAAATGATACATTAAACAAGATGGACTTAATTGATATTTATAGGACATTCCATCCCAAAACAACAGAATACACTTTCTTCTCAAGTGCTCATGGAACATTCTCCAGGATAGATCATATCTTGGGTCACAAGTCAAGCCTCAGTAGATTTAAGAAAACTGAAACTGTATCGAGTATCTTTTCTGACCACAACGTTATGAGACAACATATCACAGGAAAAAAATACTGTAAAAAATACAAACACAAGGAGGCTAAACAATACACTATTAAAAAACCAAGAAATCACTGAAGAAATCAAAGAGGAAATCAAAAAATACCTACAAACAAATGATAATGAAAACACGATGATGCAAAACCTATGGGATGCAGCAAAAGCAGTTCTAAGAGGGAAGTTTATAGCAATACAATCCTACCTCAAGCAACAAGAAACATCTCAAATAAACAACCTAACCTTACACCTAAAGCAATTAGAGAAAGAAGAACAAAAATCCCCCAAAGTTAGCAGAAGGAAAGAAATCATAAAGATCAGATCAGAAATAAATGAAAAAGAAATGAAACAAACAATAGCAAAGATCAGTAAAACTAAAAGCTGGTTCTTTGAGAAGATGAACAAAATTTATAAACCATTAGCCAGACTCATCAAGAAAAAAAAGGGAGAAGACAAATCAATAGAATTAGAAATGAAAAAGGAGAAGTAACAACTGACACTGCAGAAATACAAAAGATCATGAGACATTACTACAAGCAACTATATACCAATAAAATGGACAACCTGGAAGAAACGGACAAATTCTTAGAAAAGCACAACCTTCCGAGATGGGACCAGGAAGAAATAGAAAATATAAACAGACCAGTCACAAGCACTGAAATTGAAACTGTCACTACAAATCTTCCAACAAACAAAAGCCCAGGACCAGATGGCGTCACAGGCAAATTCTATCAAACATTTTGAGAAGAGCTAACACTGATCCTTCTCAAAACCTTACAAAATATAGCAGAGGGAGGAACACTCCCAAGTTCATTCTACGAGGCCATCATCACCCTGATACTGAAACCAGACAAAGATGTCAGAAAGAAAGAAAACTACAGGCCAATATCACTGATGAACACAGATGCAAAAATCCTCAACAAAATACTAGCAAACAGAATCCAACAGCAAATTAATAGGATCATACACCATGATCAAGTGGGGTTTATCCCAGGAATGCAAGGATTCATCAGTATCCGCAAATTAATCAAGGTGATAAACCACATTAACAAATTGAAGGAGAAAAACCACGGAATCTTCTCAATAGATGCACAAAAAGCTTTTGACAAAATTCAACACCGATTTATGACAAAAACCCTCCAGAAAGTAGGCATAAAGGGAACTTACCTCAACATAATAAAGGCCATATATGACAAACCCACAGCCAACATCATTCTCAATGGTGAAAGACTGAAACCGTTTCCTCTAAGATCAGGAACAAGACAAGGTTGTCCACTCTCACCACTATTATTAAACACAGTTTTGTCAGTCTTCGCCACAGCAGTCAGAGAAGAAAAAGAAATAAAGGGAATCCACTTTCGAAAAGAAGAGGTAAAACTGTCACTGTTTGCAGATGACATGATACTATACATAGAGAATCCTAAAGATGCTACCAGAAAACTCCTAGAGCTACTCAATGAATTTGGTAAAGTAGCAGGATACAAAATTAATGCACGGAAATCTCTTGCATTGTTATACACTAATGATGAAGAATCTGAAAGAGAAATTAAGGAAACACTCACATTTACCATTGCAACAAAAAGAATAACATACCTAGGAATAAACCTACCTAAGGAGACAAAAGATGTATATGCAGAAAAGTATAAGACACTGATGAAAGAAATTAAAGATACAAACAGATGGAGAGATATACCATGTTCTTGGATTGGAAGAATCAACATTGCGAAAATGTCTATACTTCCCAAAGCAATCTACAGATTCAGTGCAATCCCTATCAAACCACCAATGGCATTTTTCACAGAAGTAGAACAAAAAATTTCACAATTTGTATGGAAACACAAAAGACCCCGAATAGCCAAAACAATCTTGAAAAAGAGAAACAGAGCTGGAGGAATCAGGCTCCTGGAATTCAGACTATACTACAAAGCTACAGTAATCAAGACAGTATGGTACTGGCACAAATACAGAAATATAGGTCCATGAAACAGGATAGAAAGCCCAGAGATAAACCCATGCACGTATGGTCACCTTATTTTTGATAAAAGACGCAAAGATATACAATGGAGAAAAGACAGCCTCTTCAATAAGTGGTGCTGAGAAGACTGGACAGCTACATGTAAAAGAATGAAATTAGAACACACCCTAACACCATACACAAAAATAAACTCAAATTGGATTAAGGACCTAAATGTAAGGCCAGACACTATAAAACTTCTAGAGGAAAACATAGGCAGAACACTCTATGATATAAAGCACAGCAAGATCCTTTTGGACACACCTCCTAGAGAAATGGAAATAATGATAAAAATAAACAAGTGGGACCTAATGCAACTTAGCTTTTGCACAGCAAAGAAGAACATAAAGAAGCTGAAAAGACAACCTTCAGAATGGGAAAAAAATATTTGCAAATGAGGCAACTGACAAAGGATTAATCTCCAACATTTACAAGCAACTCATGCAGCTCAATATCAAAAAAACAAACAACCCAATCCAAAAGTGGGCATAAGACCTAAATACGCATTTCTCCAAAGAAAATATACAGATTGCCAACAAACACATGAAACGATGCTCAGCATCACTAATCATTAGAAAAATGCAAATCAAAACTACAATGAAGTATCACCTCACAGCAGTCAGAATGGCCATCATCAAAAAATCTACAAACAATAAATGCTGAGGGTGTGGAGAAAAGGAAACCCTCTTGCACTGTTGGTGGGAATGTAAATTGATACAGCCACTATGGAGAACAGTATGGAGGTTCCTTAAAAAACTAAAAATAGAACTGCCATATAACCCAGCAGTCCCACTACTCGGCATATACCCTGAGAAAACCATAATTCAAAAAGAGTCATGTACCACAATGTTCATTGCAGCTCTATTTACAAAAGCTATTACATGGAAGCAACCTAAGTGTCCATCAACAGGTGAATGGATAAAGAAGATGTGGCACATATATACAATGGAATATTACTCAGCCATAAAAAGAAACCAAATTGAGTTATTTGTAGTGAGGTAGATGGTCCTAGAGTCTGTCATACAGAGTGAAGTAAGTCAGAAAGAGAAAAACAAATACCATATGCTAATACATATAAATGGAATCTAAAAAAAAAAAAAGTTCTGAAGAAACTAGGGGCAGTACAGGAATAAAGATGGAGGCATAGAGAATGGACTTGAGGACACGGGGAGTGGGATGGTTAAGCTGGGACAAAGTGAGAGAGTGGCATGGACATATATACACTACCAAATGTAAAATAGATAGCTAGTGGGAAGCAACCACATAGCACAGGGACATCAGCTCGGTGCTTTGAGACCACCTAGAGGGGTAGGATAGGGACGGTGGAAGGGAGACACAAGAGGGAGGACATATGGGGATATATGTATGTGTATAGCTGATGCACTTTGTTATAAAGCAGAAACTAACACACCTTTGTAAAGCAATTATACTCCAATAAAGATGTTAAAATAAATAAATAAATAAAAGTTAATTACTAAGAGAATAAAAGGATGAGCCTTAGGTCAAAGAGAACATTTGCAAATCGCATAATGGAAAATAATTTTGTATCTAGAATATACGAAAAACTCGCAAAACTCAATAGTTAGGAAACAACACGATAATTATAGGCAGTAAATATGAAGAGACTGTTCAACAAAGCAGATTTACAGATGTTAAAAGCACATGAAAAGATTCTCAATATCATTAGTCATTAGATAAATACAAATAAAATAACAATGAGGTATCACTACATACCTGCTAGAGAGCAAAGGACAATTGACAATGCCAATTGGTTGCACAGATAGAGAACAGCTGGAACTCATACATTGCTGGTTGGCATGTAAAATGGTACAGCCAATATGGAAAAGGGTTTGGTAGTTTCTTATAAAGTTAAACATGATTATAATATGACATAGCAATCTCATCCCTAGGTACTTATCCACGAGAAATGAAAACATTTGTTTACACAAAGACTTATACAAGTATGTTTAGAGCAGTAATATTTTAACACCAAAGCTAGAAACAATTCAAATGTCCTTGAACAGATGTATTGATAAACACATTGTGATACATACTTACAATGGAATATTACTCAACTATTAAAAGGATTAACTGAAGACTTGCAACAGCACACATGAACCTCAAAATTTTTATACTAGGTGAAAGAAGCCAGGCTCAAAAGGCTACATACTTTATGATTACCTTTATATAACATTATGGAAAAGACAAAATTATGGGAACAGAAAATGGATCATTGGTTGTCAGGGTCTGAGGCAAGAGAGGGCTTCATTTAAAAGGGCAGCACAATAGTGTTTTGAAGGGTGATGGACCTGTTCTGAATCTTGATTGTAGTGGGGTATGCCGTTGTCTAAACTCCTAGAAATGAGCACCAAAAAGTGAGTGTTATTGTAGAGCTTAAGTAAAAAGTGAATAAACAAAAAACAGACATGTATTTCTGTGTGTGGGGTGGGGGGGTGTGAGAGAGAGAGAGAGATACAGTGAATTAGGATAAATGACAGATTCAGTGCTAATCAGTTAAAGCTACAGAGGGAGACCTGTGCAATCAAAATAAAATAGCAAGGAAAAGACCAAATGTTAGATTTTCTCCTGGAAAACTAATGGTAGAAAAGGGTTTTTCTCATCCTTAGGACTGCCGCATATAATTTGAAGGTTATAAACTGCATAATGTTTAGGGGAGACATCTCATCATAATCTGTGAGATGGGCATCCCATGAGCTATGAGGATGACAGCAATACAGTCTTTCATAGCAGCCCTGCACACGACTACCTTACAGGTGTAGGTAATGTACCAAATGACATGCTCCAACATGATTTTGGATATAAAGAGATGTATGGTTAAAAAGAAAAACATATAGATATTAATAACTTGATTAAATCCTGTTTGAGTTTTCCTTATTGATCATCCATTAAATATTTTGGTTATCACTAACTAATTGTTTCCTTTGACCAGAAGCAAAGAATGTAATTTACTACCCATTTGTGTCTACATAAACATCCTAGGAGATATGCTTAATCGAATAGCGAGTCTGATATTGAATCAATTACAATAGATTGGAATTTTTTTCTGTCACTGACTTGCTATGGTATCTTGGACATGTCACTTAAACCCACTGTCAAGAAATTTGGTTGAAATACATAGTTCCTAATTTTCCTTTCCATCCTAAATAAGCTGACGTTCTTCCTTCCTAAACATGATGCCCGTTTTAAGAAGGGTGAGTAGGCAAATTTCTGTTTGAAATAACTCTATTTAGCTTTTTTTTTAAACGTCTTTACTGAAGTATAATTGCTTTACAATATTGTGTTAGTTTCTGCTGTATAACAAAGTGAATCAGCATACATATACATATATTCCCATATCCCCTCCCTCTCGCATTTCCCTCCCACCCTCCCTATCCCACTCCTCTAGGTGATCACAAAGCACCGAGCTGATCTCCCTGTGCTATGCAGCTGCTTCCCTCTAGCTACCTATTTTACTTTTGGTAGTGTATATATGTCAATGCAACTCTCTCACTTCACCCCATCTTACTCTTCCCCCTCCCTGTGTCCTCAAGTCCATTCTCTACATCTGCATCTTTATTCCTGTCCTGCCTGTAGGTTCATCAGAACCTTTTTGGTTTCTTTTAGATTCCATATATATGTGTTAGCATACAATATTTGTTTTTGTCTTTCTGACTTACTTCACTCTGTATGACAGACTCTAGATCCATCCACCTCACTACAAATAACTCAATTTTGTTTCTTTTTTGTCTGAGTAATATTCTATTGTATATATGTGCCCCATCTTCTTTATCCATTCATCTGTCGATGGACACTTAGGTTGCTTCCATGTCGTGGTTATTGTAAATAGTGCTGCAGTAAACATTGTGGTACATGTCTGTTTTTGAATTATGGTTTTCTCAGGGTATATGCCTAGTAGCGGGATTGCTGGGTCATGTGGTAGTTCTATTTTTAGTCTTTTAAGGAAGCTCCATGCTGTTCTCCATAGTGGCTGTATCAATTTACATTCCCACCAACAGTGCAGGAGGGTTCCCTTTTCTCCACACCCTCTCCAGCATTTATTGTTTGTAGATTTTTTGATGATGGCCATTCTGACCGGTGTGAGGTGATACCTCATTGTAGTTTTGATTTGCATTTCTCTAATGATTAATGATGTTGAGCATAAATCACAGCAAGATCCTTTCTGACCCACCTCCTAGAGGAATGGAAATAAAAACAAAAATAAACAAATGGGACATAATGAAACTTAAAAGCTTTTGCACAGCAAAGGAAACCATAAACAAGATGAAAAGACAACCCTGAGAATGGGAGAAAACATTTGCAAACAATGCAACTGACAAAGGATTAATCTCCAAAATATACAAGCAGCTCATGCAGCTCAGTATCAAAAAAAATAACTCTATTTAGCTTTAAACCCGTATCTTGTCAAAGATAATTTTTTTGTGCGGCTCTATACTCAGTGTGGCTTCTTCTGGCTCTATCTACATAGAAAAGCCCAGATAATGTGAAATTTGATTTAGTATTTTCAGTCATATCATAGGAGACCTCCTGTATTCTGAGTTACCGTATTATAAAGACTGTTATTCTGTGAGTTCAGAGAGGAAAATGGTGCTGGGAATAATTGAAATCTGGTGAAAAGTATTGGGATTAGCAGAAGACTTTCAGTAGAAAAAAAGAAAATAAAAGTTATACAATTTTCCATGTGATTCACTTGTCTTCATTCTACACTGTTTCTGAAGTACAGGTTTCCTTGGGACTCTAGGTCCAATGTTTTTAAGCGACCACCACAAAATCCTGAACATTTTTTTTGGAAGGTGTGGTGAAAGCAAAGTATGGCACTTAACCAAATGGCAGAAACTAAACAAGCCACAGAGCAGATGAATGCTAAATGTTAATGAAGGACTGATATATGCATCCAGACACTTCTGTTTATATTAATTGATAAAGTTAATTAAGAGTAGATATAATATGATAATGAATTTCAAAAAAGAGCACTGTGCATATTTCTCTCTGTAACATTGCCCAGAATCTACTAACTTGGAAATAGTACTTTTTATTTGTGTTTTTTAAAACAAATACTGTTTTTGATAGACACTTGAGCATCTTTCAGGAAAGACAGAGGCCATTTCTTCATATGGAAACCTTCTAAAGGGAATTTGGAATAATTTTCTTGCTCTGCAGGAAGATGTTCCTTAGGGAAAGCATATTTAATAGAGGAAATGTGTTGATTTCAGTAATCACAGATGTTTAGTCCAGTCTATTTATATTTGACTTGACATTTCTTATAACGTATAAATAAATTTCATAAAATTTGGTGCTAATGAGAGTGTGTGATGCTGATAATCCTGGCTACAGTTAGGGAAAGTGCATATGGCTATTCTCCAGGTTTGCTCACACGTCTCTACCCACACACCTTCATATAAAATCTGTAACACCCCTGCTAGGCAATTACTTGACATCTATTGTGCAAAGACTGCTAATGTTACTAAATTATTTAGTATGTATAGAAGACAAGTTTCTGTCAAGGAATAGCTTGAGATTGCAGTGCTTAAAACCTGTTACAAAGTTGTTTGCTTTTTCTGAAGGAAAAAAATGTGCCAGTGGCAAGCCTTGGTTACATACTAACATTGATCTACGTTAGATCTGCATATCCTAGGCTCTAAAAAATATTAGCTAGAGTTGCATATGTCCATTTTCAACCTTGAAATTTCTTAAGCAGCTAAGGTATACTTTTTGTAGAAATTTTGAAATGGAAACTCCAATGTATATGAATATGTGTATAGTCACGTATAATCACATACATTATAAACACATGTACACACACAAACACATATTTTATTTTTCATTGAAATATAGTTGATGTACAATATTATGTTAGTTACACATATTTTCTTAAAGTGGTACTGGCATAGGAGAAGATAGAGAAAAACTAGTATTTATTGAGCACCCACTTAGCAAGGTTCAAGGCTATCGTTATTTCCCTAAGCTTTATCTGATCATAAGAATTACCTAAGGCATATGTTTAAACACAAAATTGTGATCCTTACCTAAGACCTACTGAATCAGACTCTAGGAGTGGGTACCTAGAAATTTGTAATTTGGCCATTGTTGGAGGTGAGTCTTTGAATCAAGGAAGTTTGAGGAAAAACTGAAAAGATTTCATTTAAACTTCTACTACTCGTATAGATATTGTATCAAATATATCAATAAACTTGGCTAATATTAGTTAATAAGAGGTGAGAGCTAGGATGTGAAATAAATCTATGTAATTCAAAAGCCCACATTTCCTACCCTCACTGCAGTTGCTTTAAAAAAACAAAAACATCCACCCCTCAAAAAAACCCCAGCTCTATTGATTTATAATTTATATACCATAAAATTCACACTTTGAAATGGTACAGTTGGTTTTATTATATTCACAGAGCTGTGCAACCATCACCATCACATTTTGGAGCATTTTCATCACCCCAGAAAGAAACCCATGCCCATGAACAATTATTCACCATTGCCTCCTCCCCTCAGCCTTGGCAATTACTCATCTGCTTTATGTATTTGCCTAATTTAAACATTTTATATAAATGAAATCACACAATATGTGGCCTTTCGTTATTGGCTTCTTAAAATTATCATAATGTTTTCAAGCTCATCCATGTTGTAGCATGTGTCAGTATTTCATTGCTTTTAAAAAATTTTTTTCGTTTATATTGGAACATCGTTGATTATGACAAAATAATTTTCTCTTTTATGGATATATCACATTCTGCTGTTCCATGCATCAATTGATGGGAATCTGGATTATTTCCACTTTTTGGCTAATATGAATTATATTGCCATGAATATTTGTGTAGAAGTTTTTGTGTGGACAGATATTTTCAATTCTCTTGAATGTCTAGAAGTAGAAATACTGGATAACATAGCTGTATATTTGAAGAATTCCCAACAATTTTCTGAAGTGTCTGCACAATTTTACAATCCCACCAGCAATGTATGAGGGTTCCAACTTCTTCCCATATCTGTCAACACTTGATATTTTTCTTTTTTGTTTTGCTGTCCTAATGAGTGCAAATGGTATTTCATCGTGGTTTTGATTTGTAACTTTTTAAACAGTTTTACTGAGGTATAATTGAGATACAGAACAAAAAACTGCACATGTTTAATGCAATTGATGAGTTTAGACATATGCATACGCCTGTGATATCATCACCATAATCAAGAAAACAAACATATTCACCACCAGTAAAAGTTTCCTTGTGTCCTTTTGTGTGTGTGTGTGTGTGTGTGTGTGTGTGTGGTAAGAATGCTTGACATGAGATTTACCTTCTTAGCAAATTTTTTAGATTTGAGATTTATTAATGAATAATGATGCTGAGCATTGTTTCTTGTGCTTATTGCCTATTTGTATATCTGCTTTGGAGAAATATCTATTTAAATCCTCTGCCCATTTTTAAAAAATTTTTATTTATTTATTTATTTTTGGGCTGTGTTGGGTCTTCGTTTCTGTGCGAGGGCTTTCTCCAGTTGCGGCAAGTGGGGCCACTCTTTTTTTTTTTTTTTAAGTAGACTTTAGAATGAATACTTTTAAATTTTATTTATTTATTTATTTTATGGCTGTGCTGGGTCTTTGTTTCTGCGCGAGGGCTTTCTCTAGTTGTGGCAAGCGGGGGCCACTCTTCATCGCGGTGCGTGGGCCTCTCACTATCGTGGCCTCTCTTGTTGCGGAGCACAGGCTCCAGACGCGCAGGCTCAGTAATTGTGGCTCACGGGCCCAGCTGCTCCGCGGCATGTGGGATCTTCCCAGACCAGGGCTCGAACCCGTGTCTCCTGCATTGGCAGGCAGACTCTCAACCACTGCACCACCAGGGAAACCCTCTGACTATTTTTAAATTGGGTTGTTTATATTTTATTCTTGTTTTAAGTATCCTTTATATATTCTAGATATAAGTCCCTTATCAGTTATGTGACTTGCAAATAATATTTTCTCCCATTCTATAGAATATCTTTTCACTTTGTTGATAATATCCTTTGAAGAACAAAAGGTTTTTTTATTTTGATAAGATCAATTTTCTATTTTGTCACTGTGATTTTGTTGTCCTTTCTAAGAAACCATTGCCTAATTTGAGGTTATAATGATTTACTTCAATATTTTCTTCTAAGAGTTTTATAGCTTTAACTCTTATGTTAAATCCCTGATCCGTTTTGAGTTATTTTTTGTTTATGGTGTGTGGTAGGGCCCAACATCATTCTTGTGTACGTGAATATCCAGTTGTTCCAGTATCATTTATTCAAAAGACTATTCTTTCCCCCATTGAATTACCTTGGCAATCTTGTCAAAAATAATTTGACCATAAATGTTAGTTTATTTCTGGACTTTCAACTCTATTCCATTGATTTGTATGTGTATTTTTGTGGTAGTAGCACTCTGTCTTGGTTACTGTAACTTTGTAGGTTTTGAATTTGGGAAGTATGAATTTTCTAACTTTGTTTTTCTTCTTCAGTACTATTTGGCTACCCCAGGTGTCTTGCATTGCTATATGAATTTATAATCATCTTGTTAATTTCTACAAAATACATGCATAGAATTTTAATGGAGATTGCTACCACAGTAATATTCAGTCATCCAATCAGTGAACCTGACTTGTCCCCACTACCCACTTCATTTCTTTTTACCTCTCTTGACTTTTTACACAGTATTGCTGTCTTTTTATCACACCCAAGAATATTTGGTTTTCAGTTGTGTGATATGCAATTCATAATGTAACTATTACAAGGTCTCTGTAAAAGGTGTATAACACCTTTTGGACAAAGTGCCTTATAGTACAATAATAGTGTCTGTATAAGGGACAGCAGAAGCATAACACAGGAAAAAATCTGTGCATAAAGCAGAAGAGCAAAAGAATATAATTTCAAATCCACAGCAGGAGCATTTACACTTGTAAGAAATATACTTTGTTTTCTATAATTTCTAGGTTATTAAGAACAAAATATTTCTAGGTTATTAAGAACATTTGAAGTTAAAACCATCATAATTTATAATAATAAAGACATTTTTAAAAATCCACTGTTCTTATGCATAGTATTTTGTCCTTTACTAATATTTATCTTTAATACCAACTACAAACCTCATTTTAAAGAGAAGAATTAGGCTGTGAGTGATGAAAGAGTGACCCAAATTATAAAATTATGCTATACAGATATAATATTTGAATGCAATTGTTGTTTAAAGATTCTACTCATTTCACTGTAATAACTAATAGTGAAATAAGCCAAGATTAAGAAACAAATATATGTTTTGTTCCATTCCTCAGCCACTGACTGGCAAATCATTTTTGTATCTTTAATTTAAAAATTTTACACATGTGAAATGAGACTAATAATACTTCACAGCCTAATTATATATGCTGTAGAAATGCAGGATTGGTTTAACATTCAAAATGTGGATAATGTAACTATCCACATTAATTAAATAGAGGAGAAAATCTTATATAACTTTCTAACGTGTTAAATAAAAGCATTTTCTTAAAGCCAATATCCTTTATGCAAAACCTCATATTGAACTAGAAATAAACAGGAAATTTGATCTAAAAAAAAAAAAAGCTTTTTAAAGACTATATAATTAACATAATTAATGTTGAATAATTAAAATATTTACTTTGAGATTAAGTAAAAGGCAACAATACCTGGTCTTGTTACTTATATGCAAAATTTTACTGGAGATTCTACCCACTGCAATAAGGCAAGAAAAAAGAGGCAAATGGTAAAATAATTGAAAAAGAATAAATGGGAGTTTCTTCATTTCCATATGACATTATTATGTTCATATAAAATCCAAAAAATGCCATCAGGTAAAGTAGTTAAATTGAGTGTATTTACCTTAATTGCTAGTTGCAAGTTCAGCATAAAAAGGTCAATGGCATTTTTATCTACTAGCAACAGAAATTTGCATTTAAAAAAGATGACATCTGAAATAATTTGCAAATATATAATATATATGATAAATAAATTATACATAAACTCATGGATAAAAATATAAAATATTGAAATAAATTAAGGAAGATCCATAAAAGAGAATATACTATGTAGGTTTGAAAATTTAGTATTATCTTCAAACATTTTTTGAACTTCAATGAATTTAAAATATATATGAAAATTAAAATCACCCAGAGCCTCTAGAGGCTTTTGAACAAAAACAAAATGAGAGTTCTTGTTCTGCCTGATACCAAGACTTTTTATATGTACAATCATTAAGACAGTATAAGAGTAAAAAAAGAAATAGATCATAGAAATAGAAAAGAATCTAAAACCAGACCCCAGATATAAGTATCTTTGATTTGTAACAAAGGGAATATTGCAGATTAGTGGGTAAATGATGGTATTTTCAGTATATGTTACTGAGAAATTTGGATATTTACATGGAAAATATGAAGCATGATCTCTCCTTCATATGACAGAAAATTTAGTTCTAGTGAAACTGTTAACAACAGTGTAAAAGAAAGAACAATATACCTTCTAGAAAATGATATGAGAAAGTCTTTATAAGCTTGGAAAATCTTTTTGAAACATGAAGCTAAAAACACTAATCTCAAGGTCATGATTATAAATTTCTTTTCGTTAAAATCAAAAATTTCTGTTCACAACAGACACCATTAAAAGAATGAAAAGACAAACAGCAAATAGAGTAAAGACGTTTCCAAAACATACACCCAGCAAAGTGTTTCTACTGAGAGGATTTACAGACCACCTACAGATTAATGAGAAAGAGAGATTAGTCAAAATTAGAAAAATAGCAAAGGACTTGATTAGGCACTTCACAAAAGAGGATATCAATATGGACAAGAAACATATGGAAAGGTCTTTGACATCATTAGTTATCAGGGAAACCCTAAAGGCAGCAATAACAGAGACACCCGAATGATTACATTGATAGACCCGCAGTATCAGATATGGGCAAATAATCTAGCACAGACATAACTGTTCTAGCTTACTGGTGGGGTACACAGACTGGCACAACCACTCTGTAAAACTCATTTGGGCTTATCTGTTGCATTGAACATATACATTCTCTACACCCGAACAAATTTACTTCTAGGCATAAACAAAGGAAACGCATATACATTGTACCCAAAGATAAGAAGGTTTAACGCACGCACCATTATTCACAATAATCAGACACTGGGAACAATTTTAATGCCCATTAATGGCATAATGGATAAAGAATTTGTGGTATAGGATATCCATACAAGAAATACAATGGAGCAATTCAAGTAAACAAACCATAGCTACATTAAATAACATGGCTATTTTTAAAAATTTTGAGTGAAAGAGGCCAAATACAAAATAATATATATTGTAAGATATCATGTATATAGAATGTAAAAAATAGACAGAACTAAACAATAGTGCTTAGGAGTGTATATTTACATTCGTAAACCTATAATCTACAGTAAGTTGTACAATATTTCTTGATCTTGGTGGTGATTGAAATGTGTTCTCTTTGTAAAAGTTATTGAGCATACCTTTCATTGTGTGCCCTTTCATATAAAAGTATAAAGTATTTCACAATACTGTTTTATGGAAATAAAACTATACTTATCTCTGAAATAATAGGACTGAGAGAAAAATATTAAGCTGAAAACATTTTTTAAAAGTAAAATGAAACAAAATTTAAAATTACCTGTAATTGTCAGCTATAGACATTAAATAGAATCACAAAAAATATTTTATGTTTATTGAAAGGCAAAAGAAAAAGGAAAACAGCAAAAACAGCATTCAAATAGTAACTTCACATAGAAAATATAAGAAAGAAGAAAACTATTTAGCTTTTATAAAGAAATTATGTTAGCTGTGTTCTTCCCAACCTAATATAAATGCTGTGAAATTTTCATTGAAATGCTAAGAAATTTTAGTAAAAAGATGAGGACATTTCTCATTTCACTACTCAGATTCAGAAAGCAAAATTATATCAATTATTAGAAGTATAGATAATTGTGCTATAAGTTACCAAAATAGGACAAATATAGCTCTGTAGCCAAATAATCCAATTTTATCTCCAATTACTGCTACCATCATAAGGAGTCAGTTATATAAATTCTGATTCATTTACTGGTCTTAGTAATTTTTCTGAGATTAGTTATCCCAAATAATGCTCTTTAAACAATAGAATGTTTCAGTAGAGTGTTTGTCATTCTCAAATTTTATCTGGTGTTCACTACCATCCAGTACTGGAATAGTTTTCAGAAAGTAGAATTATCTCTGCTATCAACTTGAATTTCCTTCTTTTAACTCTTAAAACAGAAAGTTAATCTGCCATTAAATTATGTAATGTGACACCTACAAATTCTCTTTGAATCCACTATATAAATATTTAGATATGTTACTGGAATTAGATGAAACATAGTCAAGCATCAATTATCATTGCTATTTTAAGTAAACATGTCATCTTGGGTGAGCAAAGGATACATAGTCACCCCAAATGAGTATTGGTGGTTTCTTCTTACTTTAGTTACGATAATGAGTCTATAAGTCATAGAGAAAAATTCAATAAAATGACCTTTTAAAAATTACAGTCTATTTCTAAAAGTGATGAATCAACCCTTCTAATCATAGTTTGGGGTAAAAGATTTTGTGGGCTTTTTATCATGGTGGAATGAAGTATGTTTCCAGGATTCTACCACTTATTCCTTACTGTAGCAGACTAACAAAAACCAATCTTGTTATTCAGAAAAGCTCAGGAAGAGGTCAGCAGCCTTGGGTATCAAATCGACCTCATAATCTAATTCTTCTATTTTCACTTTAATCAGAAATAGAATTAAATCTCTATCCATCTTTTGCAAAACACTCTTTTCCAAATTTCTTTTGAATATTTTTTTCTTTGCCCAGTTTTTTTCCCTCTATTTACACATAACATTGTAATTTGGTGAGTCCCTAAGAGAAAGTGAAATTGGAATTACTGTAGAAAAAAGAAAATCTGCCCTAAAAGGCTTGTCTTCATTTGCCATCATGTGCCGTAGGAGAAAATGTTTACAGTATAAACCACATGCTCTCTCAAATTTTCCTTTATCTGTGTTCTCAGCAGGACAACAGCTCAACAGTGTTTATGTTTTTTTCTGGTTTTTGTTTTTGTTTTTGCTTTTGTTTTTTTCCTCTTAATAGAGTACTCCCTTACTAGGCTGGACAAATGTCATGTCCCCTGGCCCTTTCCAGCATGTAATGAAAATAGACCTATTTCCAGCTACACCTTGCTGATTGCTTCCTACCCGCTGCTCAGGATAATTTGTTCAGTGTAAATGAAGACTTCAGCAGTTATTGAAGGAAAAAGGTACAAAAAGATACTGTTGTACAGCATCTACATGAAGCAGCTTGTATTAAAACAGTTCTGATTGAGCCAATGTATCTAAAGTGTATATGAGATCTTTAGTGTTTCACAATTCTAATTAGAGCAACCATCAAAACATAATCTAGACCCTCAACCATATCTGACAAATTAAAATTCATTAGTTTGCCTGATTTAGGGCTAATGCATTTTGTGCTTTTTTCTTTCACTTTCTTTATCAGGGAAACTAGAATGTGGTCCATTGTTGTAAAAACACTGTTGAAGTTTAATGCATTTGTTTTAAAAAATCATCCCTAACACGGACTTAACTTAAAACCATAAGAGGAATCATTGTGTTGATAAATTCTTGAAAATTTCTGAAAAAGAACCAGTGAAGTGATTCTAAAACTTTAAAGCTGTAAACAGCACAATATTATTTAGTCAGATCCCATTAGATGATCTGTATGTCATCATCAGAATCTCAGTGTGGAAGATAAGTGCTTTCTCTCTCTCCTTCTCCCACCCTTCCTTCCTCCCTTCCACCCTCCCTTCTCTTCTTTCTCTTACTCTCATTCTCACTCTCACTCTCAGAAAGTAAATAATATAATTGCTGATAGGACAAGAACAGAAAACAAG
The DNA here is from genome assembly GCF_949987535.1 of Balaenoptera acutorostrata. Taxonomy (NCBI): domain Eukaryota; kingdom Metazoa; phylum Chordata; class Mammalia; order Artiodactyla; family Balaenopteridae; genus Balaenoptera; species Balaenoptera acutorostrata. Next base: position 68,379,652 of record NC_080070.1, read on the forward strand.
GCATGATTCCAGTCCAGAAAATGTTTTACATTTCCAGCCCATAAAACACTACATAAAACAATATTGTTTAAAGAGAACGTTTATGATTTTTATTTGGCTTTAATTTAATAATCAATATTATTTACTATATTAAAACCAATGTATTTTGAAAAATCATTTTTAAAAAGTCAATGTAATCAGAGAGCTCAAAAACAAATAGTATCTAGTTTAAAAGTGAATAACCTAAAGAAAGGATTCCTAGATCCTATATGGAGATATGCTATACGTATGACCCAATAAAAAGACGAAAGTGTCCTTAACCTAAATCCCCTGACCCTCTCTGTGAGCTTGAAGACAGGAGGTGTCTCCCATTATGTATACATACTAAGTTTCCTACTTAATTTTCAGCATTTTTTATTTTGTGCAGGGATGTATATATAAGTACTTTTTGCCAGTGGAGCTAAGAACTAGTAAATTTTTCTTACACTAAAAATATGTCTTTTCTGATAAAATTAGACTTTGTGCATCAATACAAGCACAATTGTGTTGTTTTGTGATGGTCTTTATTTGACTCGCTTGTAAGTCAGACATCAAATAACCTCACTCCCTTCCAGTTTCCCACTCCAGTCACTTCCCTAATTATTTAGAAGACGTAACTCAATTTTAAGATAACTAATGATTTTTTAGAAAAAAATTACCATGTTTTCTGGCATTATTTAAAATGGTATGTCTCATAATTTTATAAAAACACACAATTCACCTAATTTTAAAATTGAAAAATGAGACCTAGTCTTTATCTTGTTTTAGAGGAGCAAACTCCATGCCTGTAAATGATGTTTTTAAAGACCATTGTTTATCTGCACTTTTTTTTTCTATTTATATGCTTGTCGTTGTTTTATTGTGAGTTTGGATGCCTGCAGATTTCCACATATAACTGGTCTCACTATTCTCCATTATGCATATATCTTTAGTTTCAAACCCGTGGTCTCATCCAACTACTTCATTTTGAATTAAACTAAAGGTTAAAAGAGTAAATGAATTGACCAAGGCCACACAGGTAGTGACAATGGCAGAAAAATACAAGTGGCTTAACTCCCCCCCAGTGTATGTAACATGTTATGGATAAAGAAGGAGATCAGAGGCAGGCACACGGTTGAGGAGACAAGGAGGAAGGAAGGGGAGGTCCTGTCCGTGTTGCTGCGTCACCACAGCCTTCCCATTGCCCTTGGCTGATTGATTTCAGTATGTATCCATCTCTTCTCACTCTCCATCAAAAGAATAAACGAAGTCTAAATTTACCATAAGACATGCGTTACTATGCTGTACACCTGAAACTTATATAAAATTGTCAATCAACTGTATCTCAATAAAGGTGTAAATAAATAAATTTACATTAAGGCAATATTAAACTCTTTCTAATTTGGAGAAAAGGGGAACTTAAATTTGAAATGGCATTAAAAGAACCATTGCTTAGAAGACTAATGTTTTTACGATTCTTCCCACTTTTATTAACCTACTTGAGAAGGAAATGAAAAAGGTAGGGTTAGTTGTTCATTGGTATGAAAAAGAAAATTAGATGACAAAATACAGATTTGCCTTATCCAACAGCAAGAATCTAAGAGTCTTACTGTGCCATTCAATATGCTGGCCACTAGACACATGTGGCTTTTTAAATTTTTTTTTTTTAATTTATTTATTTTTATTTTTGGCTGTGTTGGATCTTCGTCTCTGCACGAGGGCTTTCTCCAGTTGCAGCGAGCGGAGGCCACTCCTCATTGCGATGCGCGGGCCTCTCACTGTCGTGGCCTCTCTTGTTGCGGAGCACAGGCTCCAGACGCGCAGGCTCAGTAGTTGTGGCTCACGCAGCATGTGGGATCTTCCCAGACCAGGGCTCGAACCCGTGTCCCCTGCATTGGCAGGCAGATTCTCAACCACTGCGCCACCAGGGAAGCCCCTAAATTTTAAATGATTAAAATTCTAAAATATTTAAAGGGTTGATTTCTTAAGCACACTAGCCACATTTTAAGTGCTCAATAGCTCCATGCAGCTGGAGGATGCTATATTAGAGCTGAAATAGTGGAACATTATTGCAGTGAGCCAGCTTAATTAAGGAAGGGAATGTGTACTTGTTTTCATTTAGCACTGGTAATGCAGGTTCCCAAGAGCTTTACGATTCTTTTACCTTTACATGTACTGTGAGAGGTAGCAAATCAGCAACTACTGGAAAAGCCTTGTTCTGAGCCGAACTGTTCTTGCATTGGATTTTGTGGCATGTATGTCTTCCCCTCCATATATTAATAGCCATGTTCACTTTTGATAATAGGTAACATATGAACCCAGTGTTCTTTTTCATTTTTATCTTCTTAAATTGTCAGTTGAGAACTCCTATGTATTTTTAAAACACTGACACTCAGCTGAGATGTGCCTTTGCTTTGGTGGTTTTTATGTGCTACTGTTTTTTCAGCATAGGCTTGGCCAACATGAGTTTAATTACAACATTAACTCTTCTGTGAGTTCAGTCTTCAAAATATCTGAAATACAAGCTTCACTTTTATGAAACTTTCTGAAGTCATTCTGAATTAAGAAAATTCACCTTCCTTTGAACCTCTCATATCCTTCTCTCTCATTCAGTTGATGACACTGTATCTTGTTTTGTCAAAGGTATGTCAGGAAACTATTTCATCAAAGAAGGACATGTAATCTTGTTATTCTCACAAGAGTAAAATGATTGGCAAACTGGCGTAAATTATTAGAATATCTTCTATCGCAATGTATTCCTTTTCCCGTTCACCCTTCTAGGATTAAAGATGTTGTAAACTAAGCAGTGTCAACCTTCCTGTTGAAAAAGGGTATACTAAAAAATATCTTACTAGATTAAATTAAATATAAATTAAATATATTTATAACTTAATGTAAATATGTTATATATATATATAAGTATACAGTTGACCCTTGAACAACATAGTTTTAAACTACGTGGGTTCACTTAAATGTGGATTTTTTTCAATGGTAAATACCACAGGACTACACAATCTGCGGTTGGTTGAATCTTCAGATGTGGAAACACATGTAGACAGGAACGAACTATATAGAGGAACCTCATATAGGGAGAGCCAATTATAAAGATTTATAAGCGGATTTCTGACTGCCAGGAGGGTTGACATCCCTAATCCCCTCATTGTTCAAGGGTGTCTGTATATTGTTTCAGTTCCAAAAAGTCTTGACCTATATAACATGTAATAGTTAACAGCATTGTATCCTAACTAAATATTTCTGACATTAAAAAACAACTTCATTGTTTTTCCTACTATATTCCTTCCCTATTTTAAAAAAAAAGTTAAATTATCTATAACACAAGTCCCTAAGTTATTTTTTCAATTAACAAAAATATTAAGAATTGTTGTTCATAGTCTCTTTCAAATTATTTGGGAAAGAAAACAATGGAGCTATTTCAGAAAAAGAGTTTAGTGGAAAAAATAATAGAAGTTAATATATACACCCTTATTGTGTAGCCTTAAATTGTCTGCAAAATGGAAATTTTATATGTATGTGTACACACACACACACACACATACATATATGCATATTACCGTCCAAGGCTTTATGAGAATCAAGTGAAATAATTCAGGTAAAATAATTGTGAAGACTGTACGGATATAAAACATTGAAAATACTGAGGGAATATTTTTGTGAAATCAGGAGGTGTTCCTACGTTGGGTTAAACATAGTATCGAGTTCCCAAAATTTAAAACATATGATCTTCACCCTCAAATTTAGGAACAGCGATTGAATGTTACTGGATGTGCATCAAACTTGGAAGTCAGCTAAGAACACTGACATGGCACTGACATCCTAAACCTGCATTTCCTTTTGTATCAAGTCAACTGGATTTTATAGTCCCAACCTAGAAACAACAAATATAAATTCAACATCATTAGTTGTACTTAATTATTTTAACGGACTAGCTGAGAGAAAAATGTGACAATTCTACTCCCTTACTGGCAAAAGTGCATATATTAGTAAAGCTAAAATACCTGCTAAATTTAAATTGAAAGCCTACCTTTTTTCTGGGAATAATTATGAATCAAATATTAAATTCCCAAGTTTAATATCTTGATCTTCCAAGTGGCCATTAATGAGTCATTCTCCCTCACTATACCTAATTTTCTGTTTTCCAAAAACAGATATAAATACTCATGTAATCTATACCTCAAAATGTGAAAGAACTTTAAAAGCTGTAAGTGTACTATTCTGTCTATGTACTCTGCACTAAAATAGATGAGAATTGATGACACACTTTTGACCTAAAATAATTATTGAATTTTGCTTAATGAACAACTAAAATTTATTATAATTTTCTAAATAAAATTTTAAAATAATGCTATATTGATTTCAAATAATTAAAACACAAATGTGCGAGTTGTTACATAAAATCATGTTCCAACTTTGTACCTAATTAAGAAAAAAATCCTAATGTATTTTTAGCTTTAGAAAAGGATGGACCCTAAACTGTTTACTCACCTAAGTAGTTCTAGACTATAAGATCTGGCCATCCAAAGGAGACATAAAGAAAGTTCAGGTCTCAGGTTAGGAAACAAAGATTCCTGGGACTAATGCTAACAAATGGGGGTGAAAAGAAGCTACCTATCCTTTAGGAGATTCAAAGTTAGTTGATTGAAATGTGTTCCGAGATCCTGACTGAAGATACTATCAAACAAAAGAATAGGGAAAAAAATATTTCGGAAGCCTAAAGAGCAATTACTATCATTTAAAGCCAAGCCATTTAAAGCTAGACATAACTGTTGCAACTACTAACCTAACAGGGCTGAACTTGCCCACATTTCCAAAGAGGCCTTGAATTGCTATGAAAGATTAGGAGAGGGAAATGGAGTTATTTCGGACAGCATTTGAAAATATCAACACAGTGGTGGTAAGAAAGAGCCTTGCAGAGCTTTGATGCATTCCTCATGTGTGAAGTCAGGGGGTACAAAGCTTAAGTTTGTTAAAATTTAAGTTAGCTTTCGAAGTTATGGTTGGCTACCTCTTCTTCATGTCCTGATCCGCTTTGCTCTACAGTTTCTCTTGCTGATAAGATGGGGCTATAAAAAAATTTTTTTTGCAGCAATATAGTCAGTACTTCTCTCCTTTCTATAAAATGCACGTACACATTTCTATGAAAAGACTACATTGTTATCTAAAATAAAAAGATGGTTCTTTTTATTCTAAAGCAGGGGCTTGTCTGTAAAGAGACAGGTGGTAAATATTTAGGCTTTTTGGTGACATTTGCTCTCTATTCCTTCTCCTTATCTACTTCCTCCTCTGGCTTTTCCTCCTCCACCTCCTCCTCCTCCTCCTCCTCCTTATTCTTTTTTACTTTAAAAATGTAAAAAACATTATCTGCCAGCCTCTGTTTTAAAGCCTCGGTAAGGGTCTCTCAGGCTTATAGGCTGATTGTCTTCTGTCCACAATTGTTTTTAATACACTACTATGTAAGAATTACAATAGGTCCTGTATCCAGGGGTACAATGTACTCATTCATAAAGCCACTAGGCAGACTCTCATTTATGGGTATTTTATTTGTAATTAAGTCATACATATGTAGCAAAGATAAATATATATATAAGATGTTATGGAAAAACACAAATGAAATTTTTGGCCAACGAGTGTATATAAATATTAGTCCACAAATTAAGCTATACCTGAAATAAAATATTTTAGTAATTTTGTGCATAGTCTCATCTGGGATAACAGAATAGTTTAGAACAACGTGTACAGTGTCACAGAGCATGAGGAAAGGCTTTGGCTCTGTTAGGGAAAAAGAAAACACATGAGGTCAAGTGAAGAAAGTTATTTACCCATCAAAACTCCAGTCTGCCATTATTTCATAGGGAGACAGTGAGACCTGGACAGAGTGTGAATTTTGTTCCAAGTGGAACCCTCCACTTTTTTTTTTTGGTTTAATGTTGTTTTTAATCAAGATTTTTCAGGACCTGAAGCTTACACAATTTTTTTCTATTGAAGTATAATTGATTTACAATATTACGTTAGGTTCAGGGGTATAACATCAATATTCAATATTTTTATAGTTTATATGCCTTTTAAAGTTCTTACAAAATAGTGGCTATATTTCCTATACTTTATAATATATATTTGTTGCTTATCTATTTTATACATAGTAGTTGGTATCTCTTACATACAGTATCTCTTAGAACTAGTTTGTTCTCTACATCTGTGAGTCTGTTTCTGTTTTGTTACATACATTTGTTTGCTTTATTTTATAGATTCCACATACAAGTGATACTATAGAGTGTTTGTCTTCTCTGTCTGGCTTATTTTGCTTAGTATAATACTCTAGGTGCTATGAACAGTGGGGAGCATGTATCTTTTTGAATTAGTGTTTTTCTTTTCTTTGCATATACACCCAGGAGTGGTAATGCTGGATCATATGGTAGCCCTATTTTTAGTTTTTGAGAACTCTCCATACTGTTTTCCATAGTGACTGCACAAGTTACATTTCCACCAACAGTGCAGAAGTGTTCCCTTTTCTCCACATCCTTGCCGACATTTGTTATTTGTGGTCTATTTGATGATAACCATTCTGACAGGTGTAAGGTGATATCTTACACCTGTCAGGTGGTTTCAATTTGCTTTCTTCTTATAACAATGTTGAGCATCGTTTCATGTACCTGTTGTCTACCTGTATGTCTTCTTTGGAAAAATCTCTATTCATGTCTTCTGCCCAATTTTTAATCAGGTTGTTTGTTTTTTTGATGTTGAGTTGTATGAGCTATTTATATATTTTTTTTGATATTAACCCTTTATTGGTCATATTAATTGGCAAATATTTTCTCCATTTCTATAGGTTTTATTTTAGTTTTATCAATGGTTTCCTTTGCTATGCAAAATCTTTTAAGTTTTAAATTTTAAATTTAATTGGGTCCCATTAGTTTATTTTTGCTTTTATTTCTTTTGCCTTAAGAGATAGATCCAAAAAATATTGCTACAAGTTCTGTCAAAGTGTGTTCTGCCTATGTCATGTTCTAAAAGTTTTATGGTTTCAGGTCTCATATTTGAGTCTTTAATCCATTTTGAGTTTATTTTTGTATATGATGTGATGAAATGTTCTAATCTCATTGTTTTACATGTAGCTATCCAGTTTTCCCAGCACCACTTATTGAAGAGACTCTCTTTTCTCCATTGTATATTTTTGCTTCCTTTGTTATAGATTAATTGACCATAAGTGTGTGGGTTTATTTCTGGGCTCTCTATTTTGTTCCATGGAACCCTACATTTTTTGCTCTTTGTTTTTATAATGCAAGCGTGAGAACTACCTTGTTAGTGCAAGAACACTTGTTAGGTTGTTCACTGCCAGGTTTTTGGTGTCACCTAGTTATTAGAGTTATCTGGAAAAGTAAGTTTCTTTGTAATTTGAGGAATTTGGGAACATTGCAGCATACGGGGTTATATAGTCCCCCTTCCAGTAGATGAAATTTTTTGGTTCCATTGGAAGCTAAGGTGGAGTGCCATCCTTCCATATGGAAAAAAGGGGAGTCCCTCTCCCAGGTCCCCCTCTCAAACACTGTGCAGAAAACATGGACTGACCCCCAGGGTCACTGTCAAAAAATAATGATCTTTGCATAGCAAGAATTTTCTTTAAATCTGTTGAACTTGAAGTTCAGGCATCCTCATATGTTGGCAAAAAATTGATTTAATTTTCACTGAGGATTATTCTAAATAAAGTCTCAGGATACTCTGCAGTGCCAAAAAAGTAGGAAAGCCCTCTGGTGGTCAGTTGTTACTATTTGGTGACAGTCCAGTGAAATGTCTGTTGACACAGTCCAGTGTTTCTGCAGCAGTGTGCCCTGCCTCATTCACGGACTCTTAACCTAGGATCATCCTTCTTGGTTCATCACACCATTTGAGGTCTTGACAACTGGCCAACATTCTAAGGCAGAGTGAGATGTGCTCTCCTCTAATCATGGAACCCATTCTCTGAAAACTTTCTCTTGCTTCTTTCTCCAAGGGGTATTTTCTTATTACTCCTCCTCTGCATCCCATACACACACCAGGTGACCATTTCCATGAGTTTAACCTTTTATAAAGTTAAATGTGTCTCTTTGAGAAATAGGCCCTGCAAAAATTCCACAAGGCAAAGAAATACAAAAGGCAGAACTATCTAGAGAGAGCACATCCAGTGAGAAACCATTCACGGAGACACGTACCAGGAAAGTCTGCATTGAGAGCCCCATCCAGTGCAGAACCAACTGCTCTTTCTTCTCCAAAGAAAATACAGCAATACAGAAACTCTATGTAATAAAGGTGTATAGATAAAGAAGAATGCAATAAAAATGTTCATGGATTGCTAAAAAAGCAGATCTCTTCCCCAGGTGTATTTAGCTTAAATTGATTACATAACTTGTATTGGGAATTCAGATCTAGAGCAAAATACACTTTTGAGTTTAATATGAACACCTTACAAACAGATGACTAAAATGCTAGTTTGCTCAGAACTGCCAGTTTACATGTGGGTGGATGAACAACATGAACACAAAAGCACACAAAATATTTTATTCACATTTCCTGCCTGCAAAGCTATTTTAACTAAGAAATACACTGTACAAAATGTAATTCCTATGGAGGGTGATATCTAATTAAATACTTAGATATGGAAGAGGATGCTTCAAAACAGAGCAAGGAAAGAGGGAGGGAGGGAGGGAAACGAAGAGAGGAAGGAATAAAATAACTGAAAAACAAATAGTTATACAGATAGACTTGTCAAACTCTTTCTGTAAATGTGAGGGATGTTTTTATGTAATTTCTGAAAATACGTAAACATATAGAAAGGAGAGTGATAAAACTAAGAAAAAGACCTGTGTTTCCAAAAAAAGTAGATAACCAAGGAAGCAAAAACATTTAAAAAAAACTATTATATTCATCTTTCCACACAATTTAAAACAGATTAGATATTGTAATAAAATATATACAGTATATGATTTTAGGATAGGGAGACCTTTGAGTAGAAATATTGCTAGAACAAGAAAATTAATCATAAGTTAAAATAATAATCATTTGCATGTATTTGTAGTTTCTTCCTTTCCAATGTCCATACTTTTTAACAGCTAAAAATAATAAAAATGAACCCACAAGTACAAACTCTAAACCTTCTTTGCTGTTCCATTTTTTTAATGAGCTAATTTCTGTTCTTGGATGAGTTTTAGATATTCCCTCTAAAGTCAGTAGGGGTGATGAATGCCCAGCCAAAGACTTATTTGGCCTTCTGATTCTAGGGGGAAGCAGATGTCCATGTTAGCCTTTAAGAAAAATGATTACATTTGTTGAAAATATTGCAAAAATTACTGAAATTATATGACTAAATATACTAGTAAAAACATGTAGACATAAAAATTATGTATAATGTATTCATTGTAGAATCAATCAGACTCTACCTATTTTCAAACAATGAGAGAGAAATAATAACAGAAAATAAAATAATCTAAGGGTCATAGGTTAGTGACATATGTGTGAAAGCCGTATTGGAAGCCAAGAAATTGAAATCAGTTGACATTAAAATAGTAGCAGAAAATATTTTTGTACAATTAAGTATTTAGCTACAATTGACAATTACATTGATTTCTAAAATGATTTTTCTAAATATGTATTATTCTATACCACAAGTTTCTACTAAAGTAAAAATGCCATAGTTTAGTGGTTGGAGAAGCAAAAAAACATGTATTAAGATATTTGAAGGACATATCACAACCTCTTTCATAAATTAATCTGTTCTAAAATCTAATTACCATATACTGAAACATATATTTCTTCTGTCAATTTCTCCTGTCATTGTTGGAAATAGAGAACATCTGATTACTATGTACCAATTCATACTTAAATTAATTCAAGTAAGCATTAAGTAAAAATACTTAAATTTAAGCATTTAAATGTTCTTATATCTTTTTTCCTACATGCTAAAATATATCTTAATAATAAAGTCAGTAATGTATAATTGGATCAGATTGATCTAATTAACTAAAATTTTGTAAGTGTAGAAATTTACAAAGCAACAAATACACCGAGGATTTATCTAGTATGATGTCAAATAAATTTTAAAATATTTATTATTAAGTTGACAAAAGATGCAAATAGAACAGTGATATAGGAGAAAATACAACTTGTGAGAAAATATGTAGAAAGGTGTTTAACCTTACTACAAATCAAAAGAATTTGAATTTTAAAAAAGTTACCCTTTTATGCTTATCACATGTGTCATATCCCTTCCCCTTTGTGTCAGTCTCAACTGGCTTTTATCCATTGGAATAAACACTTCCATGGTTTGCTGATAGGAAGTTTAAACTAATAATATTCTTTTTAAATTCAATATAATATCATTTATCAAGAGACCCCAAAATGTTCATTACCACTAGTCCAATAATTCTTTTTCCAGTGCCTACTCTAAAGGAACTATCTTAGACAAACAAAAAATCTAAAACATACATTCTGGAAAATATTTGCCATCCCTCTCCTGGAGTCTGATATTCAGCTAGCTGTATCTATGCGTGTTGCCCCATAATGCAATGAGTAATAGGGAACATATACCTGCTACTTTTTCTGTTTCCATGAGTTTCCTCCAGTAAATGCTATTTCAGAAGACCTGGTGAATTCATTCTCAAATTATTTGAATCTTGACAGCTGGTGCAGCAAGCGGGGCATGTAGTCTGTCACCAAACAAGGTCCTTTAAAGGGGAACAAAAGACAATTTCTAGAATGGTAGAAGAAGGAACTCAGCAACTCCTCTCTCCCAAAGGCAACAATGAAGAGTCAGACAACCATTTCAAGATTCTGGATATTAATCAAAAGCATAGAACACATTGAGAAACATTTACATATCTACTGAACTTCACATAGTAACAAGGAATTCTGTGGTGTGTTAACATGGGACCATTCCCATTCTCCCACCCCATTCACCCTAGCTCTGTCAGGTGCATCAAGGTGCCTCCTACCAGATCAGGGCAAGCCATGAAAACTAGAGCATCATTGCTAGAGGGAGCTGAAATGAATTTGAAGAGCACGGAGAAACCCTACATCCCTGGGTGTAGTCAGAAGCAGCAGTGATCTCAGTGGCAAACAAACAGAGAAATCCAACATAATAGCTAGCTGACATTGAAAACCTGGGTGGAGCAAACATCAAATCAGTACACTATTCAGAAATTTAACAAAGTTCTCTGGGAAATGAGACCAACAAAGTTGGTCTTGTTAGCCTCCTAAATATCTCTAGTGGTCTGAAACGCTATATGGTACCCTCAGTAGAGAAAGCAGAGGGCCCTAGCTGTCCATACATCCCTGGCTAAATGTGACACCTTATGAATGTGCATATGAGACATGAAAAGGATCAATGGAAAAGGAAAGTTAGAAAAGACTTGTAAATTGCTTGAATTATGATTGTGTTCCTCAACTCACACTCAGATTCATGAAGAAAGAGTAGATACCTTAATGACTCCAGGTATTTGAACACAATGTCTGGCCGATAATAATCCGTATATTCAACAAGCTATGCTGACAGAGGAAAAAAAATCCTGGGAATCTAGGTTTAAAGTAAAAATGAGAATAAAAGATATATAGAGCATTTAGATGCTGCACCCAATAGAACACAAGAGATACTGACTTTCCAAAATGAGTCCAGACAATGTCCAGTAAACCAAACAAAGAACAGCAATAACAATCTATATGAGTAATTAGAATTCAGTACTGCTGCCATCTATTATATAAAATGTCTAGTTTTCAACAAAATATTACAAGTCCTGTTATCCATACTAAGAAAAAAAGCAAACGTTGAAATTGTCTCTGAACAGGTCCAGATGTTGGACTTAGAAAAGACTATATCATAATTTTTATAAATTGTTCAAGAACTAAAGGAAATCATTTGTAAAGAATTAAATGAAAGTATGTCAACAGTGAATCATGATTTAGAAAATCTCAAAAAAGAAGAGAAATTGTAAAATAAAGTCAAATGTAAAATCTTGAATTGAAAAGTAAAATAACTGAAACATAAAATTCACTAGGGAGACTTAAATATACTCACCATGGCAGAAATAATCAACAATCTTGAAGATATTTCAACAGAAATAATCTAACCTGAAAAAGAGCCATTTAAAAAAAATCTTTCAAATGAACAGACCCACAGAGATTTATGAGGTACCACCAGCACACCACCATATTCAAAAGAAGTCTCAGAAAGGAGGGAAAAAAGGCCCATAAAATATTTGAAGATATAATGGTTGAAAATTTGCCACATTTTATGAAAAAACATTAATCTACACATTCAAGAAACTAAATAAATAGGATAGGGAACTCAATAAGTAGAATAAACACAAAAACATCCACACGTAAATGCATCATAGTCAAACTGTTGAAAGAAAAGACAGAAAAAATACTTTGAAAGCAGTAAGAAAACTGGTTGAACTTCTTGCCTAATGCAAGCCCCAATACAATAGTATCATGGAAGTTCTCATTTGCTCACAGCTAGTTCTTAATATTTGCACATGGTACAATTGCAGTGATGGGACACAGTCTTTTCCCTTTCATACTTCTTTTTTCTTTCCTCTGCCTTAACACATTTGGAAGTCTGGAAGTCCAGAACACTTTCTGTTAAGTGTGTAGATACAAACATGGAGTTACTGCTGACCCCGGCTGGCTGTTACTGGTCAACCCAACCACTTAAGTTACTTTATCCAACCACGGTGACGCTGCACTTCTGTATCCAGGTGTCATGACAGTTACAACAGTGCTATTTATCGCAAGTCTGGGAAGGGTGCCAATGAATGCACTCCAACTGCACAGGACCATGGAGGGTGGGAGAGTATAGTAGGGATGGAACAACTTCAGGATCTCTGCCAAGGAGATAGTTCAGGGAATGGGCCAAATGATATGGCTATTTCTGGAAGAAGAAAGAAAGCCTCTTCCCTTGTAGAAAGGGAATATCTGAAACTATTGGAGGTGTAAGATGGGTGTACCTCATTGTCTTAATATTAGATCCCTCAGAAGGATTATCACCCAGGTTTCTCTGAATTATTTAGTGGATCTCTCAGAGACAGTGGACTCGTTGGGAAATCTTTCAGGTGGCCTGAGCTGCCATTTAGTACTGGATGTCACATGAAGAAAGTTGTTAACCATCCCAGTGTGTCCTGTGGTACCACCCTGCTTGTGGTGCCTCTGGGCCTTCAGATGTACTCTGCTGGGTGACCATGCCAAGTTATCGACTCTATGACCTGTGGCTGAATAAGCCACACAGGACTTCTCTTTCTCTTTCCCCAGGCTCCCTGAACCTACAGGGTCTCCAGTCTTTGGAAGAGGTTTGAGAGAAATGCTGCAGGTCCTGATTTTCCTTTTCTTGATCTCTGCTCTGGAGTTGTGTTGCCAACCATGTGCAACTCCATACAATGCTTGTGTTCACCAGTGGGGAACTCAGCTGCCAGATAAAATATCCCTCTCAGACAGTTTCTCCTACCAGAACGGGCCATCTTCCCCTGTCTGCCTCAGATGAACATGAGCGCACCCTGGAGTTGGTCACCTGACTGCTTTTCACTGCTCTCCAGTGCTTCCTGCTTCATTGTTAGGGACTAGCCTCACACCCCTTAATGTACGGGCTCATTTTCTAACATAAAGTCATATGAGACTTAGAGGCCATCCTTTGAGATTAAGCCAATGAACTAACAAGTAACAGTTAATTTGACTGAACCCTAGTAATCAGGCCTCCCAGAGAAGAAGCTGGCCTCCTGCAGAACTCCATAATTACCACCTTCAGCCTCATGTTTAAGGTAATTGATTCTGGTTGAATGCTGCAGTGACAGATCAATCCACAGGTCTGCCATGCCATGTAAATTACAAGTCTTGGACCCCAGTCTTCAAGTATTCCTGTAACCAAGAATGACAAGGTAGCAGAAAAGACTAGTGGCCAAACTTTCACCATATCACAGTCCTTTGTCTGTAAGGATTGGCTCTCTATCCCCTGATACAGCCATGGGAGGGACTCCCAGAAGTAAACATTGAGGTGGCAAAATAAAGCAGGAGTTGGGATGCAGTGGGATACAAAGACTTGTATTTATTCCTCCTTCTTTCTCCTCTCCAGTGAGAGCTGAACAAGAGTGCCTGGTTTATGTCCGTTCATGCAACCTTGTCCATGTAAACCTCATCATGTTAAGTAAGAAAACAAGGTACAATATTGGACATACAATATTTACTATGACTGTCCATGTCTCCCTTGCTGTGGTGGCCCTTAGTTGCTGAGGTAACACAAATGAAAACTAAGACCTTTGTCCAACAGAATCTCAGGACAGTTTAAGTACTATGCCTTGGAGGTTTCAAGAGTACTTCAGAGATGGATGGTTTCACAAAGCTTATACAAATCCTTATGTTGCAATACCTTCCTAAGTGTCTTCCCAGCTGTTCCATCTTAATAGACGTCAACCACTTTCAGTCAAATGACAGAGAGGAGAGTTTGAGTGGAGAAACATTGTCAGGAGAGATATCAACCTTCTTCTTTCATCCTAGGAGATCTCAGATCCTATCTACTCCTGTGAGTTCTTGGTGTTTTATGGTTTTTCAAACTGTGCACTTTAATCTCAAAACCTCAAAAATTGAAAAATTAAATTGAAGATTTTTTTATAACATAGAGTAAAAAACCTGATTTTTCACTTTCCCACCAATTGACTTATTTGTATGGAGATTGATTGTAGTCTACTTCTGAAAGGCTGTCAGCCTAAAATGGTTTTATTCAAACAGAAAAATAAACTATAATCCACAAATATTCTAGCAGTAAATGGGGAAAGCAGCAAAATCTTAAATTTTTTTACACCCTCTGAGATCTCTGCTAAGCATAGTTAATATTTGAGCTCTGTATGATTAAGAGACTATAACTCAATAATAAAATGTGCCTTTGGGTGGTTAGAATGTAACTATGTAAAAATATTACAGGGAAAATACTTTGCATAGAAAGTAATTAATGAATTTAATATACAAAATTTTTGACAGTTATTTGGGGTGGTCAAATTATAGGCTATCTTTATTGTATTTTTCTAAATTTTATAGAGTAAGTGTATAGTATTACTAATAAATTTTTTTGAACTTGAGAAACTTTATTTCCCAACTTCTTTATTATAGCCAAATATACTATTCCCTGCAATTAGCAAATGTCTAGAAAACTTGACAAATTATAAAACCTATGGAAGAGTCAGTTTACAAATCTCAATCTGCATATAGTGTTTTTAATGCCTTTATTATGTTTACAAAATAATATTTCAAATTTCAACTTTATAACCATTTCACTGTCATCCCAGTGCTTTTTTCCCTTTTCTTTTTTTTTTTTTTCTTGTGTTTGCTTTTAGCAGAAATCTCATATAATGATATTTTTGAAGTAGTTTCATTTAACAACTTGTACTTGCCCTGCATTTAATTCTATCATGTTTAGAGCTTCTCTGGAAGGCATATATCTATTTAAGGAAAAAAAAAAAAGATAACCCATTTTACTACAGAGAGAGCACGAAGGAAAATGTGTATAGCTACAAACAAACAAACAAACAGAAAACCTCAAACAAACAAAACACCTGCAGCTTGTTTGGAGCATATATACGTTCCAATTACTGAGGAATTCCCATAGTCCATTAGAAGAAATACTGCTCCAGGGCTGGTACTTACTACTAGGTTAGTGGTATGATGGTTATGTCTTTATTGTTTAGAATAGCTACATTTTACTTTTTCACCAAGAGGAAAGATTTAGCATGTGCTTTGCATTTAGCTTGTCCAGTGAGCCAAGTATAGTGCCTTACACAGTAGGAGCTCAATGAATGTTTAGAGTGATTGAATGGGGTCCAGAAGTAAGGACCAATGCTTTAGTGATAGAATTGAGAATCAAACAATGTGAAAATGAAGCTCAAGTTCTAACTGAGAAGCCAAGTAAACACACTATTCTATGCTAAATACTATAAAAAGATGTGTATCAATTGTGCTGTGATAGAGGTATACAAGTAATATTATAGAAATACATTTAAAATAAGTTAATACCTTCTATATCACTAGAGCATGCTTCCTAGATGAGGCAATGCCAACCAAACCTAAAGGACAAACCAGAGTTAGCCTGGGGAGAAGGAAGACCCACACAAAGGGAATGACATTTACAAAGGACCCCTGCTTTCATGCCCATAACTCCAAACTCTTTATCTTTTTACAATAAGCAAATCACATCTGTACCAAATTCCATTTCTTCAGGGCCACTGACTCTGCTACAATATGATCATTAAGCTAGACTTAAAAATAATGACCTATATCCCTTAACCATTCCCTCAACCAAATCCTGTGAGGTCAAAAATTTTAACCCAATTTCACAGATGATGAAACTGAGATTAGAAAAGATAAGTCAGAAGACTCTTATTTTCTAGAAGTCCCCTGTTGGAAATGTCCAGAGACTATAGATATATACTTTTAAATATTGATACTAGTATAAATATTTTTCTGGTATTTATTTTCAAAGTTTAATTTTCTTGAAAATTATTTAAAATTATATGCAAATGATAATCAATTTGATACATTTAGAATCACATGAAGAAAGTAAAGTTTAGTTCAAAAATCATTAAATTTAAAGATTTTAACGAAGTGTGGTATACACTGACAAAAATGAGATAAAAGAATTTTGAAATGAAATATGTATAATCAACATACTTCGGAAAAATAAAATTTCAACATGTTATGTTTGGTGCTGCTGCACAAAATAATGCATTACCACCTTAAAGCAGCTGTCCTAAGACTAACACACTTATTTACTTCAGATATTTTATTATATATATGTACATATATAGGTGTGTGTGTGTATATATATATATATATATATATATGTAGGTATATATATTTTATAGAGAGAGATATGTATGCATATATACACATATATAAACTTACTGGGAAATTATTATATATACATATGTATCCACATATTGAAATTATATTAAAAAATCAAAAGTGCATAGATCTATATAAGTGTATTTATAAATGTGTGTTTATATATATATATATATATATACAAAAGAAAGAGAAGATTGTGACTTTTATAAGTTAATTCTGCTCCAAGAGAAAAAAATTCTAGCTTTTGTTTGTCTAACACATCATTGTCATGTGTTTCATGCCAAGATGTACAAATTGACTTTTGTAGAAATTTTCTTGTTGCCTTATGGTATCTGAAAGGAACTTTCATTATTTAATTTATTTATTGTGTTTTAACCAAATAACATGGAAGTTAATTCCAAAGACCAGTTGCCCCTTCCCCTACAATTACGGAAGAACTATATTAGTGAGGTGTTAAGTCTGGGGCTGCAGAGTAGGGTAGATGGTCACCCTTTTTCTCCCAGAAATTCTTAAATGTGTCTAAGCTTTTCATTGAGAAACTCCTGTGGTCAAGAGGAATACAGGAGCAACCCCCAAGGTCTTGGGGAAGTAAACTGATGTGTCCTGGAGATAACCATTACATGTTTTTGAGCCTGTGTACTCTGTGTTAAACCTGATGTGATTTTGGCATTTTCTGCTTCACACATACACTGTGAGAAGGATTAGCCTCTTCTATTTTAACACATATTGTCTTGAAAAACACTCTTAAAATCAGTGTATCAAATTAACTCAGATTTTAATTCCTCCTCCTCATACTCCCTTTAGCTGTGGTGAAAATTGGGCCCGGTTTTTTTCTCAGGACATTCCTGTTGTCCCAACACAATTATTAATAACACCCTTTATTCTCCAATCTGCCTCAGTGTGGATGGTCTCCCTGCTTTCAGCCCACTGAGGAAGAAGAGTCAGGGTAAGGAATTGTAGTGACAGGAGGTCTCCTGCTTCAGTGTCACCATGATGATGTAAACACCAGGGTCTGACTGGTCGCTCCAAAAAGATAGGCAGAGATGTCAATGTAGATTTTTCTGATGTCATCAATGGAGACTCTCAGAGGCCAGGCCATGTCCTATTTCTCCTTTCTTATGGACAACCATAGTTTGAGATCATGTTCACCAAATTTTTAAAAAGACAGATGAAAGACAGGGCAAAATTGCATAGAATCCAAACAGTTATTTATTATGAATTGACACAGGGCTGTCTCAGCCATGGAGAGAACTTCAACTTTATTGCTTACACATTATGCGTAAATTGAAAACAAGGTGTAGATTTATTTACCTGGTGTCCAATTACACGGATAAGAATTTGGCATTTGATGATGGTACTTCACTAATCCACTGAGGGCATCATGTCTGTGCTAATTTTAATTTGAAATAGAATTTTAAATCAATTACCAATTAATTTACCAATAAATTTTATTTTCTGATGCTTCAAGGATACATCCCATGTTTACACTGTGGATCTGCCTATGTTTTAGTACAATGTTGTATACTCCTGGGGAGGCACATATCCCAGGTTTACAGTGCTTATTTTTAAAGTATTTAAACATTGATATATATGACCACTGTGCTGTTTTAATCCTCATTCTCCGGTCAGGGTTTTTGTTTTGTTTTGTTTTTTGTTTATTGTTTTTTTCCTCAATCAAAATGCACCTTAAATAGCACTGCTTTCCCCCACAAAGTCTTGTAGAAGTGGTGCTACTATTTTGGTGGAAGCCAAGACACTAATATGAAACTTGTTTCTCCCTCCAGAATATGACAATAGCTAGGAAGTGAAGGTAAAGCGATGCACATCTGGTCACCTTAGCTTTCTTAACAGTTGAACCAGTTTGTTAAAGATCTATTCCATTTTCACTGTCAGATTGAAGGACATTTCCCATATAGTTTGACCTTGACTCATAATCTGCATGTAAAAGCTGAGGGCCTCATAGCACTTGAATTGTCTTTCCTCTCTTTTCAACTTCAGTTGAACTTTCGTTGTATCTGTGCAGATTTAAGTGGGAGAACTTTTAGGCATTGTTCAAGGAAATTGCCAAAGTCAATAGACAGTTTGTGGGGGATTGGGTGTCAGCCAATTCTCTGAAAACATAGAAAAATTATTTAAAAAGAGCCAATTTTTGTGTGTTTTCCTGGCATAATATAGCTCGATTGGGTGAGAATCAGAAAGAAATGAGAATAGAAGGAGGAGCTACTTCAGTGAGTAAATGTGGACAGAATTAGCACAGAAAAAATGAAGTAGCATGTGAAGCCTTAAATAGTACATCAATCACCTTTCTGAAATAATTTCTCTAATTCTAAACTCTAGAACATTGGAAAGCCTTATTTGGGTGTGGTGGGAAGGAAAAGCATTGTGGGCACATTTAGTTAAATCTCTTTCTGTTTTGTGTTATGTTGTATTATTTTCTGTAATTGATATTCTCAACAGAGTCCTTGCTTGATATCAGAAATGGGGTTCTTAGTGCTGGTTGTGCCTAGAATGACTTCACATATTCTCCATGTCATACACATTAACAAACAAGAAAGGCCTTTATGCTATTTTCATTATTTAAGAAAAAGTGAGATTGACAAGAAAATGTTAACTAAAAAAATATTAAAAATCTTAAAAGCCACACAATAAAATTTTTCTGGGGATATGATAAGCTAACTACAGAGAAACTAAAAAGAAGATGAAATGATTTATATTAGATTCTGAATATTCTCAATATTCTCAATATTATTCTTAATAACATATATTTTAGATAGTTTTAATGAAGGATAAAAAAGGAAATTAAGCATATATTTAACCTTAGTATCACAAATTATGTTTATCTGCTTGTTTCCTCAGTGTATTTACTTGAGCCATGAGATACTGTACTTGTAAATAATATTTTTAAACTTCTCCGTTACATTTCCTAATAGACTCCAGTATACATATTCCACAAAAATGCTGTCTAAAAATAGGCAGAAAAAAAGGTTGCTACTGAATTAGGGCAGAATTTTGCTCTCTTGCGGTTAACAGTTTATTAATTATTTTATTTAAAAAATAATAATTTCTAATTTATTTAAAAATATGAGTAATTATTTGTATTTTCAAGAATTTAAAGTAAGCCATAATATATTTCAGATAAAAGAAAAACAAGATGTTTAAATTAAAACATTTTAATACTCTTGGATTCTGTAATTCTTGAAAAATACATTTGACAGAGAAGAAAAAGTCTTTATTTCTTTGGGAACACAAGTAGTAACCTAAGGTACCTCAAGTGACTTAAACCTCATCAAATTTCAGGACCAAATTCTTTCAAAGGAAAAAGACCTTAATCTTTCTTATTCTACCCACAACTAGCTTTTAAGTAGGTGTGACATGGAAGCTAGTGCTATGGATACAAAGAAAATAAAAAAGATGGAAACGATGGGGTATTTAACTTCTAAAGAGAAATTGAACGTAAAAACATTTTGAAACTTGAATGTTCCTATACACATGAGTCATTCTTATTAAGAATAAGTCTACTCATCTGTTGTGTAGGTAAAATCTCGTAGCGCAAATGTGCCCAATTAAACACAATACAAACTAGTATGTGGAAAGTGCTGCTAGAGTTAAAAAAAATATCAGGGGAAATTGAAGGAAAGAATAAGATGAGCAAAGGAAAATATTGATGAAGAGAAAGTTGTAAGAACAGAACATCTGAGAACATTTAATATAAGCTGGAGAAAATAGAGAGTATGCGAAAGAGAGAAATGGTCTAAGTTATAAGTAAAGTAATGAGGTAATACACAGAGATATTTTGAGAGGAGTAGTTTTCAGTGAAAATAGAAAAAGTAACCACATCAAGTTGAAGATAGATTTGGGAGGGTAATCGCTACATATTCATTTGCTGTTGTGTTTGGGAATTAAAAGCGTATTAGGACTCTAAGGAGAGTAAATTCAGTAGTTGGTTAGGGTATATCAAAGTGCAAAGCATCAATGAATAGACAAATAGTGACTAAATAAACACAGAGAATGTTCATATCTCTTTTAAAAAAATTGTATATTAAAAATAAAACAAGAGCCTTGACATAATGACACCCAGTTAATAGATTTGCAAATGAAATGTGTCAGTTCTGCACATTTTTCGTTTAAATCCAACAATGCTGAACAGGTTGTAATGAATTCCATATAACAAGCAGCAAAGACATTGACTTCAACGTAAGTTTAAAAAAAAAAAAAAAAAAAGACTGCAGGTTTCCCCATTCACGTTACTGAATCATTTTAAGATATGATTTAAAAAGAAATTTTATCTTAACACATGTATATTAACTCATGCTAGTTTGCATTAATTTGCATGATATTTGCAATTGGCAGTAAATTTCTCCTATTTTACTTCACAAATATTTTTAAACTAAAGCTATTATTTTTTAAAGAAAATCCTGTGGATTATTAGACAGTGATGAAATAGGGTACACTTGTACTAAATCTGAAACAAGACATGTCAAATATTGCTAATTTAACTTTGCATAATACACCATTTTTTTTTTCTATGCAGCACCAGAAACAACACATCACAAGTCATGCCTAGCACTCATTTAAATGCGACCTCACAGTCACACTGCATGTTACAAATATCTGGGAGCTGTGTGATTAGTTAACATCTTATGCATAACCCTTAAAATTATCACAAGTTCTCTGGAGATAATTAGCTTACTCTGTTTCTCTAATAAAATGTACTGTGTTTTAGCAATGACTCTCAGAAATAGTAGCAGGAAAATGCTTTTAAATCAGATAAATTAAAAAATCACAGCAGATAAAAATGGAAGAAAAACTTATTGTAACAGAATATTTTCTTTTCCTGATATAACCGGGCTCTAAGGTAGCAGAAAAATCTGCCTTCAAAAGAAAACTGAATAATAGGAAGCATGCCACTCACTGTCGCCCATATATGCTTAACTCCCCTACAGTATCTTTTGCTCCAGAATGAGAAAGCTAAGAAATGTATGAGAGTTTAAATTCTTCTTCTCTCTGTTGAACTCAGTAAATGTTAGACTTCTGCATGGGAAAGAGACCTCAAGGCTGAATGCTACTTTAAGTTATAAAAGGGTCTGATTCCAATCAGAATGAAGTAGGATTTCCAGAGAAAACATGCTTCACCTTCACTCATTGCTACATCTTGAGAGCAAGGCAGAGATAGTGTATTCATCATAAGTGAAACAATACTTGAAAGGACGGAGAAGACAGTTGACTATTCACATATCATTCTTCTTGCCAACATCTTACATTGTTAGCTTGCGACCTCAAAATCTCATGACCCAGAAGACAGACACAACAACAACTATAATAAACGAAAACAAAAGCAAAGCTGGAGAAGATCTTTATGTCACATATTGCGCAGGTACATGTGAGAAGTTTGTGAGGCTATGGTGAGATATTTGTGCATATGTGCTTGAGTCTCATGACTCAAGAAGAAGTTGTGACTTTTTTTAACCCTCTAAAAAAAAGATAGGGTTTGACATAAAACGTATGGATTAAAGTCTGAGTACCATGCTTTCTAGTTTGGTTTCTCATTTTTAAGTAACAAGAATTTCATCATGCTGTCTTTTAGCATTAGAAAGGTGAATACAATTCACACTTAATGGTATAACACACTTAATAGCACAACAAACAAACGAGTAGACAAGCCTAATGTGAGGGTTCAAGTTACATCAGAATTCAAGCTACCGTACACTCTAATTGCACAACTCTCACTCAGAGGACAGAGTTCTCAGGAAACTTAATTCTAATCAGAACCGTGCTATTTATTTATTGTTCTCCCTCATCCTTCCACAGGATTTGGGACTACCTTGTCATTAAATATACATCCAATCTTTAAAGAAAGGAAACAGCTATTAGGAAGTATTTGAGGAATAAAATAAAACAGGGTTTCCAAACTAAGACCAAGAAAAGTTTTCAACTTGCAGTAAAAAATAATTTTAACCTCTTTAAAAATAAAGGCAAAAACTGACATTTGTCACCTAAGAAAAAATGTATTCCATTTCATTATTTCCTAACCCTGAGAGATATATGACAGAATTTAAAGAATGCTGAATGCCATGGTAGAAAGTGCACCTGATAATAATTTTATAATAATGTACGAGGTCCTCTAATAATCAGTATAAGATAAAGACAAATAATTAAAGATAAGTTTAGTTAAGATAGTTCGGTAGCTGCCCAGAGTCGTACGTTCATACGCATAGCTTTCTGGTCATGAAGTTTAATAGAAAGGGAAGTATTTGAGAATTTTCAGCAGTAATTACCATACCTCTTGGTCTAATGGTTCTTCAAAATTGGTGAAGGAATTTTGTGTCTTTGTGATATTTTCAATCATCTACATCGTATGTTAAAAATAAGGGCTGTTTAGTGTTTTATCATAGGTCTAGTTCATTTAATTTACTATGATATCTTAGTTTAACACTATTATCTCAATTATTCACATTAAAATGTCTTTGCTGTTGCTGGATTGTGGTGATAGTATATCAAACTTTGTTTTTTTTTTTTGTCTTATTTGTTTTTAAATGTGTTTTCTTGGAAAAAGAACACTGATAATCTCATGTTTGTATCCCCTAATCCCCAATAATCTTTGAAATTTCATCATTACAGAAATCCCAGATTCTAGGAAAAACTTTAATGTGTTTCTCTTGAACCTAAACATATCAACCAGGCTTGTAGCAAACAGTAATTACTCAAAGAACAGATATTTTATGTTACTTACTGAAAGACAATTTGTATGCTATGCACTTGAGAATTTTAGGCAATAATAAAGTTTTTTTTTTAATTAAGCAGATTGATTTGTACTTTTTAAACTAATAGTCCACCACTTTTACAAAAAGAAGAATCTTGTGTGACCTAATTTTCCTCGGTTTATGTCTGTTGAAATGTTGTAATTAGGTCTCTGCTAAAACTTCAGAATTCAGTTGTATGGGTTATAAAAACAATCTTTGTCTTGATAAATATAAGGACTTTAAAAGAATGACTGAAAGCTGTCTTTAACATGGTTGCTATAAAATTCAATTTTGGACATAACTAAAAAAATAATAAATTCTCCATATCATAGAGGTAAATTTAAGTCATATAACTAAATGTGACAACTTGTTGAATAAGTTTGTTTAGTATATTTTATCTGTACACTAGAATTTATTTTTCTAAAAGTGCTGTTATAGGGTTAATAAAAGCAGTGTTTAATTCTCCTTTAAAACGGTTGCCCAGTATGTTCAGTTACTTCCTAAGGCTAATTTTGGAATGTGATTAGAACCATATGAAAAGATACTTGCTTCCTAGCTGCTACAGATATGCGTGTAAATAATTGCATTAAGCTGGACAAGTACTGTTTAAACAGTTCAGAGAAAGGACTAGGATAATTCCTCTATCTGAAGATAATTCCTGACCATCATGATTCTTAGGGCAATAACGTAACAACAATTCTAAATCAATGTTCAAAGATGCAGATTAATATTGAGGTTCTACAACTGATCTTACATACAGTTCCTAGTTCAAAGATAAGATCAGTACAACAAATACAGCATGTCATCAAATTCTTGAAAACCTTTTTCATTGTGTGATACAGACAGCAACAAAGGAGAATGATGTTTAAAACAAAAATCTTATCCCTCATGTACGATACTTGATTAAAATTCTATAAAATTTAATTTAGATGAAGTTGGTGCTGAGTTTTGAAGAGTCAGATGAAAGATTGTTTCTGTAACTTAAATTTAGTAAGGGCTGCTCTTTTGGCAGATGGGCCCAGCCTTTGGTTTCCATGTTGTGGATTTCTAAGGAACATGTAAGTGTTAAAGCGATTTTGAGAATACTGTATTTAAGCTTTGTGAATGCTGAGGTTACCCATAATGTCACCCACGATGGCTGCTGTCAAAATATCCTCTTTTTCCTTAATGATTTGCCCTATTTTTGAACAGTAGAAAAAATTTTTCCTAGAATTCAGGAGAATGAAGAATGTTAAATATCCCAGAATCATCTTCAGTAACAAAGAGTATATTCTCTCCAAGAGAAACTTTTAAACTCCTGAATCTACTCATGATCTACACAGGAAAATGTAAGACAAATATAATCCCTTATAACTAGAGCACTAAATAATTTCTAGTTCAAAACAAACATTTTTCAGAATAAAAGGAGTCATGATAAATAATTTCCCAGGACAGCAGACAACAAACAGTGTTTTCCCAGCAAACCAGAAAGATGGGACAGTGCTTATACTCAATTTAAGATTAATGAGATGGAATTAAGCACAGAATTACTAATTATAACATAACAAATTACCCATTAATAACGATTTAGAAAAATTCATTGTTAATAAATTAACAATAATTAAATAAAATGGATAATTTTCCATGCATATGTTTCTTTTCAGGGTGATTATTCTAAGAGGTATGCTTCCTTAATAAAAACCTTTCCCCGACGCAGACATAGAGAATGTACCTGAGGACACGGGGAGGGGGAAGGGTAAGCTGGGATGAAGTGAGAGAATGGCATGGACATATATGCGCTACCAAATGTAAAATAGATAGCTAGTGGGAAGCAGCCACATAGCACAGGGAGATCAGCTCCGTGCTTTGTGACCACCTAGAGGGGTGGGATAGGAGGGTGCGGGGGAGACGCAAGAGGGAGGAGATACAGGGATGTATGTATATGTATAGCTGATTCACTTTGTTATAAAGCACAAAGTAACACACCATTGTAAAGCAATTATACTCCAATAAAGATGTTAAAAATAATTAGTACTACCATATCTAAAACTTTGTTAGAGTATAAAAATAAATAAATAAGAACCTTTCCCCAAAGAAAATCTTATGTAGTGTTTTAACAAGATCATTCCAAATCCTCACACTTATGACACCTGAACTGTGTCAGTCAGAAGGTATGCTGAATAATGTACAACAGCCCACAGATTGAGAAAATTAATAATAGCAGTTGCTTTTTTGTATGACGCTGCAAATGGGGGAGGTCCAAATAACCCAACTTTTCTTTCCTCATTGTGAAATAGGTAAATATGGACAGGTAGGGTAGAATTTCAAAACATTAACTTTATTGCCCTTTATGATTCCTTATTGCTTTTCCCATTTAGGAAGCTAGACTATGAGGCATGCACTGTCAGTGAAATATTGTTAGAGGTTAAAATACTAAAAGTGCTCCTGGTTGTCAGTAGCTAGCCTAGAACCCCCAGGGGGTACTCAAAATACTGAGAAAACGTGGTAACTAAGATACCAGCCTAGATAAAAACTAGTCAAAATGGGTGGAGGAAATACAGTCATACAGAATAAGGACTATTAAATCCGTGACCAAAGAGAGCTTGGATCGCATGCATGATATAGTAGGGATATGAGTTATAAAAACCCAAGTAGGAGTAGATCTTAATGCCAAGATGACTTGGGCTCCAATTTTCTGAGGATAGCCCCCAAATTATCAAGACTTCAGAGCAGCAAAGGTCACCTGGTATGTATTGGCAGATGGACCTGAAACAGCCACAGGTAGTTTGCCCTACTCCAAACACAACATGAGAGCAGTGAAATAATGTTTAGCCTTGGAGAATATCACATGGGCCCTCGTGATGCAGGACCAAGGGCCTGTTGATGCAGCATCACACAGGAACTTGTTTGACTCAGAGGATAAGATGTAGGTGCAAATTGAGAGAGACTTATCTAAAACAGCCTGATGTAATTGGTACCTGTGTTTAAAGCCCAGACTGGAACAAGGACTTAGATCAGGGCCAGCAGTCACAGATGACAGACCCAGACCAGGTAGTCCTCCGCAGTGGCTTGGCACTAAGTTACTTTTCACCCACCTCGGAATACCCTTTGAGGAGATGTGGAGGACCTCTAAGTTTATTGAAATTGAATTTCAGCCCTATGGCAAAGTTGGGATTTATAATGAAAATTAGTGTCAGTTACAGAAAAAAATTCTTATAGTTTTATGATATAAGATTCATTTCTACTGCCTAACAAATGTAAAATAAAAGCATGCGTATACAGAGAATGATGGTGGCATGCTGGCCAACTAATTGTCATATTTTACAATTAAGTTGGATGGAAGAAAAATAACCTACTCGTACAGTAAACCAAAGCTGTCCATAATGCATCAAATAGGGGAACCAGCAATACCAGCTATCAACTGAGTCTACAGATATTAAAATTTGGTATTTTTATTTTCAACTATAACATTTTAATTCTAAAAAAGGCTAAAAGTCAACTATTCAAATTCCCACATTTATATGTAAGGAAAGCGAAGCTCAGAAATAAGGAAAATGATGACACATTAAAACTGACTTTCATAGTTTGTTATTCTAGGTAACTGACTCACTGTCTAGGTTGTTTCTTACAGCTTCTAACAATATCAGGCACTAACCGGGCTAAATTCAGCAACATTTATACCTATTGTTTGAAATGAAAAGGTAGTCTCTGGTGAGCGTTTAATGAGTAAGAAACACTACTAATTATACCCATACTAGTTGACAGAAGATGTGTATTTAATCCTCTTTCTACCATTTACTCTCTGTGTGCCTGTCTCTGACTCTTAACTCTCTTGTTAAAATGATGGAGCTCAGGAAGAGTTGGCATATGTCTCATTAGTTTCATTCTGAAAAGAATAGTAGAAGAATTCCCTAAGTGTTTTATTACATATGGGCATTCAATGTATCTCATATAGAACATTATATATAATATTTCCTTAACACTTACTTGATAATCAACACTTTTTATTGACCAGTTATGCTGATTGATCTTTACCTTCCACCAAACATGGTTCATTGTTTGATGTATCAGGCCTATGTACTACCATTCTATGTGAAGATATCACTATGTTGAAATATGTATGGAATGCTCTAAAAATAGAAATAGAAACACATGGAGAAAAAAATTTAATAAGTGATATTTGGGCTTTTCCCTAGTATTCCAAGTTTTTAAGTTCAAGTTTGGTATATAGCCCTATTAAAATGCTTGGCTCATGTGGTTTAGAGTACTTTGCTACACTGTACCTCATAAATGATTTTATACACATAAAAATATTCTACTCATCAATATACATATTCTTATGGAACTAAGTTTTTTGGCAATAGAATTCATGTATTTGACCTATGGTTTTGTTTAAAAATGCATATTTGTTATTTCCTTCTTATTATGACTAATACTTTTTTTAAAGCCAGAGTCAAAAGTTCAGATACTTGGGAAATAATTTTTCTTCTCAGAACTCATACTTTAGAGAATATGACCTTAATCTCTTATTTTTTAAAACATTATTTAAAAGGATACTCATGACCAATATTTACTTTTACTTTATTCTTTTGAATTCTATTCCATGGAAAACTATATATAAAATTCTAGTGGACTTCCAATATAGATAAATATCATCAGAAAACAATGAAAATGCATAGACTTAGCTAAGCCACAAAAACAGACAAAACATTTATAGAGAAATATTCTTGTTTTAATTTCATCCTCATTTCATCAAAGAAACTTGGGTTCACAATTAATTAGAATGACTCAAGTCAATCACTTATTTAAAGAGAAGGCCCAATTTTTACACAGTCGAGTAAAATAGAGGAGTCTTCTTTCCCCACTCCCTTAGCAAAACAAATATGGATTTCAGTTCTTCAGTCTAATGCACTTCAAGAGTTAACAATGAGTCAGTGCAGCTGGGGTAGTTTATCATTTCCTATGCAGACTTCGGAAAGACTTTTGGCAGAGATTACGCTTAGCAAAAAATGTCTGTTTTGCATTTCGGGAGTTTTTTGTTTACTTTTTAATAAGTGAGGCATAACTAAAATTTATTGTGCAAAAAAAAAAAACCCCAGATTACTTCCCTGTTTTTCTATCCCCGACTTCAAATTCCCCCTACCCCCAAACTGAGAGAGCTTTCAATTATAACATGTCCCAAAGTCCCTGATGGAAGAGGCTGGGGTTTTGCTAATTGCTGGAGTATCAATTTGCTAATTGATCGTATCTGGAAAGGAAGGCCAAGAGTTAAAAGGACAGGGCCTCTGAGGAGAGGAAGTGATGGGAAGATGGCAACATTCTTTCCAGGTAGAAGTTTGAGGAAGACTCATTTCTTGTATGGTCAGTTTCAATGCCTAGCAAGTAATAACCCTCTTTATGACACCCCACTTTTCTCTCATTCAGTCCGTGCAATTTGTATTTAATTATTGGGAATTTTGAGTAATTTTTCATTGGTGTTGCAAGTTCTTACATAAGTTCTATCCTCATGCAAGGAGAGCACCCCATTCCCAAGATCTCTGCTTTGTTCAAAGTCTGTGCTGAAATATTTTCATGTTTCATGTCACAGTGAAGGGATCACTAGTGTGGTTCACTAAGCAGAACATGAGCTGTAAGGAAGACTGCTTTTCTCAAAAAGAGAATCATAGACCTTCCCTGAGTCCAAGGAACAGGTGTCAAGTTTCCGGGTCACATATGTAAATTATTTAATTCTCTCCCCTTAAACCTCCAACTTTCCCAATCATCAATTTTTCCCTAGTAAGTCATCAAGCTTCAAGATAGCCTTCACTTCCTTAACCTGCTATTACACATTATTTGGAAGCATTTCCATATGCTTTGCATCATTTCCATATGCTTTGCACCATATTCACAAACCCCAGGACAAATGTATCATTTTTCCATCTCTAAGTGGCCATAAGAAGAAAAATAGATTGACAGAATCTATTATGACCTGGAACAATACCAGACGGCAGGAGAAAGAGAGACACTGCCCCTTGTAGTTAAAAAAACAAATCAAATTCATTAAGAAAAATAATATGAGAAAAGTACATACTACTCATAAGTAATATATTCATATGTAAACATTATGCAAATGATTTACCAGTAAACAATGTCACTTCTATCACTGATCCTTTCATATTTCTTTCCTGTGAGTCTTGTCTGGGAAATGAATTTCAATCATTATGTCTTTGAATGTATTCCATCCTGTAATCATCTTCAATGAAGAAAGAAGTTGCCCTTTTGTCAGTTTCTGTCTTGTCCATGTGGCATGTCTCTACTAAGAGGCCTTTGCTAGAGAAAGTACAGGGTGCCCCTGTGTAATCAGAATCCCTTAGTACATTCCTAAAGCAAAGCAGAACTAACAAGAGGGAAATATCCATATATGATATTCCTAGGGAGGGATAAAAATGCATCAGCTTGTTTTCAAATACATCCTGATAAATTTGTGGTCAAGCCCATTTGAAGAAGCACCACTGATCTTTATTTTCTAGATCTACACACTCAGTCTAATGGCTTTTCATCACTCATTCTTTCACCTGCATTGAGAAAGTTGCTTAACTTTTGTCTTTTGATTTTTAACATGCATTAGTCATCTCCCACCTCCATTTTTACTCTTAACACATTTAAATAATATTCTTGTCTTCCTAACCAGGTACCTTTTGTTGTTATGTAAAGAAAATAGACTTTTGGAGGAATTAGAAAACTTTACCAAATCTGTCAACACAATTCTTAAACATTCAGATAAATATTACAGTAATACTTTGTGTTTGAGTATACATAGCTAAAATATCTGGGTAATTAATTTTTAAATTTTCACTGGAGAATGAGCTGTAGAGTTGTCTAGATTAAAAATTATATATGTTAATCTTTTCCCTTCTCCAATGTTCACATAGTCAATTAAACTAATACAAATGATTTACTTCCCTCAAATCATTGAAGAAAACAGGCCCAGAGATTTTATTCACCATGTAACAATAACAACAACAACAACAACAACAGAAATAAACACTTGGCATTTACCTAGCATTTTCTATGTTTCAGACTGTGTGCTAAGTGTTTTCCTAAACTATCCCTTTTATTTCATTTAGCAATGGCTAAATTAATTAGGTTCCATTCTTTACCCATTTTTCTGAAGAAAAAACAGATTACAGCTGTTAAATAATTTGTTGAACATTACAATAGTGATTAAAGATTTTTTCTAAATGGACTGGAACAAAATTTCTAGTCAGTGTATTTTGTGGAATAAAAGTGAAATAATTTAATGCATATTCAAATTAAAACCTTACAGGCAAAAAACAAACATTACACAAACACACATACTCACACAATAGAAGTGCGTGGATGTTTGACACAAACACATTAGAAAACAATGTAGCATTATTTTGTAAAGTTGAACAATGACACATACTATGATTGAGCAAATCCTCTGACAGGTATTTAGCTTAGAGAAATTCTTGTATTTGTGCATCAGGATATGTATAAAATGTTCATAGCAATCCTGGTCATAATAAAAAAAATGATTAAAATATCTCAAACTTTCACCAAAAAAGAATGGAAAAATAAGCTGAAGCACATTCCCACAATGAAATGATATATAGCAGTAGAAATTAATAAACTCTATCTACATGCAATCACAAAGATTAATCTTAGGTACATAATATTGATGAGAACAAGTCCAAGGGACTAATACATTATGATACCATTTAAAATATTCTCCCAAATAGTTATGTATTATTTATGTATACTATACACTAAATAAAGGGAACGATAAATACAAACTTTAAAATAGTGGTTACTTCTTAGCTGAAGGCAGAATAATGGGATTTGGGAAGACACATAGCACAGGGAGGTGCATTTTATCTCTAACTATCTAGCCCTTGGGACAAATCTTAAATTCAGGGTGATATATTTTTTCTGATTCATAATATTGCATCTGTTCTTTTTTAAATCATGTATGATATTGGGGGCTGAAGTAGGTGTGGATAAAGATCAAAAATTCTATAAATTTATATAAGGGAAATGTCAAGAAACCTGGGATTAAAAAAAAGGGGAAGACTTACCTCAACATAAGAAAGGGTATATATGACAAACCCACAGCCAACATCATTCTCAATGGTGAAAAACTGAAATCATTTCCTCTAAGATCAGGAACAAGACAAGGATGTCCACTCTCACCTCTATTATTCAGCATAGTTTTGGAAGGTTTAGCCACAGCGATCAGAGAAGAAAAAGAAATAAAAGGAATCCAAATCGGAAAGAGGAAGTAAAGCTGTCACTGTTGGCAGATGACGTGATACTATACATAGAGAATCCTAAAGATGCTACCAGAAAACTACTAGAGCTAATCAGTGAATTTGGTAAAGTAGCAGGATACAAAATTATTGCACAGAAATCTCTTGCATTCCTATACACCAATGATGAAAAATCTGAGAGAGAAATTAAGGAAACACTCCCATTTAAAGTTGCAACAAAGAGAATAACATACCTAGGAATAAACCTACCTAAGGAGACAAAAGACCTGTATGCATAAAACTATAAGATACTGATGAAAGAAATTAAAGATGATACAAACAGATGGAGAGATATACCATGTTCTTGGATTGGAAGAATCAACATTGTGAAAATGGCTATACTACCCAAAGCAATCTACAGTGCAATCCCTATCAAACTACCAATGACATTTTTCACAAAACTAGACCAAAATATTTCACAATGTTTTTTATTTGTATGGAATTTGTATGGAAACACAAAAGACCCCAAATAGCCAAAGTAATCTTGAGAAAGAAAAACGGAGCTGGAGGAATCAGGCTCCTGGACTTCAGACTATATTACAAAGCTACAGTAATCAAACAGCACAGTACTGGCACAAAAACAGAAATATAGATCAATGGAACAGGATAGAAAGCCCAGAGATAAACCCATGCACATATGGTCATCTTATTTTTGATAAAGGAGGCAAGAACATACAATGGAGAAAAGACAGCCTCTTCAGTAAGTGGTGCTGGGGCAACTGGACAGCTACATGTAAAAGAATGAAATTAGAACACTCCCTAACACCATACAGAAAAATAAACTCAAAATGGATTAAAGACCTAAATGTAAGGCCGAATACTATAAAACTCTTAAAGGAAAGCATAGGAAGAACACTCTTTGACATAAATCACAGCAAGATCCTTTTTTACCCACCTCCTAGAGAAATGGAAACAAAAACCAAAATAAACAAATGGGACCTAGTGAAACTTAAAAGCTTTTGCACAGCAAAGGAAACCATAAACAAGACGAAAAGACAACCCTCAGAATGGGAGAAAATATTTGCAAATGAAGCAACTGACAAAAGATTAATCTCTAAAATTTACAAACAGCTCGTGCAGCTCCATATCAAACAAACAAACAACCCAATCCCAAAATGGGCAAAAGAACTAAATGGACATTTCTCCAAAGATATACAGATTGCCAACAAACACATGAAAGGATGCTCAACATCACTAATCATTAGAGAAATGCAAATCAAAACTACAATGAGGTATCACCTCACACCAGTCAGAATGGCCATCATCAAAAAATCTATAAATGCTGGGGAGGGTGTGGAGAAAAGGGAACCCTCTTGCACTGTTGGTGGGAATGTAAATTGATACAGCCACTATGGAGAACAGGATGGAGGTTCCTTAAAAAACTAAAAATAGAATTACCATACGACCCAGCGATCCCGCTACTGGGCATATACCCTGAGAAAACCATAATTCAAAAAGAGTCATGTACCACAATATTCATTGCAGCTCTATTTACAATAGCCAGGACATGGAAGCAATCTAAGTGTCCATTGACAGATGAATGGATAAAGAAGATGTGGCACATATATACAATGGAATATTACTCAGCCATAAAAAGAAACAAAATTAAGTTATTTGTAGTGAGGTGGATGGACCTAGAGTCTGTCATACAGAGTGAAGTAAGTCAGAAAGAGAAAAACAAATATCGTATGCTAACACATATATATGGAATCTAAAAAAAAATGGTTCTGACGAACCTAGGGGCAGGACAGGAATAAAGACACAGAAGTAGAGTATGGACCTGAGGACAAGGGGAGTGGGAAGGCCAAGCTGGATGAAGTGAGAGAGTGGCAATGGACATATATACACTACCAAATGTAAAATAGATAGCTAGTGGGAAGCAGCCACATGGCACAGGAAGATCAGCTCGTTGATTTGTGTCCACCTAGAGAGGTGGGATAGGGAGGGTGGGAGGGAGATGCAAGAGGGAGGAGATATGGGGATATATGTATATGTATAGCAGATTCACTTTGTTGTGAAGCAGAAACTAACACACCATCGTAAAGCAATTATACTCCAATAAAGATGTTAAAAAAAAAAAGAGGAAGAATAAAGAATGAGAGACTTGTTCTGCTGTGTATTAAAATATACTGGGTTGGCCAAAAAGTTCGTTCAGCTTTTTCAGTAAGATGTTACGGAAAACACAAACGAACTTTTTGGGCAACCCAATATTATAAAGCTTCTGAAATTCAAAGTTTATGCTATTAGCAAATAAATAACAGATAAGAGACACAGGACAAGAGTTCAGAAACAGATACATGGGAATAAATCTAGTGATTTATGCATTGAATAAATGGTATTGAAAAACTGTCTGTCTACTTAAATGAATATAAAATTAGATCCCTACCTTTCATCATATTTTTTGAAAAATCCCAAATGGATTAAGCCTATAATGTTGAAATAGAAAATATAAAGCGTTGGAATAAAATAAAACAAAATAATACTTTCATAACCTCCATGTGGGGAAGTTCTAAGAAAGCTAGAAATTCAGCAGCTGTTAAGGAAGATAAAGGAATTAATCATGCAAACATTAAAAAAAATACTTATATTAAAAAAAAAGAAAGACAGAAATACAGTAAAGAAGAGTTTAAATAAATATTTTTCGTTTTAGACCTTAAAACTAATAGCAGTAAATATTTCTACTGAAACATAAAAGTAATGGCTATTCAAGCTTAAGATTTTTATCTCTATTAATACATACATATGTGTATTGATCTCATTAATTAAATGGAATTTTAATCCATAAAGTTGAGCATGTTTAGCATTGAGAGGGAGCATTTCTGAGTGTGAAAATTTTTGAAAATTAGAATATAGTTAGCTGAACTGTCAAAGACTTAATCAAGTGAGCCCTTAGAACAGTTTAAAAAAAAGCATAATGTACAAAAGATCCCAAACTGGGTGCCAAATGGTTCTTTTAAACAAAGAGCCATTATGGAGGATGGGTAACTGAAGAATGGGTCGTTCTTAAATGGACAATATTATAATGAATAATCACCTGCAATGTTAGCGAAAATACAGGAAAATGGGCAAGGGGGGGGGGTGCAATCTGAGATCAGAGCTATAAGGCTGAAAATTTTCAGAATTGCTGCTTGATTTTGGAGGGGCAGCATAAAAACAAATAGTGTAGACATAGACAATGACACCATCAGTTCAAGCTGTGCTCTTACAAGGAATACTCAAATTTCTAACACCTTCTTTTTCACAAGTCAGCTGTTTAAGAATTAAGATCGAAGTCTCTTACTTACAATGATTTTGCTGCTGTAAATTAATGATCAAAGTGATTTATTATTCAGTTGTTCAACTGCTGCTTTATTTCTGTTGATCTTTGTTTTTCTGCTTAATTTCTATAAATTACTGTACAGTTTCCCATAAGATATAATTAAGCAGAATTGCTTAAGTTTTAATTAT
Source organism: Balaenoptera acutorostrata (assembly GCF_949987535.1). NCBI lineage: Eukaryota > Metazoa > Chordata > Mammalia > Artiodactyla > Balaenopteridae > Balaenoptera > Balaenoptera acutorostrata. Next base: position 68,414,990 of record NC_080070.1, read on the forward strand.
TGTGTATTATAGATGTTGAAAGCAACATTAGCACTTGGCGTTTAAAAATGTGATCGTATATTTATAAGAGAGCATTTATAAACACATTTACATATAGTTAAGATGAAAAAGGTATTTGAATTGTAGTCATTAGCATTTCTTCAAACATATGGCAGAGCAGCGGAGGCCATGGGCCATGCCTTCATTAACTGAACACTGTTTCATCAGTGTCTCGGCTTCCTGTTGTGCCACCCTGTGGCGTTCCCTTCTGTCCCCGAGGTTTCAGTGACAAGGGACAATATGTCCCCAAGGTGAAAATCTGGAAAATATAGCAGATTAGCCCTTAGAGAAGTTCTTATGATTATTTAATCATACTTAGAGAGGAAACACACAGCACCGTTAAACCGGTTTCACCGTTTTTCTGTTAGTCTCCATTTCTCCGTCGCAGGGGTTGGGTCTGCCAGCCACGCACAGTGAACACAAGCAAGGTAAAATGCGACATATTTTTGCTGCCATTAGAAGGCTGACTTGTTTCAAATTTGCCGGTATAATGGTCAAAGCCATCATAGATACCTACAAGTGTCATGGGTTAATTATAATTTGTTGGATATAATGTTTTTCAGATGATAGATAAAGAAAAAACTTTCCTTAATGATGTCACTTAGAACACTTTCACTTTGCTCCCTATAAAAAACTAGAAAATTAATAAAACACTTCCTGGTAACTGCCAGGGTCACATTTTATTTGTACATTTCTCTGGTACATGAGGATGAGAGACAAAGGCATCTGACTCAAGGTATTAGCCATCTTTATATTACATCTGCCAAATACCTCACTTTAACATTGTAGTATATCTGATTTTAGAATATATGTGTGTGTGTATATATATGTATGTATATATATATGTATATATAAAGATTATTAGCTTTTAATTTGAGATTAAAATTTTAATAATAAACTCCTATGACACCTGAAAAAGATATATTTTAAACATGAATATTTGGGGTCATATTTTTATATTATGCAATTGTCATTAAGTGATTAAATAGTTGGGAACATGAAATCTTAGAAAATTTCCCTACTTAATGAATGACTGTGAATATTTCACTTGGGAGATTCTTGGGGGCGTTGAAATAATAGCAACAAATGGAATAACTCAGAGGTATCCCAAAGACTGGAGCTATAAAAAAAAATGGAGAAAGAAAGAAAAGAAACATTGATCCTCTACTTCTGATTATGTAGGTCTTTAGGAAAGGAAATACTAGTAGCAATCTAGTCTTAAATTCAGGAAACTTTCCAAGGTTATTTAAATTAACAGTCCCATCAGCAATACTGCTAATGGCATGAACAGATTCCAAATGTATGCTAGATATGTGCAGATCTACAGTGAAATAATAATCCCTTACAAGACATTGTCTCATTATGAAAGGAATTATTGTCTTGTTACTTTCACCTAAACATAATATTATCAAATTTTTTAAATTTTCCTTCATATCTATAAAATCTCTCTGTTTCTGTTATGGTCATTGTATTTAATTTATTTTTCAAGGTAGTATACTGTACTGTAGAGAGAACAAAAGAGAGAGAAAGAGAAATAATAAAGCACAACTCCTTTCTTCAAGGAGGTTATACTCTTCTATAAGACACAAAACCAAACAAGAGGGGATATATGTATATGTATAGCTGATTCATTTTGCTATACAGTAGAAACTAACACAATACTGTAAAGCAACTATATTCCAATAAAAATTAATTTAAAGAAAGGACACAAAACCAAATATATAAGTCTGATGGTAACAATTAACTACTCTGCCCTCCCTTTCAGGGATGGAGTCTTTGCTTTGTTGTCTCTAGCCTAGTAGTTAGAGCACAGATACTGAAGCCAAACTGCCTCAGTTTGAACCCAACTCCACCACAAATCAGGTCTGAGACCCTTAACAAGCTATTGAAGAGTTCTGTGCCTCAGTTTCCTTACAGAAACATGATTGGCTCCTACCTCACTTGGTTGTTCAGGGCATTAAATACATAAGTTAACTTATGTGAAGTGTCCAGCAGAGTGCCGGGAGCATAGTCAATGCTTTATTATTATTTAAAGGTTCATTCTCCCACTAAAAGAAAATCTTCCTAGATCTTTCCCTCCTCTAGCCTCCCCGCTATGCACCCCAATTTTGACTGCATCTTTTTCTTCCTTTCCAAAACCAAAGGTTTTAACAGAGGCCACTTAGTGGCTGCAGGCAGTGTGAGGGAGAGGGAATGCAGTGAAAAGTGTAATCATTGATCTTCTGTCGGCAACAACAAATTGCAGAACATAGAGCCAAGTTGGAAGGTCATTCTAGACGCCTCAGATGAGAATTTTGTAAAAGTCTACTTTGACACTGCAAACTCCACCCACTCTCCTTCATTGCCATAATTGCTGGTGTTCTGTGTGAGAGTCCAAGTTGCTAGCACTAAGATTGTTCTATCTGCATATACTGAACAAAAGTGAGGACAAATACAATATAAACAACCAATGGGCTTATGATATTGTTAACTACCAGTATTGAAAAAGTATGTTTAATGGTACTCCTAATACTTGGCAGGATATGTTTAAGTAAAATATTAATTAAATGGGCTATATATCTCTTTATGATGAAGCAGTAAGATACAGTATCAAATCATATAAATATATTTGCTTTGGGGAATTCCCTTTTGAACACTTTTATTTTTCATCATCTCATAGCATATCACAAGTCCCCAGAAATATGCCATGCTAATATTGCCAACTGAGTTCTTCCAAGCAGAGATGACATCAGCCATCTGTCACACGGTACTAATGCTGGGGAGCAGAGCCAACTATAGAGAAAATAAATACCATTCATATAGATTAGCCAAATATTTATGTTGAGAATGAAATGATTAAAATCTCACTATTCAAGCTAATTACCTTAAGTGAATATTTGCCTCTGAATGAACAATGTACCAGCAATACACTTGCCCTGTTCTTTCCTAAACCAAATTTCACTGTGAACATGTTAGTACATGAGGGACTTGTGCCAGACATTGCAAGGTGTTGCACTACACCACCATAGTGATCTTTCAGCCTGCAGGTATATCCTCTGCTGCCTTGGTAGATTCAATCTATACACCGAGCCGCACTGGTTTCCAGATGGCTGTTCTCTTGCTCTGTTTTAAGTTACTCAGTCTCTTCGAGTCTGGTACTTCGGAGTTGGTCATTGCAGGGTCACACAATTGGTGTTCGCTAATTCTGATTTGATGCCAAAGCATTTATTTTTCTAGAAGTGCTTATTTAAAGATAGGCTAAGTAGCTACCTGGCTTGATTATAATAGATGATTACATTATTTTCTAAATTGGGTAACCCTATTCAAAGACACGAGAAATTTTTCCAGAATCAGTTACTGCTATTGTGGTTACACTAAGTCATTCAGTGTCAACAGGGAAGACATTGACCGAACTGCTAATTCACCTTTTACAGATTACAGATGTATGTGTGGGCAGAAAGAATTTGTTCTATATTACATCTAAGTCTATGGAGAAATTAGCTATTTCAGATAGAGTTATCGTATATTTTTCCTTCTGGGAAAGAAGTGAAATTCAGTGTTTTATAATTTGATTAAGTAGTCAAAGGTGCTTTGAGCTCTTTTCCAGGTGATTTAAAGGTCGCAGTATAGAATGCTTCTGTAAACTCAAGTATTTCCATTTAGTTTGGCTGGAAGCAGCATCCTTTTCTAAAATAAATGAAACATGATGATACAAAAATATTTTGGGAAAGTCTGCAGCTTTATATAGTAACCAAAGTCAAAGGGTTATGTGACCAATGTAAAAGATCAATTACACTTAAGTTACTCTGGATTGCTTTTTTCTGTGGTTTCCAGGCGAGCCCAAAATACAATGAATTGAACAAACACTTATTTCATCTACTGTTTCTTTCTAAATATTAACTTCTTCAGATATTTAAAGAATGTGAGTAAATGGATCACCTGCTTAGATATTTGTCCTGGGCACTGAAAATGTCAGAGGAAAATTTAAGGAAGACCTACCTAGGTATATTGTAAAAATCAACTTAACAAAACCGCATATCATTTTGCCTAGGAGGGCACTACTAATTTTCATAATAAATGCATTAGCCTATCATAAAATATATTTGAAAACTATACAGTTTTCACTTTATTACATTATTGTACATTGCCTATTTATAACAAAGTAACATGTATTTCTGAACTAACTGAGAAAGAAAGCAATATTGCAATTGAGAAGCCAAATAATCACCATTTTTATTATTTTTGGAGAACATATCTTTTGTATACTGAACTACTGCCTTAGGCAAAACCACCATCACAGTCCTGGGAGCAAGGCCAGAGCTGGTCTCCCCACTTCTGCTCTCTTACCCCTCCCAGGGGCAGAATCTGCCTCTGGTGTGCAGATTGGCAAAGGGCCTGCTGCAAGTCAGCTGACTTCAAAGATGGAAATGCAAATTATCTGCCGAACAGACCCATTTATTCTTCAAATAACGTCCAGATACCTCCCCTGGGCAGAATGAGTAAGTAGGTGGCAAAAGGAGGGTCCCACTATTTAAGCATGTCTACACAGAGGAAAGAGTGAAAATGGCCAATAAGCATTCTCTCCTGACATACTACTTTCAAAATGTGTTAATTATTTCCTCCTTTATATATAGATGGAATAATTTCCTCTTCCTTTAATTACCCAGTATAAAATTTCATGTGCATTTTCCCTCATTCTTCTTTAGGCAAATATAAATGTGTATTGTAGCAGTTATTTTTTGCTGCGTAGCAGATAACATGAAAACTTAGTGCTTAAGTCAATAACAATGTATATGTTCATAATTCTGTGGATTAGTAGTTTGAATAGAACCTATCTGGGTTACCTCCTCTGTGTACCACATGGTTCTGGCTGACCTCTGTCATGCAGTTTTGGTCAGCTGTAATGTCAGCTTGAGCTGGATTGCCCTTGATAGCCCCACACACATGCCTGGTTGATTCCTGAGGCTCTTAGTGTGGCTACCTTGGTTCTCCTCCATATGATTTCCCATCTTCCAGAGGTATAGCAAGCTTCTTTACGTGATCATGGAAACATTCCAAGATGGTGAAAACAGACAACAGGAGAGAGAGAAAGGGAGACACAGAGAGGAGAGAGCGAGAGGGAGAGGGAGAGAGAGATGGGTATATTGTTTAATATTTGAGATGGCAAACTCTGAAATCACACTGCTGAAATCTGAGTTTTAGCTCTGTTCCTTACTTGATGTATGATTTCTTAAACAAGTTATTTATCTTCTCTTATTCCATCATGAATTAAAATGAATTGACTAATAATTACACATATGAAAAAGCATATGAAAGAAACTATTCATTATATTAACATTATACTTATATATTATACAAATAATAATATAATAATATATAACACAATACAAGTAGAATATAAAATTATATATTATAGCATAAATGTTATATATTATATATTATAGTTATATCATTATATAATAATAAAATTGTAAATGAAAAGCAAAGAAGAGATGTACAAGTAATCAGAAAATGTGAAACTATAAAACTGTAAAATATAGAATATAATGAGCCAAAGCAGAGTAGGTGATTATAAGAGATGTAGAAGACCAAACTGAAGAGTTGAGAAAGTGAAACCAAAATAGAGAAGTAGAAAAGAAGTAAAAAGAGAAAAGATAAACAAAATGACCCCCAAAATGTAAAATTTATTGTTTCCTGAATAAGAAAATTTATGTTCCTGAATAAGAAAATTTACATATAGGGAGGTTATACCTTACACTTGAGAAACTTGATCAAGACAACTTGAGAAATATCTCAGTAGCATTAGGCTCCAAAAAAAAAAAAAAACAATCCCCAATGCCTCTAGGCACAAAGACTAAGTCACTAACAAAGGAAAGAAAATCAATGTGATGTCAAGCATTTCTACAGCAACACTGAATCCAAAAAAAGAGTGAAGCAGTATTTCTAAGATAGGCAACTGCCATGTCAGGATTTTATGTCCAGCCAAACTGTCACCAAATGATCAAATCTATACACACACACTGATGAACATGTAAATTTCAAGGAATATTGTATGTTTGAGTATTTTCTAGGAATCTACCAGATGGTTCCTTCAGTAAGGAGATGATTGGGAATTTTTAGCAAAGGACTGATGGTAATTATTGGATAAATTTTAAAATAGATATATTAGTAAAACAAAGGTTGGATGAAGATGGAAAGTTTTGTTGTTGTTGTTGACTCCCTAATGTGAAAATGTTGAGTCAAAGCTCTAAAACAATGTCTGTACATCTTCTTCATGTATGAAAATAAAGTGTTTTTTGTAGACATATATGAATAAATAGACCAAGTTCCTAGAACATAGAAGGTTTATTATGAGATTAGTGTTATTATAAAATTATATGTTAAGACAGAATATTTTACAATTAATTATAAAATGGTCAATGATTTAATAAAATCTTAGCTAATAGAAATTTTATAATGTTGAGCTTTAGTGGGCTGATAAACTCATAAGCTGCTGAATCACTTTACACCAGAAAGTAACACAACATTGTAAATCAACTATACTTCAATTTAAAAAAAATTTTAATGTCAAAAAAAATTTGTAAGTTGCTAAAAATAAGCACAATGAGAGATTGATAGCAATTAATTTGTAAAAGCCTACAATGAAATCCTAGTCCTCATACTTCTTCAAAGGAACAAACTCTGTTAAAATGAGATAGATAGTAGGAAGAAATAGTTCAAAAGTTTTATAAATGACATAGAGTAGAGCAATATAGAACAGCCTAATAATATAAAGTATTGCTCTTTTTTCCCTTTTTTGTGTTTTCCAATAATGCTCTACTCACATACAAAAGGATGTAAATAAAATATAAATAAAAACATTAAAATGTATAGCAGGTAAAAATGAAACACTAACTTGTAACAGTTTTTATCTTTGGGTTATAAGATATAGTTCACTTTTCTTTTTCTTCTGTTGACTTACTCTAAGTTTACAGAATGAGCATGTTTTAATTTATAAAGAAAAAAATTATTCCTATGTTGATTACTTGAATTTTTCCAGCATCCAGTTTGTCCACAATAAAAACATACTAAAATGAGCATTTTTCTTTTCTCTTTTTTACTTTTATTTTGTATTGGAGTATGGTTGATTAACAATGTTCTGTTAGTTTCAGCTGTACATAAAAGTGATTCAGTTATACATATACACATACCTTTTTTTTTTTTTTTTTTTGGCCATGCCACACAGCATGTGGAATCTTAGTTCCCCAACCAGGGATCAAACCTGTGCACCCTGCAGTGGAAGCACGGGATCTTGACCACTGGACCACCACGGAAGTCCCTGTATCTATTCTTTTTCAAGTTCTTTTTCCATTAAGGTTATTACAGAATATTGAGCAGAGCTCCTTGTGGTATAGAGTAGTCCTTGTTGGTTATCTGTTTTAAATATACCAGTGTGTATATGTCAGTCCCAAACTCCCAATCTATCCCTCCCTCCCACCTCTTCCCCACTGGTATCCATAAGTTCATTATCTAAGTGTGTGAATCTGTTTCTGTTTTGTAGATAAGTTCATTTGTATAATTTTTTTTAAAGGAAGTTGTCCATCTCTTTTTTTTTAAATTAATTTATTTATTTATCTTTGGCTGTGTTGGTTCTTCATTGCTGTGCGCAGGTTTTCTCTAGTTGCGGTGAGCGGGGGCTACTCTTTGTTGCGGTATGCAGGCTTCTGGTGGCTTCTCTTGTTGCAGAGCATGGGCTCTAGGTGAGCAGGCTTCAATAGTTGTGACGCACGAGCTTAGTTGCTCCACGGCATGTGGGATCTTCCCAGACCAGGGCTCGAACCCATGTCCCCTGCATTGGCAGGTGAATTCTTAACCACTACCCCACTAGGGAAGTCCCATTTGTATAACTTTTTAAAATTAGATTCTGCATATGAGTGATATCATATGATATTTTTCTTTCTCCATCTGACTTACTTGACTTAGTATGATAATCTCCAGGTCCATCCATGTTGTTACGGATGGCATTATTTCATTCTTTTTAATGGCTGAGTAATATTCCATTGTATATATGTACCACATCTTCTTTATTCATTCATCTGTCGATGGACATTTAGGTTGCTTCCATGTCTTGGCTATTGTAAACAGCACTTCAGTGAACACTGGGGTGCATGTACACTTTTGAATCATGTTCTTCTCCAGATACATGCCCAGGAGTGGAATTGCTGGATCATATGGTAGCTCTATTTTTATTTTTTTAAGGAACCTCCATACTGTCCTCCATAGTGGCTGCACCAATTTACATTCCCACCAACAGTGTAGGAGGGTTCCCTTTTCTCCACACCCTCTCCAGCATTTATTGTTTGAAGATTTTTTGATGTTAGCCATTCTGACCAGTGTGAAGTGATACCTCATTGTCATTTTGATTTGCATTTCTCTAATAATTAGTGATGTTAAGCATCTTTTCATGTGCTTTTTGGCCATCTGTATGTTCTTTGGAGAAATGTCTATTCAGTTCTATCCATTTTTTGATTGGGATGTTTGTTTGTTTGTTTTTTCTTGATTGAGCCACATGAGCTGTTGGTAATTTTGGAGTTTAATCCCTAGCTAGTTGTGTCATTTGCAAATATTTTCTCCCATTCTGTAGGTTGCCTTTTCATTTTTTTCATGGTTTCCTTTGCTTTGCAAAAGCTTTTGAGTTTAATTAGGTCTCCTTTGTTTATTTTTGTTTTTATTTCCATTACTCTAGGAGATGGCTCAAAAAAAGCTATTGCTGCAATTTATTTCAAAGAGGGTTCTGCCTATGTTTTTCTGTAAGAGTTTTATATTATCCAGTCTTACATTTAGCTCTTTAATTCAATTTGAGTTTATTTTTCTGTTCAACGTTAAAGAATCTTCTAATTTCATTGTTTTACATATAACTGTCAGGTTTCCCCACACCATTTATTGAAGAGACTGTCTTTTCTCCAATGTGTAGTCTTGCCTCCTTTGTCATAGATTAACTGACCATGTGTGTGGCTTTATTTCTGGGGTTTCTATCCTGTTCCATTGATCCATATTTCTGGTTTTGTGCTAGTACCATACTGTTTTGATGACTGTAGCTTGGTAGTATAGTCTGATGTCAGGGAGCCTGATTCCTCCAGCTCCATTTTTCTTTCTCAAGATTGCTCTGGCTATTCGGCATCTTCTGTGTTTCCATACAAATTGTAAAATTTTTTGTTCTAAATTCTGTGAAAAATGCCATTGGTAATTTGATAGGGATTGCATTGAATCTGTAGATTGCCTTGGGTAGTATAGTCATTTTGACAATATTGATCCTTCCAACCCAAGGACATGGTGTATCTTTCCATCTGTTTGTGTCATCTTTGATTTCTTTCATCATCGTCCTGTAGTTTTCAGAGTACAGGTCTCTTGCCTCCTTAGGTAGGTTTATTCCTGGGTATTTTATTCTTTTTGATGTGACGGTAAATGGGATTATTTCTTTAATTTCTCTTTCTGACCTTTCATTGTTAGTGTATAGAAATGCAACAGATTTCTGTGTATTAATTTTATTTCCTGCAACTTTACTGAATTCATTGATAAGCTCTAGTGAATTTTCAATTCATTTGGAATGAACATTCTATTCATTTTGAAATAGGCCTGTAAGACAACGTAGAATGTGGTCCAAAGGAAGTCAGGTAAGGATTTTTAAAGTAGCAAAGCAGGAAGAGACAGAGAGAGAGTGTCTCCTGGAATAAAAAAGAAAATGGTTCTGAAGAACTTAGGGGCAGGACAGGAATAAAGACACAGATGTAGAGAATGGACTTGAGAACATGGAGAGGGGGAAGGGTAAGCTGGGACGAAGTGAGAGAGTGGCATTGACATATATACACTACCGAATGTAAAATAGATAGCTAGTGGGAAGCAGCCACATAGCACAGGGAGATCAGCTCGGTGCTTTGTGACCACCTAGAGGGGTGGGGTAGGGAGGATGGGAGGGAGATGCAAGAGGGAGGGGATATGGGGATATATGTATATGTATAGCTGATTCACTTTGTTATAAAGCAGAAACTAACCCACCATTGTAAGGCAATTATACTCCAATAAACATGTTAAAAAAAATTAAGCAAAACATAAACACCACCAAGAGCCTTCTTTTCTGTAATTACATACTAAACTTGGCTTCAGGAGCTAAAAGCTAAGGTAGTTAGAGATATATTGTCTTATTTAATTAATCTCAAGTAGGAATTATTAACCTTATAGGAGAAACAATCATGAACAACACATCCCCCCAAGAAAATAGATATATAAAAACAAAGAACCACCATCTTACAAGTCTTGCATTGACCTGTGAAGACAGAGTGATAAGTACTGAAGTAAACCTCATGACACTTCACTACTCTTTAGGGCACTAAGATAAAGTTTTAGACATTTACTTTCCAATAACTTAAGAATACAAAGAAAAATCTTGGAAAGGCCAGATAATTTTCCTATAGTACGTCTATGTCAACATTGCTTTAAGTCAATTATTGGATTATGATCTGTTTGTCACTGATTTATATTACAAGTAACCATAAAATACACAGTTTATTCTCTCTTGGTTAAAATGATTGCTGCATGTTTTAAATGTTATACGTGGCCTAGCTTTGACTCCAGGTTGCCATTGACAACCCTAAGCTAATAACATACTTTCACTGTGACTCTGCTTCCAACTCTATAAAATAGGGATCATTTATTCCTTCATTCCACACATATTTATTGATTATTACACCTGTCAGGATAGGGTGGGTTATGCTGTGGTAATAAACTCCCTAATACTCAGTGGCTACACACCAAAGTTTACTTCCCTGTCCTGAAAATCCACTCTGGGTTTGGGCAGTTCTCCAGAACAGCTGTCCACCATGTGTACACTCAGCATTCCAGGCTGCTTCAATCTTTTGGCACCTCCATATGAACATGAGCTTCCAAGCTCTTCACACAAGGAGGAAAAAGAAGGTTGAAGATTCAAGAGTCAAAAATTACAAGCAGCCACCTAGAAGTAACATTCAGCATTTTTACTCACATTTTTTGGCAAAGCATGTGATATGTCTACCCCTAACTTCAGAATATTAGGAAAGAACTAATACTCCCCCATCTGACAGAAGAAGAATGGATTGGCTCTCATTAGGCTGTAAAAGTGCTCACCACCATCAGCTTTAAGGTGTCAGATGCCGTTCTCAACTCAACAGACAGAACAGTGAACAGAAAAGTCCAAATCTTTGGACCTCATAAATCTTAAATTGTAGTAATAGTGGTGGGGGCAGGGCTAAACAGATAATAAAGAGCTATATAATAAATTACAGAGTGTTGATTGTTATGGGTAAATGGAAATTAGACTAACTCGGATAGCAAATGAAAGGATGCAGGCGGCAATAGGCGCTTAGGATTTTGAATTTTTTATGTAGTTGAAAGGCATGGAAGACTGTATCAATAAGGGGGTGTTTGAGTAGAGACCTAAAGTAAGTGAGGCAGCAAACTATGCAAATATTTGGAAGAGGGAACATCAAATGTAAAGGTCATGAGGGAGAAAAGAGTGTAGCTTAGAATGTCAAGAAGCAAGTATGTAGCCAATGTGGCTAGAAATAAGTGAGCGGGAGAACAAAAAATGTGAAGAGGTCAGAGTGGCAGAGGGGGAGGTCAGCTCTTGTAAATCCTTGTAGGTCTTGGCAAGTGCATAGCTCTTGCTTTGAGTAAAATCAAGAATTTGGGCAGAGAAATGACATTATTTGGCTGAAATTTTAAAAGGATCACTTTTGCTGCGTGGAGTACAGATTCTGGCAGCAAGAGTAGAAGGTGGGATAGGAAACTGTCGTAATAATTCAGTAAGAGGTGACGGTGACTCATTCCAAGATGAATGGCAGAGGTGAGTGGTGGGCAGTGGACTATTTCTGAATGTGTTTACAAGCTGTTGACCACAAAATTTCCAGATGCATCAGGATGTTCAGGTGAGAGAGTAATGAAAAATGACGCCAAATTTCGTGATAGGTAAGCTGCAAAAATGGAGCTGTCTTTTATTGAGTTGGAGAAGACTACAAAAGTAGATTGGAAATGAACAGTTCCTTTTTGGACACGTGCTGTTTGACATGTCGAATAGTATCTAAGTGAAGAGTTTGAGTAGGTTACTGGATTTATAAGTCTAAAGTTAACATGGAAGGTCTCTGCTAAAATATATACATAGAATCACCTGCATTTCAGATAAATCTAAATCCATCAGACTGAATAAGATAACATAGGAAGTGATTGAAAATTAGAGGAAATGTTTGCTAAGCAAGCCCTCATATACTACAAAGTATAGCAGTATAAGAAGAAATTAGCAAGGAAGTCAAGAGAGAAAAAGAGAATATGTTCCAGTAAGGAAGAAATGGAATGAACAAACAGGGATGTCTAGAATTCAAATGAAAAAAATGCTTCAAGAAGGAGGTTGTGGTCACCTGTGCTAAATGCTGCTGGATAATGCAAATAAAGGCAAACAGAGCCATCACCAGTAATAACAATGACCAGTTTATAAATATTCTCGTGAGGATAAATGACATGATACACAAATCAGTAAGCCTAGTATTTAGTTCGTGGGAATACAATAAATGTTTATTAGTATTACTATTTTGAGGCTGGTGTTATTCTGTTATCAGAGTTCATTCATATGCTGAGATTAATCCTGATGACATTCAGTTGATAAGATTCATGGAACTCAACAACCAGTGTAAGAGACAGAAGAAACAGATAGAGGGGGAGTACCCATCACAGCCTGTCATTTCCAAAGGATGCAGGTACTCCTTACCTTGAAGGAAAAGAAAGTTATTCGTGTGATTTTAGACAGAGGAAAGATAATGAGCAAAGACATCAAAGGTAATAGAACAGGACATATCATAAGATCTAAAATTGTTATAATTAAAGGAAGAGGAAGGTATATAGTGATGATAGGAGAGGAAGCTAGAATGTTAGGCAGGGGCTATTTTATAAAGATTTTTATATGGTTTTACCAAAAAGTTCTAAACTTGTCCTTAATGCAGCGAGGACCACTGAAGGGTTTTAAGCCAGAAAAAATCATAACCTCTTTCAACAAGTTACTAAAAATTTACTGTAGCAAAAAATGGAGAATGGATTTACAGTATGAAAAATGGAATCTAAAAGTTAAATATGATTTAATAATATAAGGTGAAAATATTTAGTATTGAATGAAGTTAATGACAACATGATTGAAAAAGACAGGAGGGATTTGAAAAATATTTAAGAGTTAAAGTCAATTATATTTGATAAATTAGATATAGATTGAATAAGAAAACATGAGGAATCTTAGATAATTTCCAAATTTCTGATAAATGTGTCTTGTTCAATAATAATTCTACTCACCAATATAAAAATACATCAGGAAAAACTGCAGATTTAGAAAGTGGATGAATTCTCTTTTTGATTGATTGACTTTAAAAGAGCCTGGAAAACGAACAGGACACTGTTGTGAATGTAAATTATTTCAAGTCCCAGAAAAAAGATATGAATTTGATTATGGAATTAGAAGACATCAACATAAAAATGGTAGTTGAAGCCAATTTTTTTTAAGGAACTTGCCCAGTACCCATAGAGTGAAAATAGAATAATATCAGGGATGGACCCCATTGTTAAATCCTCGCTAAGACAGGCTTTCTCATGTCAATTCACATGTTACTTATTGATTAACCCAACATTATTCTAAGAAAAGTGTCAGTTTTTCTTAGGTGCTAGAAAAGTTACTTGATCAATAACTGAATATTCTAGTTAACTTAAGAATTGATGGTCACGGGAAAGGTATTAAGAGTCAAGGGCTCAGTTAGTAAAATAATACTGGTATAGCGTGAAATTTAGGTTGAAAAATGAACTATCCAATACATGAATAGAGGGGTCTTATTCAAAATGATGTTTAAAACTTTGGGAATGCCTCCCAATGCAGCAATATTCATTTTGCTAAAATGTATCTCTGTAAGAAATCGGAGGGATAGTCATCTATTTTTAAAGACTTCTCTCTGGCATCGATAAGCTTATTCCATATGTCTAAAATTAGGTGTGTATTTTCTTGTTGGCTAAGGTAGGAAGATGCATATCCAATTTACTTCAAAATAATACTAAATACACAAGATATCACTGCTCTAGGAATGGCTATCTGGACTTGAAGAATAATGTGGAAATGGATGATACAAGTGTGACTTTAGCTCTTAATGTGATTATTTTTGCATTATATTGAACAGGGTCCCTTTTGAAAATGTATATTTGTAGAAGGGTTTATTAAAATGTTGGGTAATCCAAGGGGTGGAATGTGTTGGACAGTTTTCTCTCCGCCCCCCACCCTGCCCCATAGACACACACATATGCACACATGCTCACACACTCCAAACCAATCAGAATATTAGTTTGTCCAGAGGACAGAATATGCCACAATTTAGGCCAGCTGAACAGTGTTTACCAAAATTAAGGCAGTGAGGCAAAGGCAAAATAAATAATTCCCTTTCAGGCTGAGGTAAGTCTTTACAGACACAGGGTTCTCACCAAGTTATTTGTTCTATAAACTCACTGTTGTGGTTCATGCTGACTAAGCTTCCAGATGTCCATTATATTTTGACCATTTCTTAGCTTGGAGTTCAACTGGTTTTTGAGGCACCAATATCCTCCTAATAGGTTTCTTTTGCTTAAGTTAGTCAGTGTTACTTTCTGTTCCTGGAAATTGAGACTTATAGCTGAAATATTGCAAGACTAAACATTCAAGTTATTTGCTGCTCTATTGTAAATTTTAAATGATGCATAATCTAATATTAAAAATAAAACTTAAACAGAGGTACATTCCGAAAAATCACTTTCCACACTATTCCTTTCAACTCAATTTGCTTCAGGATGAAAAAGGGGGGCATACCTTACTTTTTTCAATCTCAATATATATTGCTTATTTTTACCATTTCAGAAACTAAATAGGTAATAAAGTAAGTGGGCCAGCCTTTACTATTCAATTGTACAGAAGCTATGCTTTCAAAACCTGTATCCTGATATTAATTGTTATTTCTCTGTTCTCTGTGAAAATCTGCCTTATTTAGAATCAGTTGCATAGCTGAGGTTCTGATTACTTTGGAGTATCAGCGGTTCCTTGGCTATTTACGAAAGTCTCAGAATGTTTACCTTTGGGAGCTAGGCAGATTTGGTAAAGAGAATGCATCTAAATCCAAATGATTTTCTAGAGACTTTTCTGAACTTTTCCTTTGGACAAGAATTTTTTCACCTCTTTTTGAAGCCAAATTGAACTACAAAGGAATTAAATGGTATTTCATTAGCTATCATTCACAGCAATTGGCTTTACATACTGAGGATTTTTTTGTAGAGACACGTTATTCATTTAGTTTCCTGATGAGTCTCAGATTTATAAACTCCAAAGATATACTACGTATTTCTATAGAGAAAAATAATATTTAGCTTAGTTGTCTAGAGAAACAATTTTTACCCATGTCTTTGAGCTTAAAACTTACTTCCTGGAGTTGGTTTTTGGGGAATGAGGATGGATTTTTGTTGTTTGTAATTAGAAGCATTTTTCATAATAAAGTGATTATATTTTTGTCTCCAAGTACTGTATACACTATACCTATCAGAAAACTTTTTTTAAATAAAATTATCTTACACAGCTTTGGTGACAGCATCAAAAAACTAATAACATCATATCTGCAAGTGAAGATGACTTTTTCATTTACCCATTATTCAAAAAATAAAACTTGTCATAGAGCACCTTTAGGTCTGTATTTATTTGGAGAAGATAATTCATCTTAAGTGGAAAATAACACATGTATGTAGAATTCCTCTTTGCTGTGATGATCTTTTCTCAGTTTGGGCATCGTAGAGAATTTTAGCAAATCCCTGAGTGGCAAGGGCTGTACGTAGAGATTAAGTTTTGAGTCACACCATCTTTACTGATAATTCAGAATATTTTTTTTAAATTCCACCTTACATTACCTTTTACTCAAAAAAATATATTTGTCTTAACAAAAGACAAAACTACAATCTCTAAAAGGAACTTAAAATCAGTCTTTAAATGGTTCATCAAATTTCCTAACTTCTTGAAAAAAATAAATTTTACAACAGCCAAGCCTCTGTTCAAATCAGGGTAGCTAGCTGCCACAGTAATTAAACTCTGAAATCTCAGGAGCTCAGCTTCTCTCCTGAGATGAAGTCTGATATGGGCAGCTGGTCCTCCTCCT
This sequence comes from Balaenoptera acutorostrata, assembly GCF_949987535.1. NCBI lineage: Eukaryota > Metazoa > Chordata > Mammalia > Artiodactyla > Balaenopteridae > Balaenoptera > Balaenoptera acutorostrata. Next base: position 68,431,207 of record NC_080070.1, read on the forward strand.
GCTTATAGCCATGACATCTGAAACCCATGGCCTCCTCAACTGAAGAAGAGCCTGGTGCAGGAAGCACAGTAGCTCTTAGTTGACTCATCCCAGAAGTAACACACATCCCTTCTCTACTCTTCATTGGTCAGAAGTACTTATATGGCCCCAAACTAACTCTAAGGTCAGCTGGGAAATACACATGAACACATGTAACTGATTATGAGAACGTCAACATTGAAAAAGTCTCTCTCCCTCTCCAACAAACTCTACCTTCATTGAAAAGTTGTCATCAAAAAAGAATTTGGTACCTAACTCCACAAGTGCAATTAAACATTGGCAGTTATTGGGGCAAATAAGAGAGAGACAGAAGTATTGAATTCAATATTTTGAAAATACTGCATTCACTAGTTTTGCCTTCATCTGCCTGGAAGAGTAATCTGTCAGTTCTTAAGTCAACACATTCATCATTACATAAACACAATTTACATTACAAAGCTCACTAGAAAGCTTTTAGAATTTAACATGCTACTCAGTCAGTTCCAGGCACTCTGAAATAAAATAAGATTGGGAAACTAAAAAACAAACAAACAAAACAACACTTCAGAAAACTTGGCAAGTCTGTTTTCTGTGCGTTTTTATTTTTCCCCACTCAATAGAATTGTCTTCCGTTTGGGAGAAAAATATTTACTTAGGACCACTCAATGATATTGCAACTCAGGCTGAGAACAGTGATTTGCCCAAAGCAGGAATTCCATGATATTTGGGAATGTTGATTAATTTTAAAGATACTGTATAGATACAGTACTCTCTAGTTACCTCTAGATTCTCTAACCGCTCCTTATTATGAGTGGAGAGAGATCACAAATAAATATGTCGAAGTCTTAATTTTCTCAAGGGGAGGGAAAAGCAAGCTAATATTTACCAGGGTTTTATATGCTGAGCACAAAACACAAGTCTCCTCACATGAACATCACAAAAAGTAGTACTATTCTTATTAGTGTTTTTTTACTAAATGAGGAAATTGAGACTCAGATTGAGAACCCTGTCTTGAACTATTTAGTTGATAAATGAGAGAGCCTGAATTATTACCGCAGTTTGGCTCCAAAGTGTCTGTTTTTCTACTATTACCTTAATTAGAAGTCTTTAAACTTTTTCATAGCACATGCATAATAGTAAAGAGAAAATGATAGTTTTGATCAAGAATGCCCAGTTATATTTTAACTTCTAAATTTGTATGTATTTCTGCAATACATTATGTACATTATAAAATAAACACAAAAACAGAAGATTAGAATGGGTAAAGAAAAAGAAATAGAGGTTCTAATATTTTCTTCTTTTATGTCGATGGAATATTTTGTGTACTTTTCTATAAAAACAGTCTGGAAAACCGATTTTTTCTTAAACTTTTTATTTTGAAATAATTATAAATTCACAAGAAATTGCATGAAGCAGTAAAGAGAAGTTCCATCCACCCTTCATCCAGTTTCTCCTAATAACATCTTACATAGCAAAACCAGGAAATGACACTGATACACTACAGTTGGCTAGAGACTACTCATTTTATCCCCCCAAAATACATATTTTATGAACAAAATGATCTCATCCTCCATTTGGAAAAATAATAAAATTACCCATGAAACATTAGGAATGTGCTTTTCAATTCACCAAAAGCTTTGCAGTTGACCAAGCCCTTAAAATATATAATCGACAGCCAAGTGAAAGTTAACAGGTCAGCCAGGGTGTCAGTACTTCTTATTGTCTAAGGACACATGCTCTGCTTAGTAGGAAACCAATATCGGCATTTCTTTTGTGCCTCAGTTTATTCATCTTTATAATGAAGCTAATAATAGTATTCATTCCATGGGATATTAACTATTATTAGTATTATTCTCCAAGTTAAAGATGAAGAAATGTACTCAGAGAGTTCAGTTCAATTACTCGAAGTCAAATTACTAATTATGGACAAAACTGGACTTAAATTTTGTTCTTTTCACCCGAGTGCTATTTCCACCATGTTATTCTCATACCCAGGCAGGGAGGAAGTATAGAATAGAAAATACTATAGCACAACTCTCATTTCACACAACTCTGAATATTTTAGACCTTTGATTCATAGTTTATTCCTTCTTTTTGTTAATTATCCCTACTGAACAACCACAAGATTTTGCCAAATATTCAAAGGTCAGTTTTAGTTAATTGTTAATAAATTACACTTGTAAATAGTGTCCTGGTGGTCTAAAAATCATATGTATTACAAAGTAATCAGATATTAACAATATTTTAATTTCTGGGACTAATTATATCCTCAGAAATCTGGTTTTCCGTTTAAGTAAAAGAGTCTGAATTGTAATTGTCATAAACATTTTCATTTAATTCTTTAAAAAAATGTTTAATCTCTTAGAGACTTTCTGTAAGTCTTTAGCAACGACCATGAATCACACATACAAAAAAATTCATTATTATTTATCTAAGTTGTTGCTTAAGGCTGTCAGGGTAATAGTAGACAGTTCTAAGTTAAAGACGAATTGGTTGCTACAGATCAATATGTAAACCAGAACATTCAGCATCAATTTTTCTTGTCCAAACTTACTCAACCCCAGGTCTTAGGAAAACATCCATATTAAACAGAGACTTTTTCTGTTTAAAGCCACAGTATGAAGCGACAGCCAATTTCAGTCCAAGATCATGTGTTGAATATTTTTTTCCAGTCATATGGGAAATTTTTATTTAATTTTCTAACATTTTCTCGAAGTAGTCTTCACATGTGTTTCAATAAATGTAAACATTAACTGTTGCTGTTATCCTAGTTTTATTTTAAAAGAATTATATTTACTATACCTACAAATAGTTCACACGAAGCAAGAAACCTAATATTTATATTTTACAATAAATATTATGAATATCTCTCTCAGGGCAAGAAACTGTTTAGATAATCTGCTTTTCACATAGAAAATCATGCTTCTAAATCTTAGAGACTATAGTTTTTCGTTTTAACTTTTTTCATATTAGAGACAGTTTTTACTGTAAAAGTAAAATAGTGCCTTTTAGCTATAGTTAAGAAACTTTTTTTTCTGCAAAGGGGGGAAATTATGGAAGCTGTAAATAAGTAATGATTGCCAAAGATCAGAGGAATTTTACATAAGACCAAAGCAATTTAATCTGGTGCTTTGATACAAGTTTGTAAATAATTCAGCATAATGATAATAATGACATCTTGAGAATTCCCAGCAACTGAACTGCCCTTGAAGGTATTAGAAGATGATTAGAAATTGAATAGTTTTAAGTCATGAATTAATTTTTGATTTTTTTTCGATGTGGGGTGAAGTGTATTCTTTTAAATAGTTGTTAACCAATCTCTTTAGTGTAAATACAAAAAATGTTAGTATACTGGTCCTCTGTGTAGTAGAATCCACTTAGCCAGAGGTAGAATAGCTGGCTATTTCCCTAAGAGTCAGGAATTCAAAATCAGTAGGGTTTTGTCTTGTTTTGTTTTTTTAATTTCTATTTCACACAGATTGTTTTCTTCACCTAATTTTTTCACATTTCTTTAGAAATATGCTTTCAGATGTGATTCAAAAAGGCCTGATTCTCCAACTAGAGTAAGCCAATCCCTGTCAGTGGGTCAGTTTTGCCTCTCTTCTAACTAGTTTAGTCTTAAGCAGGTTATTATTTTTCTTTTCTAGGAGCTTAGATGTTCTCATGGGGAAAATAAGGAAATTGGACTCTGTGATCTCAATAATCTCCTCCAGTTCTGAAATGCTCTGAGTATATTGCTTTCTAAATAATTCCTAAAAAGAGAAGGCCCTTCATTACCAGCCCCTTCCTGTTTGTCCAGCCAGTCAGAGAATTACTGATGATTCTGTAGACCCCGGGCTGCTTCATAAGCCCAGGCTGATTCTTGCGTAAGTGGAAAGTCCTTTGTGCTCTACTTCCCAAAGGAAACATGTGCTCATCCTTCCGCACCTTAGTCTAGCCTTGCAGAGTTTATTTCTTCCTACCTTCAACCATCACTTTTACTGATATATTTCTGTATTTTCACACCAATCATTCCAGATATTAATATACTTTTCATATCAATGTCCCCAAATAAATGATGATTTCTTTAAAGGTGAGAATCATATTTTGTTTCATAATTCCACAAGCAATGGATTATACAATATGAATACTCAATAAATTCCTGGTAAATGAAGGACAATTAAACAGTTAATAAGGCAAGAGCATATTAATGAAAAGAAGACTGGGAGACATAAGATTGAGATTATGGCATCAGTTTTATTAATGATTACTTTTTAAAGTTTTTATTTTATTTTTTTTAATTAATTTTTTGGGGGGTATAGTTGTTTTACAATGTTGTGTTAGTTTCTACTGTACAGCAAAGTGAAGTAGAGTTCCCTGTGCTATACAGCAGGTTCTTATTAGTTATCTATTTTATACATATTAGTGTACATATGTCAATCTCAGTCTCCCAATTCATACCACCCCCACCCCCACTCCGTTTTCCCCCCTTGGTGTCCATATGTTTGTTCTCTACATCTGTGTCTCTATTTCTGCCTTGCAAACCAGTTCATCTGTACCATTTTTCTAGATTCCACATATATGTGTTAATATTTGTTTTTCTCTTTCTGACTTACTTCACTCTGTATGACAGTCTCTAGGTCCAACCAGTCTCTAGGTCCATCTAGGTTTATTTTTGTGTATGGTGTTAGGGAGTGTTCTAATTTCATTCTTTTGCATGTAGCTATCCAGTTTTCCCAGCACCACTTATTAAAGAGACTGTCTTTTCTCCATTGTATATCCTTGCCTCCTTTGTCATAGATTAGTTGACCATAGGTGCATGGGTTTATCTCTGTGCTTTCTATCCTGTTCCATTGATCTCTATTACAGTTTTTGTGCCAGTACCATATTGTCTTTATTACTGTAGCTTTGTAGTATAGTCTGAAGTCAGGGAGTCTGATTCCTCCAGCTCCGTATTTTTTTTCTCAAGATTGTTTTGGCTCTTTGGGGTCTTTTGTGTCTCTATATAAATTTTAAGATTTTTTTGTTCTAGTTCTATAAAAAATGCCATTGGTAATTTGATAGGGATTGCATTGAATCTGTAGATTGTTTTGCGTGGTATAGTCATTTTCACAATATTGATTCTTCCAGTCTAAGGATATTAATGATTACTTTTGTGTCCTTATATAAATCACTTCAACTTTGGTCTGGTATCACTAATAATGCAAACATTGCCTATCTTATTGGATTGGTTTTATGATTATGCTGTATAATAATTCAAATTAAATTACATAAGTAGATATGTTTTAAATTAAAAGTATATACATGTGTATTATATATGTGTGTGTATATATATATATTTGTGTGTGTGTATATATATATATATATATATATATATATATATGTAAATACTTTAAAACTACAAAGAGACAAACAATTTTAAGGGATTATTATTATATGTGGTCAACCACCACAACACAACAGTGAAAATTTCCCACTCTTGTTCTATCAGTTACAGATTTTTTTCTTGAATCATCAAAAATGCCTTTTAAACAACTAGGTGGGAAAGCAAGATTCAAAGTTCCAGGTAACAAATGAGTCAATAGTAACTGAAAAGTAACCAAATATCCTCTAGAATGTACTTTCCAGCTGGGTTAGTTAACATTGTTCTTTATTAAGAAGACATCTTCTGCACAACATGAAATTGAGCTTTTGAAACATCTGATTTTATATCACTGATGAGCCACACGCCAGTGACTTTTTAGTTTGTTCTTTTTTAACTCCATTTTACATATTTAACTCCAAAAAATAAATTCTGTATAGGAAGGTGATATTTTCTTCTTATTTTTATAAAATGCTGAAGAATAGAAAACTTGAGCATGGTTTGTTCAGTTGTCTCATACTGATTAATGGAAGATATACAACTCCACAAGAGCCCTTCTCATTAATAGCAAGCAGCACAAATGGTCAGAATGTCAATTGCCCAGGAGGTCCAGCCAGAAGACATCTGTATCTTCAGGTTCAAGACTCACTGTGCAGACTAATCATGCAATGTGTCTGCAATTAAAATACCACACTTAAACTCTGCCAGCGCGAGGTTCCCAATATTTCATATCAAACTAAAATTTAAAAGGTGAATATAGATATCATGAAATGAACCAGGTGATTTTAACACATGATTTTTTCTGAGTACCATCTTCAAGATAATATTAATTACTTGAATAATAGAAACAACTAAGGAGTTACATAAATCTTTGTTTCCTCTTTGAAAAAATAAAATATAGGCAATTTGGAGGCAATAATTTTCCTCACCCAGATGCAGAACATTATGTGAGTTTTAAAAATGCTTCACGAATGTGCTCAGTTTATATCTATGAGCAAAGCCATTTAAAAATGCTACTTAAAAGAAAACAAAATGCTTTCTAACAAAATTTGGAAATAATACTCCTTCAAAATTCAAGAACATTCCCTCTCTATGTTTGATTTGCACCCAGTTTCTTGGGTTCATTAAATGGCTCTTCATCATCTAAATATTTTGTATCTTTTTGATCACAGTGTTTCATTTATAATAAAGAAAGATCTTCCTCTGAAATTTAAAAAAAAATGCTACTTAAAATGAAAGTACAAAAAAAACCTTAATAAATAACTTTCAGGGCTTCCCTGGTGGCACAGTGGTTGAGAATCTGCCTGCCAATGCAGGGAACGCGGGTTCGAGCCCTGGTCTGGGAAGATCCCACATGCCGCGGAGCAACTAGGCCCGTGAGCCACAACTACTGAGCCTGCGCATCTGGAGCCTGTGCTCCGCAACAAGAGAGGCCGTGACAGTGAGAGGCCCGTGCACCGCAATGAAGAGTGGCCCCCGCTTGCCACAACTGGAGAAAGCCCTCGCACAGAAACGAAGACCCAACACAGCCAAAAAAACAAACAAACAAATAAATAAAAAAATAAATAACTTTCAAGTTAGCAAATATACCTATATATGTGCACAGGTATAGATATATATAGATAATAACTCTGAGTGTAGTGTATTAAATAAATACGGACATAGTATACAACCAGATATCCATTACTATATCAATATGTATCTTTAGAAATACTATTAAACAACTCCAAGCTCCATCTCTTGTAACGCTCTGCATATATTGTTATGCACCATGTGATTTTCCAGCAGTGCTTCCTTATCCATCCTGAGACTTCTGTTTTCATATCAACTGCGCAACTCCCATATAGACAACACTCTTTCTGATACCTTTGGGAATTCATTTTTTCTATTATTGTTAAACTAATGATGGGCTATGTATCAAGTTGCTCTTGACTCTGCCTGAAAGTCTACTCAACTTTTATTTCCTTCTCCTTGAAAATTTTACACATGGGGCAGATTTTCCTGGTGTCCCGACTTTGGTCCTAAAAATTACTGCGTGACTGTCTTACTACTTAAGAAATATCATGTATCTGAGAGAAAATCAGTTTTTTTCATTTCTATTTCACTGAAGTGTTACAAGATCTAAATTAGAACCATAAACCACTTTAAGGTATTTTTCACCATGTAACAGCATTTCTGTTGATGGTCTGAGAAAATCCCAGCTTATTTATTTATTTATTTATTTATTTATTTATTTATTTTTAATTTATTTTTATTTATTTATTTATGGCTGTGTTGGGTCTTCGTTTTCTATGCGAGGGCTTTCTCTAGTTGCGGCAAGCGGGGGCCACTCTTCATCACGGTGAGCGGGCCTCTCACTATCGCACCCTCTCTTGTTGCGGAGCACAGGCTCCAGACGCGCATGCTCAGTAATTATGGCTCACGGGCCTAGTTGCTCCGCGGCATGTGGGATCTTCCCAGACCAGGGCTCGAACCCGCGTTCCCTGCATTGGCAGGCAGATTCTCAACCACTGCGCCACCAGGGAAGCCCAGCTTATTTATTTTTAATTTACCTGAGGAGGACATATCAATACTTATTTCTCATTTAATAATCACATATTTTAACCAGCAGCACTGTCTATCCTAAATTATTTAAGGGAATAAGAGCAGATAGTTATGAAACAGCAAACAAAAGTAGTAAATAAATGGAATTATATCTTTAGCTTTGAACTCAGTGTATTTTTTCATCAGATTTGTCTTCCCAGTTAGGAATTTCTTAGGTTAAAATCAAGCCTAATTCCTCCCTTGCAGAGGAATATACATAATAGGGGACAACTAATGAAATATACTCCACATATACTTTTTTTTAAAAAATTATTATTTTTATTGAAGTATAGTTGATTTACAACCTTATATTTGTTTCAGGTGTACACATATATTTTCAAAGACGTTCTTTCTCCCTTAATGTTTGTATGTGTACACATGGGGTAATATATCAGAACTGTGTGCAAGTAGGCATATGAACCACTCCAATTACATAAAGTTCACAAATATAGATCCGTTAGTGTATGGTTGTGGGTCAGCTAAGGGCACTGAGCATTTCTTTTCCTACTATGATGGTTCCCTCAACTTGGAGTGAATTCCCCTTGCTTAGTCTTCCAGGTCCTCTCAATCTCCTCACTTCCATCTCTCCAGGGGAGACTTGACTTAATCTGATTGGCTGGTTTTGAAGGAGTACCAAGGAGGACCAGCCTTGCCTTTTCTTTTCTACTCTTTGCAGGGAGGGCATATATTCTCCTCTGCTCTCCCATGCCATCAGTCTTACTGGGCCATCTCTGCCCCTGTGGTGCAGAGTCCATACAAGACTGAGTAAGTAAGTCTTTCTAGGTCTAGGGCTTAGTATTAGGAAGCCCAGGCCCCTACAGATATAACCCAAGATTTCCCAAGGTCTAACTTGCCTTGAGAAGTAATTTGGCTTATTTCTTTCAGGTAGTTCAGAACTCAGATATGGAGATAAATGATGATAATTTTTGAACTCCCCAAGAATTGAAATGTGTGCTCTTATTAATTTTTTTAGGCAACTTGTTTGCATTTAGGAATAAATTTTAAAATTATTGAATCAAAAAAAAAAGTCTGATTTAATCAAAATACCTTTATATTTATTTAGATAACTGAAGAGCAATATATATTCTCCACAAATGTAACAGGTATAGTCAATGAAAATACTGAAGTCTTGAGGCTCTGAATTGTCATATTCTGCTTCAGTTTTTTAGTCTTGTTTCTCTTTTTTGCCAAACTTGAGTGGGAGCAAAAGACCTAAAGGTCTAAATCAGCTTGACTAAATTTTAGACAGTTTTCTTCATATCTCTAGGCTCTTGATCTCCCTTTTCTTAGAGCATTTATCTTAGAAAACTTGTAATTGCTCATTCTTTCTCTGCCCCTTTGAGATGTGAATCTTCTCACAGCCTCTTACCAGTTTTACAACACGGGAATATCTTTCTCTAGGACCTGGAATCCATTTCTTTGAACATAATTATTAAAGGTGATAGCACCCCTGTCTCCCAGTCTCTGTGAGAATGTGGGAGCCTGACTTCTCTAAGTGACAATTAGCAAACACAGAGTCTAATCATTTTGACCATCCTCCCCACTTAACATCCTCCAGTACTTTTCCACTGACTCACTCCAGGGCTTAAAATCTCTCCAGCCTTTTGTTTCAGCAGAGTTGAGTTCAATTCCTCTCCCCTATTTCAACAACCTTAAACCTTGCCCATTTAACTGGTCCTGTGCAATATTTCTTCTACAAGTGCCAAAGTGAGTATTCTGCCTTCCAAAGAGGCTGACACGGAGCACTGTAGTGGACATTTATAGATATATTTCTTGAAGGTTTGCAGAAGCAGCCTACAAAATTTGCATGGCAAAAAAACAAATTTTGCCAACAAGAAGATGTTGTGAGATAACTACAGTTCCAGTATGGGACCAGTGCACCCTCTGACCAGAGTAGGCAAATCCAGGAGCTCTGTTGAAATCATGAATCTAGGAGTTATTTGTTAAGCTGAGTTCATTTCAAGTAAGAATTGAAAGATCTCATAGGAAACTTGACTTTTCTTTTGCTTAGGAGAAAAATAGCTCTCAGAATATGGGAGAAAAATTCAGTGATATACACTGAGGGATTTATACCTGAACACAGACCTCCTTCATGTAAATGGTAGAATGGATTAGTGTTCCAACTCTTCACTCCCTCCTTGGTAATAGTATTACGCATCCATTCCTTTGCATATACATGCCTTTGAATGTAATACTGTATACCCTTACATTGCCACGTAACTGTGAAGGGACCTGCCATTGTCAGTAGGGTATCTACTGGCAAGGTATCTCAACCCCTTGACTATGGGTCTGGCCATACGACATCTTTGTCCAATGCGTTTAACAGATGTGAAGCTAGTGGAGGCTTGAAGTATGCTTGTGTAGTCAGGCTTGTTCTCTCTCACCTCTGCCACCACCATAAGAGGAACACCCCTCCAGTAGACAGCTGGTAGGAAGACAATGGGAAGAACCTGGAACAGAACTACTCACTTATGCCCGTTAATCATCAGTGACAAGAACAGCTGCCCAGTTGAGATCAGCGCAGATCAGTGAATCCCCAGCCAACACAAATATTAATGACGATTAATAAACCCTACAAATTTGGGGGTTGACTATTATGCACATGATATAATTATAACAATGACTTTCTAGCAAAACTCACTTCAGAGATCATTGTTATAATAACTAAAAGAGCCTTCAGTTCTTTCCCAGGAGGACTATTGTTTACTCTACAGCTGACATTACCATGCTGGATCTCCATATTTTACACTGAAATGGAGACATTTTATGCTAACTACCTTTGTCAACATTATTGTATAAAATGAATACATTAATTCATGCCATACAGCTTGAAAAGCCATAAACAATTAAAGATTTAAAGAAACATAATGAACCTATTCACAGTTTTTAGTGGCATTTGAAAATTAGAAATGAACAAAATAGGGAACATCAGATGGGGATGGAGAAATCATGTTTCCAGTGGTAATGTTGCTACAGAAATGGGACCTTGAATGACTCACCTAACCTCTCTAGACCTCTGTGAGTTCTATCACCATTTAATAACGTAATCCTAGGGAATTACAAATGAAGGATTATTAAATATTTTCTCATGTTTTGTCCAAGTATGATGAGCAAAAAGTATAAATATGTATGTATACATATGTATATAATATCTGGTGCAATATTTACTCATATTTTTCCAGATACATTAAGCATTAGTATACACACACACACACACACACACACACACATATATGAGAGAGATTGAGAGAAGGAGAGAAAGAGACAGATACACAAACACAAATATATTCATTATGAATATAATGCCACAGAGGGTGTCCGAAGGCAAGACAGCAGAACAGACAAAAAGGGTAAAATTATAGTTTTCAAAACTTACATTCTTGGTTCCATCACAGATGAGGTTTGTGACCTTTGGCACATCTTAATCTCACCTTAATCTCAGTTTACTCTTTCATAAAAATGACAATAATGAGGACTGCTCAGACTATCTCATTGTCTGCCTTGAAAGTAAATGAGGCAACATTTGTTTATGTGCTTTGTAAATCAAAGGCAGTAAATTGGTGCTATTGTTTTTAATAATGGGAGTACAGTCTAGCTCAGATATGAAATACCATTGGCAAAGTTTTCTGTAAGTCATTCTTTCTTCAAGGGCAAAAATAAATCCTGCAAGAAATAGTTGGTTAAGAGGAAGATACTTCCCTTCTTACAGATTTCTCTAAAGAATTGTACAGTAAACATATAATGTTGTGGTTAAGTCTTCCATCCTTGTAGCCACATTGAGTTAGGCTAAAAAGAATTCAAGCCAAAATAAATATCTGGAGACTCCACGAACAAGACTATTATGAGTTATGAGATTTTTCTCTCAATCAGAATTCTACAGATTGCACTTTAAAATCCACAACCTTGTTTTCCAGTCAGAGCTACTAGTTATAAATATTTGCAAATTCTTTGATTAGAAATAATTCTCTGTTCATGGAGAAGCTTATAATATAATCACTATCCAATCTGTAGAAGACCAGTGAATTCAAGTTACAAGCAAAAGGACTCTTTCACTGAGTTGCTGCAGATAAATTTGGTCTATTCGCTAATCTTACATTTTCATTTTTACTCAGAATTAAGAAATATTTAAAAGTTAAACTTTTAAAATTGATCTTTATTGACTGCCATATGAAATTTTTTCATTGCAAATTTACAACGAACATTTGGTTATGTAAGCATCTCCTCTGGAAATGCGTTTCGACAAAATCCTACATGACTTACAAGAGATTTAGATTGTCACATAAACCTGTGATGCAACCACAGATTTCAGAGATAAACATGATTTCTTAGGTGGTTATTTTCACTGTGACATATTTTATATACATAAGTGGACAAATTCAACTTGTTTCCAGGAATCTATTAAGAATTATCCTGTGATATGTTTTAAAGTTTTAAACTAAGTTCACAATGGGTTTAATATTTGGAATGGAGGATAAAGGAGATTAATTATACCAAAATCCAAAGTCTTGAATGGATATTTTTGAGAACTCGGTGCTAACACTTGTTATGATTTGCTAATACTTTAATAAAGCTGCTTTTTATTTTCCAATAGAAAGAGCAATCAGATTCCAGCTACTTAAACATTTATTTTATCTGCATTGAGGACTTACTAGATAGTTTGAATTTGTTTTTGTTTTTAACTGCTTATTAACAGCTTGTCTAGAGAAAAGACAGGAGGTGGACTTCAAGTCAATCAAATTTGTTTGAAAATTATCTGTCTGAGATATTCCTTGTTCACTGGTCACCCTGTTATTTTGGCTGTTTTAGCTGTCTCCCTCAATATTCTTTTTGAGTTCCTTTAACATTTACCTGCTCAGCCAAAAGACATGAGCTTTAAGATAGAAAAAGACAAGTTTTGATCAAAGCTTTAAAATTAGTTAGGTGCCTTATTGATACGAATATGGATCAGGGTGATTCTTCAGTACAACAGACGTTCTTATGGTATCGTGAGACTGCTCAAAAGAAGACACACTAAAAGATTGCCATTATTAACACAACACCTACTTCAGGTTAGCCCTCTTTGACCAGTTCAAGCTTCAAACAGATCTCTTCAAACAACTACAATATCACATCCATGAGACTCCTAAATATACATTTTTGTGAGTAATCCCCAAATTAAGTGAGAACCAAAGTAAGCTTCCCACTTTTGGTGGGATCGTAGGAATATCAGTTAGACGAGAGAGAGAAAGAGACATCAAGGAAAGAAGAGGCAGATGCCAGGGTTTTTGATTGATTGTTTTTCCTACCTGCCCCCTCTACTTCCCATACTGCCCCCGACCACTCCACAGGCCTGGAGCCAAGCTCCAGTCAGATAATAGGAGGTGTTTGGAACCATCCAGATATTCCAAGCCAGGAAATTCTTACTTTCCCACACTTGAGGCTCTGGAAGGAGATTACCTTTTAGGCTGTCAGCCTGAGGTAAAACCTCATCTAAGATAACCTGGTGAATGGCATGGTGACAAAGGGAGGCTTTTTCGTGTAGTTTTACTTGGATTCCCTTAGTTCTGATAAGCATGGGTCAGATCTAGATACAGCTAAGTGTGGCTGAGGAGATGGCCCAGGGGTATTTTTTGTAAGATTTAAGGTTTCTTTTGGTGAGAGGACACAGCATTCGGATAGATGGAAGGCACAACTCTTTGTTATTTACAGCTCCAAACAAAAGAAGGCTGCTAGGCAGGGCCATCTAGGGAGTTGTATCTGGGATAGGATAACAGCAAGCAAGAGTCTTTGGGAAGAGCTTATGTATGGCAGGGGGTGTGGAGGGGGAGGTTATCTAGGTTTCACAGGCTCCCAGTAGATTGTCTAATTTGTTGGGGTATTTTTTTTTAACATCTTTATTGGAGTATAATTGCTTTACAATGGTTTGTTAGTTGCTGCTGTATAACAAAGTGAATCAACTATATGTATACATATATCCCCATATCTCCTCCCTCTTGTGTCTCCCTCCCACCCTCCCTATCCCACCCTTCTAGGTGGACACAAAGCACGGAGCTGATCTCCCTTTGCTACATGGCTGCTTCCCACTAGCTATCTATTTTACATTTGGTAGTGTATATATGTCCATGCCACTCTCTCCCTTCATCCCAACTTACTCTTCCCCCTCCCCATGTCCTCAGGTCCATTCTCTACGTTTGCATCTATATTCCTGTCTTGCCCCTAGGACCTTCAGAACAATTTTTTTTTTTTTTTTTTTTAGATTCCATATATATGTGTTGGCATACGCTATTTGTTTTCTCTCTTTCTGACTTACTTCAGTCTGTATGACAGTCTCTAGGACCATCCACCTCCCTACAAATAACTCAGTTTCGTTTCTTTTTATGGCTGAGTAATATTCCATTGTATATATCTGCCACATCTTCTTCATCCATTCATCTGTTGATGGACACTTAGGTTGCTTCCATGTCCTGGCTATTGTAAACAGTGCTGCAATGAACATTGTGGGACATGACTCTTTTTGAATTTTGGTTTCCTCAGGATATATGCCCAGTAGTGGGATTGCTGGGTCGTATGGTAATTCTATTTTTAGCTTTTTAAGGAACCTCCATACTGTTCTCCATAGTGGCTGTATCAATTTACATTCCCACCAACAGTGCAAGAGGGTTCCCTTTTCTCCACACCTTCTCCAGCATTTACTGTTTGTAGATTTTTTGATGATGGCCATCCTGACTGATGTGACGTGATACCTCACTGTAGTTTTTATTTGAATTTCTCTAATGATTAGTGATGTTGAGCATCATTTCATGTGTTTGTTGGCAATCTGTATATCTTCTTTGGAGAAAAGTCAATTTAGGTCTTCTGCCCATTTTTGGATTGGGTTGTTTGTTTTTTTGCTATTGAGCTGCTTGAGCTGCTTAAGCTGCTTGTATATTTCAGACATTAATCCTTTGTCAGTTGCTTCCTTTGCAAGTATTTTCTCCCATTCTGAGGGTTGTCTTTTCATCTTGTTTATGGTTTCCTTTGCTGTTCAAAAGCAGTTAAGTTTCATTAGGTCCCACTTGTTTATTTTTATTTTTATTTCCATTTCTCTAGGAGGTGGGTCCAAAAGGATCTTGCTGTGATTTATGTCCTAGAGTGTTCTGCCTATATTTTCCTCGAGAAGTATTATAGTGTCTGGCCTTACAGTTAGGTCTTTAATCCAATTTGAGTTTATTTTTGTGTATGGTGTTAGGGAGTGTTCTAATTTCATTCTTTTGCATATAGCTGTCCAGTTTTCCCAGCACCACTTGTTGAAGAGTCTGTCTTTTCACCATTGTATATTCTTGCCTCCTTTATGAAAGGTAAGGTGACCATATGTGCGTGGGTTTATCTCTGGGTTTTCTCTCCTGTTCCATTGATCTGTGTTTCTGTTTTTGTGCCAGTACCATGCTGTCTTGATTATAGTAGCTTTGTAGTATAGTCTGAAGTCAGGGAGCCTGACTCCTCTAGCTCGGTTTTTCTTCTCAAGATTGCTTTGGCTATTCGGGGTCTTTTATGTTTCCATACACACTGTGAAATTTTTTGTTCTAGTTCTGTTAAAAATGCCATTGAAAGTTTGATAAGGGTTGCATTGAATCTATAGATTGCTTTGGGTAGTATAGTCATTTTCACAATGTTGATTCTTGCAATCCAAGAACATGGTATATCTCTCCATCTGTTTGTATCATCTTTAATCTCTTTCATCACTGTCTGATAGTTTACTGCATACAGGTCTTTTGTTTCCTTAGGTGGGTTTATTTCTAGATATTTTATTCTTTTCATTGCAGTGGTAAATGGGAGTGTTTCCTTAATTTCTCTCTCACATTTTTCATCATTAGTGTATAGGAATGCAAGAGATTTCTGTCCAATAATTTTGTATCCTGCTACTTTACCAAATTCATTGATTAGCTCTAGTACATTTCTGGTGGCATCTTTAGGATTCTCTATGTATAGTATCATGTCATCTGCAAACAGTGACAGTTTTACTTCTTCTTTTCTGATTTGGATTCCTTTTATTTCTTTTGCTTCTCTGATTGCTGTGGCTAAAACTTCCAAACCTATGTTGAATAATAGTGGTGAGAGTGGGCAACCTTGCCTTGTTCCTCATCTTAGTGGAAATGGTTTCATTTTTTCACCATTGAGAATGATGTTGGCTGTGGGTTTGTCATATATGACCTTTATTATGTTGAGGTAAGTTCCCTCTATGCCTACTTTCTGGAGGGTATTTATCATAAATGGGTGTTGAATTGTGTTAATAGTTTTTTCTGCATCTATTGAAATGATCATATGGTTTTTCTCCTTCAATTTGTTAATATGATATATCACCTTGATTGATTTGCATATACTGAAGAATCCTTGCATTCCTGGGATAAACCCCACTTGATCATGGTGTATGATCCTTTTAATATTCTGTTGGGTTCTGTTTGCTAGTATTTTGTTGGGGATTTTTGCATCTACATTCATCAGTGATATTGGCCTGTAGTTTTCTTTCTTTGTGACATCTTTGTCTGGTTTTGGTATCAGGGTGATGGTGACCTCCTATAATGAGTTTGGGAGTGTTCCTCCCTCTGCTGTATTTTGGAAGCGTTTGAGAAGGATAGGTGTTAACTCTTCTCTAAATGTTTGTAGAATTCGCCTGTGAAGCCATCTGATCATGGGCTTTTGTTGTTGGAAGGTTTTTACTCTCAGTTTCAATTTCAGTGCTTGTGATTGGTCTGTTTATATTTTCTATTTCTTCCTGGTTCAGTCTTGGAAGGTTGTGCTTTTCTAAGAATTTGTCCATTTCTTCCAGGTTGTCCAGTTTATTGGTATATAGTTGCTTGTAGTAATCTCTCATGATCCTTTGTATTTCTGCAGTGTCAGTTGTTACTTCTCCTTTTTCATTTCTAATTCTATTGGTTTGAGTCTTCTCTGTTTTTTTCTTGATGAATCTGGCTAGTGGTTTATCAATTTTGTTTATCTTCTCAAAGAACCAGCTTTTAGTTTTATTGATCTTTGCTATTGTTTCCTTCATTTCTTTTTCATTTATTTCTGATCTGATCTTTATGATTTCTTTCCTTCTGGTAACTTTGGGGGTGTTTTGTTCTTATTTCTCTAATTGCTTTAGGTGTAAGGTTAGGTTGTTTATTTGAGATGTTTCTTGATTCTTGAGGTATAATTGTATTGCTATAAACTTCCCTCTTAGAACTGCTTTTGTGACATTCCATAGGTTTTGAGTCATCGTGCTTTCATTGTCATTTGTTTCTAGGTATTTTTGATTTCCTCTTTGATTTCTTCAGTGATCTCTTGGTTATTTAGTAGTTTATTGTTTAGCCTCCATGTGTTTGTATTTTTTACTGTTTTTTTCCTGTAACTGATATCTAGTCTCATAAAGTTGTGGTGAGAAAAGATACTCGATACAATTTCAATTTTCTTAAATTTGCCAAGGCTTGATTTGTGACCCAGGATATGATCTATCCTGGAGAAACTTCCATGAGCACTGAGAAGAAAGTGTATTCTGTTGTTTTTGGATGGAATGTCTTGTAAATATCAATCAAGTCCATTTTGTTTAATGTGTCACTTAAAGCTTGTGTTTCCTTATTTATTTTCATTTTGCATGATCTATCCATTGGTGAAAGTTGGGTGTTAAAATCCCCTACTATGATTGTTTTACTGTTGATTTCCCCTTTTATGGCTCTTAGCATTTGCCTTATGTATTGAGGTGCTCCTATGTTGGCTGCATAAATATTTACAATTGTTAAATCTTCTTGGATTGATCCCTTGATCATTATGTAGTGTCCTTCTCTGTCTCTTGTAATAGACTGTATATTAAAGTCTATTTTGTCTGATATGAGAATTGCTACTTCAGCTTTCATTTGATTTCCATTTGCATGGAATATCTCTTTCCATTCCCTCATTTCAGTCTGTATGTGTCCCTAGGTCTGAAGTGGGTCTCTTGTAGACAGCATATATACGGGTTTTGTTTTTGTATCCATTCAGCCAGTCTATGTCTTTTGGTTGGAGCTTTTAATCCATTTATATTTAAGGTAATTATCGAAATGTGTGTTTCTATTACCATTTTCTTAATTGTTTTGTGTTTATTTTTGTAGGCCTTTTCCTTCTCTTGTGTTTCCTGCCTAGAGAAGTTCCTTTTGCATTTGTTGTAAAGCTGCTTTGGTGGTGCTGAATTCTCTTAGCTTTTGCTTGTCTGTAAAGGTTTTAATTTCTCCATTGAGTCTGAATGAGATCCTTGCTGGGTAGAGTAATCTTGGTTGTAGATTCTTCCCTTTCATTACTTTAAATATGTCCTTCTACACCTTTCTGCCTTGCAGAATTTCTGCTGAAAGATCAGCTCTTAACCTTATGGGGATTCTCTTGTATGTTATTTGCTGCTTTTCCCTTGCTGTTTTTAATATTTTTTCTTTGTATTTAATTTTTGAAAATTTAATTAGTATGTGTCTTGGCGTGTTTCTCCTTGGATTTATCCTGTATGGGACTCTCTGTGCTTCCTGGACTTGATTAACTATTTCCTTTCCCTTGTTAGGGGAAGTTTTCAACTACAATCTCTTCAAATACTTTCTCAGTCCCTTTGCTTTTCTGTTCTTCTTCTGGGACCCCTATAATTCGAATGTTGGTGCGTTTAATGTTGTCCCAGAGGTCTCTGAGACTGTCCTCAATTTTTTTAATTCTTTTTACTTTTTTCTGCTCTGTGGTAGTTATTTCCATTATTTTATCTTCCAGGTCACTTATCTGTTCTTCTGCCTCAGTTATTCTGCTACTGATTCCTTCTAGAGAATATTTCACTTCATTTATTGTGTTGTTTATCATTGTTTGTTTGCTCTTTAGTTCTTCTCAGTCCTTGTTAAACCTTTCTTGTATTTTCTCCATTCTATTTCCAAGATTTTGGATCATCTTTACTATCATTACCCTGAATTCTTTTTCAGGTAGACTGCCTATTTCCTCTTCATTTGTTTGGTCTGGTGGGCTTTTACTTTGCTCCTTCATCTGCTGCATATTTTTCTGTCTTTTCATTTTGCTTAACATACTGTGTTTGTGGTCTCCTTTTCACAGGCTACAGGTTCGTAGTTCCCGTTGTTTTTGGTGTCTGCCCAGTGGGTAAAGTTGGTTCAGTGGGTTGTGTAGGCTTCCTGATGGAGGGGACTGGTGCCTGTGTTCTGGTGGATGAGGGTGTATCTTTTCTTTCTGGTGTGCAGCACAGCTTCCCCTTGTGTGTTTTGGGGTGTCTGCAAACTTATGATTTTAGGCATCCTCTCTGCTAATGAGTGGGTTGTGTTCCTGACTTGCTAGTTGTTTGGCATGGGGTGTCCAGCACTGGAGCTTGCTGGTCATTGAGTGGAGCTGTGTCTTAGCATTGAGGTGGAGATCTCTGGGAGAGCTCTTGCTGACTCATATTACATGGGGCCAAGAGGTCTCTGGTGGACCAGTGTCCTGAACTCGCCTCTCCCACCTCAGTGGCTCAGGCCTGACACCTGGCTGGAGCACGAAGACCCTGTCAGCCACATGGCTCAGAAGAAAAGGGAGAAAAGAAAAAAGAAAGAAAGAAAAAATAAAATAAAATAAAGTTATTAAAATAAAAAGTTATTAAAACTTAAAAAATTAAAAAATAATTAAAAAAAGAGAGCTACCAAACCAATAAACAAATCCACCAATGACAACAACCACTAAAAACTATGTTAAAAAAAAAAAAGAAAAAATAGACAGAACCCTAGGACAAATGGTAAAAGCAAACCTATACAGACAAAATCACACAAAGAAGTGTACACATACACACACAAAAAGAGAGAAAGGAAAAAATGTATATATAAATAAAAAGGAAGAGAGCAACCAAATCAATAAACGAATATACCAATGATAATAAGCTCTAAATACTAAACTAACATAAACATAAAACCAGAAACAAATTAGATGCAGAAAGCAAACCCCAAGTCTACAGTTGATCCCAAAGTCCACCGTCTCAATTTGGGCATGATTCGTTGTCTATTCAGGTATTCCACAGATGCAGCGTACATCAAGTTGATTGTAGAGATTTAACCCACTGCTCCTGAGGATACTGGGAGCAATTTCCCTTTCTCTTCTTTGTTCGCACAGCTTCTTGGGTTCAGCTTTGGATTTGGCCCCGCCTCTGCATGTAGGTCGCCTGAGGGCACCTGTTCCCTGCCCAGACAGGACGGGGTTAAAGTAGCAGCTGATTTGGGGGCTCTGGCTCACTCAGGCTGGGGGGAAGGAGGGGTACGGAATGCAGGGCGAGCTTGTGGCAGCAGAGGATGGCGTGACGTTACAACAGCCTGAGGCACTCCGTATGTTCTCCCAGGGAGGTTGTCCCTGGAACACGGGATGCTGGCAGTGGAGGGCTGAACAGGCTCCCGGGAGGGGAGGTGTGAATAGTGACATGTGCTTGCACACAGGCTTCTTGGTGGCGGCAGCAGCAGCCTTAGTGTTTCATGCCCATCTCTGGTGTCTGTGCTGATAGCCACAGCTCGCGCCCGTCTCTGGAGCTCATTTAGGTGGTGCTCTGAATCCCTGCTCCTCACGCACCCCAAAACAATGGTCTCTTGGCTCTTAGGCAGTTCCCAGCTTTTTCCCGGACTCCCTTCCAGCTAGCTGTGGTGTACTGGCCCCCTTCAGGCTGTGTTCATGCAGCCAACCCCAGTCCTCTCCCTGGGATCTGACCTCTGAAGCCCGAGCCTCAGCTCCCAGGCCCCACCCACCCTGGCGGGTGAGCAGACAAGCCTCTCAGGCTGGTGAGTGCTGGTCGGCACCGTACCTCTCTTTGGGAATCTCTCCACTTTGCCCTCTGCACCCCTGTTGCTGCACTCTCCTCCGTGGCTCTGACGCTTCCCCACCCGCCACCGTCCACACCTCGTCTCTACCAGTGAAGGGTCTTCCTAATGTGTGGAAACTTTTCCTCCTTCACAGCTCCCTCCCAGAGGTGCAGGTCCTGTCCCTAGTTTTTTGCCTCTGTTTTATCTCTTTGCTTTTGCCCTACCCAGGTACGTAGGGAGTTTCTTGCCTTTTGGGAAGTCTGAGGTCTCTGCCAGCATTCAATAGGTGTTCTGTAGGAACTGTTCCACATGTAGATGTATTTTTGATGTATTTGTGGGGAGGAAGGTGATCTCCACGTCTTACTCCTCTGCCACCTTGAAGGTCCTCCCATGTCTAATTTATTGTTGTTGTTTTGTTTCGTTTTGACTGCGCAGCTTGCAGAATCTTAGTTTCCCAACCAGGGATTGAACCCGGGCCACAGCAGTGAAAGCGCCGAGTCCTAACCACCGGACTGCCAGTGAATTCCCTAGGTTGGCTAATTTGTGTAAGTGTTCACTCTCTAGGTTTTAGAGTTTGTTCCTGTTGTCTGGTGTCTGGTCCTGGGACAATTAGGGCACTGCATAGTGACCTGGAGAGTGAGACTCAGGTAAGGGAAATGGTTGGGCTCTGGACTTAATCAGCTGCTCAAGACGGGGAACTGACTGGTCTCTAGCCACAGCATCAAAACTGGGTCAAGGCAGCATTAAGAAAAAGCTATATTACAGTTGGCCCCTTGATGTCTTAACATCACTTTTGAGTTTATTTAAAGTATTTGCATAGCTTAAAGAGTAGAGGAGACTTTTAGAGAGTAGGACATAAATTGCCCTCAATAGCATAGAAAACATTCTATTATGAGCATAAAAAGGAGAACAAGTATTAGGAGTCTTTGGAGGCTGGTTCCATAACCAAGTTCCCCATTTACATGCTATTAGCCAAGAAAAACATTGAAAATGTTCAGGGTCCCTAACAATATCATGGTGAAGTTGTAAAGTGTGTTAAAAGTATGAACTATATTTTTATGGCAATATCTTGGTGTATGCCTTGGATCAAGGTGGAAGATCCAGCAGTTACATTATTGGAGGTTATGAACTTATAGCTCAATAAAGTATATGTAATGGTTAGTGGTTTTTGTTTAAAACAAAGGGGAAAGGGTGATTGTGGAGGTCATGGTCACAGGCACAAGGCGGGTGGTCATGATGGCAAGTGGGATGAGGCGAGTAGAAGGTACTAAAGAATGGGAAGTCCTGTCTCCAGGGATCAAGGGCTATACCAATATGAGGTAGTTGTCTCCTGGGGAAAGCAATAATCTGCATTAATTTTTAGAACAGCACAGATAATAGTAGTAATAATCTTTAAAGATTTCCCTTTAAGCATGGAGTGTAGTGGTGTATGTTTTAGCAGAGAGCAAGGACCATACCAAGATCATGGGCTAAGCAAACAGCAAGCTCAGGAAACATAATCACTAACACTACAGGAAGGAAAAAAATAAATAAATGCCCCATGTCCAATTTGTCAGCACCTTAGAAGAAACAGCCCATGGGTGTTGCTGGGACAGTGGTCTTGGCGTTGAGGTGAAGTCAACTCCAGTGCAAAGGATGAAGTCATCTCCAGTGGCAAGGTCTTGGGCTGGGGCTATGTTATTTGGGATGTGGGACTGAGGTATCCTTCCAAGTAAATATCCATTTGACTTGGTGTGGGGTTGTTTTTTGGCTCTGTGTTATTATAGAGCCGCTTGTGGAACTTGAGGGTAACATTGGGTCTGGGAGCTTGACTTAAAAGTACCTTTTATGTCAAGGGGGTTTATGAGTACACACCTGACAAAGGTGATACCTGCATCAGTGACACTGCCATAATTGAACAAATGTGCCAGAACCCAACTGGCATAATTAATGCCTTCATTAAAGGTGATCCAATCTAAAAGCTCCTAACAGTTCAAGGTTTTACCTCAATGAGTGATGAGGGGGGTTTGCTGGAATAGGTTTTAAATGAAACGGTCTGATTTGGATGCATGATATTAATAGGGTAGTGGGTTTGCCAATTAAAATGTCTATGGCTGTGCTTGGAGCTCCAGCATTTGTCTGTAGGCAGGTTCTCCAGTTTAGATAGTTTTTATAGGTTCTTTGCCTCAATTGTTGGTTCAGTTGGTGACAGGCAAGCAAGCAAGTTCTTTGGGCTCCTGGGCTTGCATTAGCCAAACTCCATGGCATGCAGTCCTCAGAATTTGCCATGTTTGATTGAAACAGTGGCTTATCTGGATGGTTTGAGCCTCTGTATTGCAAACCATTGAAAGCACCCAGACCCATAGTAAAAAGGCCAAGAGTCAGCAGAATGGTGTGTGGCTGCACTTGACAGACTTCGGTGCCTGATGTTGATTTTCCTCTGGCATATAGTATTATCAAGGGGGGAGTGTCTGGCTTCCTCATTATGGATAATGGTGTTGATTTCCTTATTATCTTCAAATATGATTTTTATTTCCTAAGTGGAGTTTTCTATCTCCCTTCTTGGCAGGCTACACTGTCTGTAAAAATGGCCCTGGACTACTAATTTCAATTTAGTGGAGGAGATTAGAGGGAAAACCTAGATTAATTATTCACCCCTGCTAACTCAAACACTGAAGAAGGTCTTTTGGGTGGTGGAAGTTCAGGCTCAAATGGGTCCTATGCCAGATGTGCAGGTGCCTGATCCATGGGACAGTCTGTGGTTAATGGGTCCCAGGAGAGTAGATGTCATTGATTTAGCCTCTAGCCCTTATGAGATGGGGAAGAATCAAAGATCTATAAAGATATAGGAAGGCATTATTAAAAGGCCTCATATATAATGAATTTTCATACACGTGGACATGAGACATATCCTCCTTTAAATATAGGAAGGAGCCATAGGAAGGGGTTTTTGTTTTTGTTTTTTTAGTTGGTTTGTGTTGTGAGTCAGCTAAGGGGCCTTGAATTAAGAGAGACTCAGGCCTCAGGCAAGATGGACTTCCATTTAGGGGTCTCTTTGTCTTTTATAACTTAAATAGGAGTTTGTTGAGAAGTCCATTGGGCTCCCAAACTGGCTGCTGGGGGCCTATCCTAAAGATGAAAGTTCCATTGAATGACTTTTTCCAGAGCCCAGCATTGCGTATTCTGAGAAGTGAGATATGTGCCTTGAGGACTCTCAGTGGTATCTTGAACTCCAAAAGGAATATGGAGTGTCCTGGTTAGGCCTTATGTTGTAGCCTTAGTATATGTAGAGACATTGTGACCTTGATTTCCACTTTGCGTATCCATGAGGCAAGAGATTCCCAGGGTTCTTTACCCTGAAGGAGACAACTCTCAGGCAGTGGCCCAAGAGTTTGCACAAATGTGCAGTGGGGCCATTTCTTGGCCAGGGCCTTTGGTGCTAAGATGTCTGCCTGAGGTGTCACCACTTGTGCTGGGCCTGGTGTCCCACCTTTTATCAGGGACATCCTGGTTAAAGGATGGAAAGAGCAACATTCCACTGAGCTCTCTCACTTATGGATGTCGACACCATCCGTACATCCATAGGGTCTACCGACTCCCATTACTCTCAGTTGACCCCAAGGGGCTCCCCAGGTAGCGAAGTTGTCTGGAAGAAGAGTGACTTCCTCTAACATCTTGACATCTGATGAGGGACTGAAGGTAGAGAAAGTCATACTTCCCTCCAGTAGAATCTGCTAAAGGCCCATCTTGTACCAAGGAGGCCTCAGTAGCTGAGCTTGTGGGCTATTGCTTCCATGATTCAAGGCATAATGGGACCCTCCATGAGATTGGAGGGTTAGAGGCTCAGGGTGTGTGGGAGCCTCTGTTTGCAACAGACCCTAGCCTGTGGCCAGCAATTGCTGGGTGTGTAATACAGGGCTGAGTAGGACTTCCTTGCATCAGAAGCCCATGACCAATTTATGGCCATTATAGGTGGTCCAGAGACTCTAGAATGTGTAAGAGGAGGTGTGGCTAAAACCTCTGCTGTTGAAGGAGTCTCTGAGGATACTAACACGGCATCTGTTGATTTTAGTTTATATAGAGTTTAGAGGCTTTGGTTGCAGAGGGGCCCCATTTAAGGTGGGCTATTTGTAAGTAGCAGCATCTTTGAGATTAAATAATATTAGTGTATGAGGAGTATGCTGCCTCCAGGGTCCAAAAAGCACTAAAAGATGTGGGAATTGTATGTCCTTAATGAGTGTATCAAATGAATCTTTTCAGAGGAGGATGTCATCAATGTAATGTCATACCTGTGCTCCTGGAGAAGGAGGAATGCAGTGCAGTTGCTGTCTTATCTGCAAAGACTATGTGCCATGGCAGAGGTGTTGAGGTATCGCCATAGGTAGCCTATAAAAGTGGATTGTGTCCCTTCAGAGGTGAAGGCACACTGCAGCTGAGAGGATATTGACATAGGCACTGAAGAAAACATGTCCGTCAAATATATCATAGCAAAGCATATAGCAATTATACAATAACAAGACAGTTTCTGGTTACTGATTGGATGGAGCTAGTAATTTTAAATGATATCGGGTATCAGGTATGGAGACCATAATGGATGGGATCACAGCATTAAGGTTGCAGTAATTGACCCTGAGGCACTATCATTCTTTTCAGGCTTAAAAACAGCCAAAATTGGGCTATCAAGTGGAGATGCAGTGGGGATAACCTCCAGCTCATTAACTAGATCTTGTATAATAAGTTTTAATCCTTGAAGGCCCTTTAGACCATATCAACTATTTTAACTGGGGGTCTGTGGGTTCACATTTTGTCAAGCCAATTTGGAAATGCAAACACCAAATAATTTTAATTTAATATTCAGTGTGTCAAAGCACCCATGCCCACTCTGGGATATTTTAGGGCAATGAGTACTATGACTATGGGGATGTTAGGCAAGGCTCTAAAGTGAGGCATACCTACTTTTCCTGTTCTATATTAAGTTATTCTCCTAAAATTGTAGGGGGTACCTTGTTTAAATTTAGTGGGAGCCTCAGGTATAACTGTAATTTGAGACCAAGTATTGATGTATTCATTACATCCATGGCCCTTTGACAATTAGTGCATTTAGTAAATGTTAATTTAGAACCTACATTGTAAAGGCACAAAAGCCAAGCAGTGTCCTTTGTATCTTTTCATTATATAAATTCTTTTAGTAAATTTTGGATTTCCACTTGGATCAAATTATGTCCCTTTGTTTCAACTTAATTTAACATGTGTGTATCTGTTGTTGTTTTTATTTTTATTATTATTATTATTTTCTCCCCTCACATCCAGATTTCTTTGTTTTATTCCTCTCTCTGCTCTCCTCTACTGTATATATATATCAGGAGAGGTTCCCTTCACCCTCATCTAATTTATAAATT
The DNA here is from genome assembly GCF_949987535.1 of Balaenoptera acutorostrata. Lineage (NCBI taxonomy): Eukaryota > Metazoa > Chordata > Mammalia > Artiodactyla > Balaenopteridae > Balaenoptera > Balaenoptera acutorostrata. The sequence continues at coordinate 68,457,282 of NC_080070.1, forward strand.
TCTTCTTCTAGAGAGTCTTAAATCAGTGTTGTCAGGGTTAGTGACCTTCCCCATGGCAGTGATCGTATGGTGTAAGGACCCTAGGCAACTTGGGTTTGAATTTGCCTTTCACTGTGCTACCAAAGTACAACGGCTATTTCCCCTATCACCTTGAGGATAGAGGCTTTGTTGCAATAAGGCCATAAGTCGCAGAGTTACACAGCGCGAGCATGCTGGGCCCACCACCCAGAGGATTTGGAATTAGACCCATCTGCTATGGCTCTGCCTCCACTCCCGCACCCTTCCCCCCCCCCCCCCCCGTTTTGGGTTTCTATCCTCCTAAAGCTTCTCTAGTGACTCATACTGTAAAACTTCTAGGCATTTATAGAGATAGAGGGTGAGGGGCCCCAGTGAGTGGCCTGCGTCCTGCACAGCCGTCTCTTTCCATAGCTTCCCAGAGTACCTCGTAGTGACTGGAGTTGGCGCTCAGAGAGCCATAGCAGCCTCTCCTTCGGACCAGTTAGCGCCCAATCCAAAGTATCAGTCTCTTCACATGTTGATATGTGCCAGCAATTTATAATGGCCAGAGCATCCTGGCTGGGGGTGTTGTATTATTTAAGGAATTGGGTAACTTCAGCACATTTGGGGAGAGGAAGGGAATGAAGGGATGAAATATTCAGTCTTTTGTCCCACGGGCTCCCTTTGGATTACATACTGGTCTACTGCCTGCAAGAGTGTGACTCACGGTACCCTGCGGGTCTGGGGAGCATGATGTTCGCTGGTGAGAGCAGCAAGGTACTCAACAGCAGTGAAGACAGGTGAGCCACTACCCCCATCTGAGCAAAGACCTGGGCACCATTTCTCTACCATGGGGGAGTCTGACCAACATCTTCCCCTATAGGATTGCCCGAAACACAGGGACAAACCAGGGTTCTGTGCCAAAGAATAGTAAACACCGATGCTGATGCAGTGAAATAGGCCTCTGCCAGAGACTGTGCCTGGAAGCACACAGGAACGCCAGACTCCAGAAAGTGTGCCTCAAGTGGCCCAGCCCTCCTATTACCATGAGGTGGGCCCCTACCTGGCCTAGGATCCAGCCCCCAAGTTTAGCCAATTAGCACTGTTCACTTTGAATATTCTGACAGCACGGAAATTGGGGTAAGGAGAAACGTGGTAACCACAGGCAGACACTGCAGCAAGCAACACCAGCTGAAGCACAGCAAGCTCACCGACAGCTGACAGCTCTGTCCCAGGTTACTCTCATCGTGGTTTGGAGCCAACCAGTGAGCCGAGAACAGGCCAGCACTAAGCTGTCCACGAGTCAGTGGTCAGGGCCACACCGTACTACTCACAGTGCCAGTTGTTTTATAAGATTTAAAGATTCTTGGGGGCTTCCCTGGTGGCACAGTGGTTGAGAATCTGCCTGCCAATGCAGGGTACACGGGTTCAAGCCCTGGTCTGGGAAGATCCCACATGCCACGGAGCAACTAGGTCCGTGAGCCACAGTTGCTGAGCCTGCACGTCTGGAGCCTGTGCTCCGCAACAAGAGAGGCCGCGATAGAGGCCCGCGCACCGCGATGAAGAGTGGCCCCCGCTTGCCGCAACTAGAGAAAGCCCTCACACAGAAACGAAGACCCAACACGGCCATAAATAAAATAAATAAATAAATAAAATTAAAAAAAAAATTCTTTTGTGGGACGTATATTTTCACTATTGTATATATTTTAAGTTTATTTTTGTCATTGGTATAAAAAAAGTCAATTAATTTTTATGTTGCTCTTACATCTGACCTAATGTGTCAGATAAACTGTGTTATTACTTAGTTATTTTTCTGTAGATTCTTTTGAGTTATCTATTTAGCCAATTATTTCCCCTACAGATAATGATAGTTTTGTATTCGCCTTTCCACTACGTAACTTTTATTTTCCTTTCTTATTTTATTTAGCTGGCTGGGATGGTGTGTATAATGCTGAATAGAAGAACTGTTAATAAGCATTCTTAAAAACTTCATGATTTTACAGGGAATGCTTTAGACATTTCACCATTGACTATGGTTTTTTTTATTAAACACCTTTTAATTTATATTTTAAGAGTTTTTTGGTTAATGAATGGCAAAATAATTGACAAATGAATTGACAGATGACAAATTGAATAGTGAACTGACAAAATAATAGGGCTTTCCCCATTTAGTTAGATGAATTACATTATTATATTTTCTAACAATGTAACAATTTTGATTTCTGGATTAAACTCAACTCAATATTTTAACTTTATGTTTGATTTACTGAAAAATTCATATTGCAGATTGCTAATATTTAGAATTTTTTGCCGTTAAATTCTTAAGTCACTTTATTTTATTTTTTCTCATATGATTTTAGTATCAAGGTTATCTTAAGCTCATAAAATAAATTGGGGTATATTCTTTTTTTGCTACTTTGCATTGGTGCCTTAAGTATTTTATAGAATTTGCCCATAAAATTATTAGGACTTGATATTTACTTTGTGGGTAGATTTTAAATTTGTGATTCAGCTTCTTTACTGATTATAGGAAATTTCAGATATGGTATTTCTTCATGAATCAGTTTGATTATTTGTAATTTTCTGCAGTTTTTCTCTTTTAGCTAAATCTTTGCTTCTTTTAAATAATAGTATGCTATTTATATTTAATCTCATCTGCTACAGTAATATGTAACACCTTTGCCCCAAATCGCTCAACGTCCCTCCCCCCACCTCTTTTCTTTCATTTTTCTTGAGCAAGTTTTATAGACTATTGTCAACTTAGTTATTTCAAAGAATCTTCTTTTGGTTTGTGGATTCTCAATTATATCTTTGTTTTTTATGTATTAGTTTCTGCTCTTATATTTATTTTTCTACCTACTTTATTCAGATTTATGAATAAGAATACTAAGCATGTGAATTATATTCACTTTATTATTTTAAGTTTATGCTAAGTATGCTTAACTCATTAGTTTTTCAGCCTTTCTTTTTATTCTAGTGTACATCATTTACTGTTATCAATTTTCCTCCACCCCACAAGTTATAAGTAATGTCTTTATTGTGATTTGAATCTAAGTATTCTGATGTCTGTTATGATTTCTTAATTTTTTTCTTGAAACATGGTTGATGTACAATATTATATAAGTTATACAGGTGTACAGTATAGTGATTCACAACTTTTAAAGGTTATACTCTGTTTATAGTTATTATAAAATATTGTCTGTATTCCCTGTGTTATACAGTGTATCCTTGTAGCTTATTTTATACATAGTAATTTGTACCCCTACCCCAATGTTGCCCCTCCCCCCTTCCCTCTCCCCACTGGTAACCACTAATTTGTTCTCTATATCTGTGAATCTGTTCCTTTTTTGTTATATTCACTAGTTTGTTGTATTTTTTAGATTCCATATATAAGTGATATCATACAGTATTTGTCTTTCTCTGTCTGACTTATTTCACGTAGCATAATACACTCCAAGTCCATCCACGTTGTCTCAAATGGCAAAATTTCATTCTTTTTTATGGCTGAGTAGTATTCTATTGTGTATGTATACAACATTTTCTTTTTCATTCAGCTGTTGATGGACACTTAGGTTGCTTCCATATCTTGGCAATTGTAATTAATGCTGCTGTGAACATTGGGGTGCATGTATGTTTTCGAATTAGTATTTTTGTTTATTCAGATATATACCCAGGAGTGGAATTGCTGGGTCATATGGTTGTTCTATCTGTAATTTTTTCAGAAACCTCCATACTGTTTTCCACAGTGGCTGCATCAATTTATATTCCCACCAACAGTGTACAAGGCTTCCCTTTTTTCCACATTCTCACCAACATTTGTTGTGTACATTTTTTTTTAATTTTCTTTTTTTTAATTTTTATTTATTTATGGCTGTGCAGGGTGTCCATTTCTGCGCAAGGGCTCTCTCCAGCCGCGGCAAGCGGGGGCCACTCCTCATCGCAGTGCACGGGCCTCTCACCATCATGGCCCCTCCCCCTGAGGAGCACAGGCTCCAGACGCACAGGCGGCATGTGGGATCTTCCCAGACCAGGGCCCGAACCCGCGTCCCCCGCACCGGCAGGCAGACTCCCAACCACTGCGCCACCAGGGAAGCCCTGTTGTGTACTTTTTGATGGTAGCCATCCTGATAGTTGTGAGGTGATGTCTCATTGTGGTTTTGACTTGCATTTTCCCGATGATTAGCGATGTTGAGCATCTTTTTATGTGCCTGTTGGCCATCTGCATGTCCTCTTTGGAAAAATGTCTATTCAGGTCTTCTATGCATTTTTAATTATATTCTTTGTTTTTTTGATGTTGAGTTGTATGAGCTGTTTATATATTTTGGATATTAACCCCTTATTGGTCATATCACTTGCAGATAATTTTTCCCATTCTATAGGTTGGTTTTTTGTTTTGTCGATGGTTTCTTTTGCTGTGAAAAAGCTTTTAAGTTTAATTAGGCCCCATTTGTTTACTTTTGCTTTTATGTCCTTGGCTTTAGGAGACAGAACCAAAAACATATTGCTACAGTGTATATGAAAGAGTATTCTGTCTCTGTTTTCCTCTAAGAGTTTTATGGTTTCTGGTCTTACCTTAGGTCTTTAACCCATTTTGAGTTTAGTTTCATATATGGTGTTAGAGAATGTTCTAATTTCATTCTTTTACACGTAACTGTCCAGTTTTCCCAGTACCACTTATTAAAGAGACTGTCTTTTCTCCATTGTATATTCTTGCCTCCTTTGTTGTTGATTGACCATAACTTCTTAATTAAATTAACTTAGAAATGTGTTTTTAAATTTTTAAATGACATATTTATTATTATTTATTATTTTATTATTTATTATCGCATCAGGTTAGAGAGATAGTGGCCTCTCTGTGGGAGGACATAGGACTGATTCTTTAAAATGTTTTGAGACTTGTCTTTGGCTTAAAATATGATCAGTTCTTTGTAAATGACCCATGTGGTCTCAAAACAAATCTGTTTTTTTGATTTTGAGGTTTTCAAAACATAATTATTAGGTCAAGTTTTTTTCATTGTGGCTTTGAATAAACTATATTCACAGTGACTGCATGATCTGTCAATTACAGAGAGAAGGTTGTCAAGACTTTCTACCTTGTTGGACAAGAAGATAGGGGGCCCAAAGATTTTTTAAGTTTCAAACATTCAGCGTCCTTTAATCCAGTTTGGTGACTCCTGCTAGTATAACTCTCTCAACAAACTTACATGACCGTTTATCTGTTTGATTAGCTTCATATGCCAATGGCTTCATTCACATTTCTTTTCAAAATATATTTCTCTTTTTAAACTTCATTACAGGTACATTGAACATACAAGCATCCATAAAACAATTATACTTTTAATCTCCTATTCCTGAGCCATTTTTGGCAACTGAAAGAGTTTAATAGAGGCCAACATAACCCTTGCATAGATTTCAACAAAAAATTTGACAGACACGTCTTGGTTTGATCTTCTTAATAGGCTGAGTCTTCTTTTTTTTTTTTTTTTTAAGATCTTTATTGGAGTATAATTGCTTTACAGTGTGGTGTTACTTTCTGCTGTATAACAAAGTGAATCAACTATATGCATATGTATATCCCCATATCCCCTCCCTCTTACGTCTCCCTCACATCCTCCTTATCCCACCCCTCTAGGTGGTTGCAAAGTACAAGATCATCTCCCTTTGCTATGTGGCTGATTCCCATTAGCTATCTATTTTACATTTGGTAGGGTATATGTGTCAATGCTACTATCTCAGTTCATCCCAGCTTACCCTTACCCCTCCACGTGAGGACTCAAGTCCATTCTCTACAACTGCATCTTTATTCCTGTCCTGCCCCTAGGTTCTTCAGAACCATTTTATTTATTTTTTTTAGATTCCATATATATGTGTTAGCATACGGTATTTGTTTTTCTCTTTCTGACTTACTTCACTCTGTATGACAGACTCTAGGTCCATCCACCTCCCTACAAATAACTCAATTTCGTTTCTTTTTATGGCTGAGTAATATTCCATTGTATATATGTGCCCCATCTTCTTTATCCATTCATCTGTCTATGGACACTTAGGTTGCTTCCAAGTCCTGGCTATTGTAAATAGAGCTGCATGAACATTGTGGTACATGACTCTTTTTGAATTATGGTTTTCTCAGGGTATATGCCCAGTAGTGGGATTACTGGGTCATATGGTAATTCTATTTTTAGTTTTTTAAGGAACCTCCATACTGTTCTCCATAGTGGCTGTATCAATTTACATTCCCACCAACAGTGCAAGAGAGTTCCCTTTTCTCCACACCCTCTCCAGCATTTATTGTTTGTAGATTTTTGATGATGGCCATTTTGACCGATGTGAGGTGATACCTCATTGTAGTTTGAATTTCATTTCTCTAATGATTAGTGATGTTGAGAATCCTTTCATGTGTTTGTTGGCAATCTGTATATCTTCTTTGGAGAAAGGTCTATTTAGTTCTTCTGCCCATTTTTGGATTGGGTTGTTTGTTTTTTTGGTATTGAGCTGCATGAGCTGCTTGTATATTTCAGATATTAATCCTTTGCCAGTTGCTTCATTTGCAAATATTTTCTCCCATTCTGAGGGTTGTCTTTTCATCTTGTTTATGGTTTCCTTTGCTGTACAAAAGCTTTTAAGTTTCAGTAGGTCCCATTTGTTTATTTTTGTTTTTATTTCCATTTCTCTCAGAGACAGGTAAAAAAGTATATTGCTGTGATTTATGTCAAAGAGTGTTCTTCCTATGTTTTCCTCTAAGAGTTTTAGTGTCTGGCCTTACACTAGTGTCTTTAATCCATTTTGAGTTTATTTTTGTGTGTGGTTTTAGGAAGTGTTCTAATTTTATTCCTTTAAATGTAGTTTTCCAGTATTCCCGGCAGCACTTATTGAAGAGGCTGTCTTTTCTCCATTGTATATTCTTGCCTCCTTTATCAAAGATAAGGTGACCATATGTGCTTGGGTTTATCTCTGGGCTTTGTATCTTGTTCCATTGATCTATATTTCGGTTTTTGTGCCAGTACCATACTGTCTTGATTACGGTAGCTTTGTAGTGTAGTCTGAAGTCAGGGAGCCTGATTCCTCCAGCTTCGTTTTTCTTTCTCAAGATTGCTTTCACTATTCGACATCTTTTGTGTTTCCATATACACTGTGAAATTTTTTGTTCTAGTTCTGTGAACAATGCCATTGGTAGTTTGATAGGGATTGCATTGAATCTGTAGATTGCTTTGGGTAGTATAGTCATTTTCACAATGTTGATTCTTCCAATCCAAGAACATGGTATATCTCTCCATCTGTTTGTATCATCTTTAATTTCTTTCATCACTGTCTGATAGTTTACTGCATACACGTCTTTTGTTTCCTTAGGTAGGTTTATTTCTAGGTATTTATTCTTTTCATTGCAATGGTAAATGGGAGTGTTTCCTTAATTTCTCTTTCAGATTTTTCATCATTAGTGTATAGAAATGCAAGAGATTTCTGTACATTAATTTTGTATCCTGCTACTTTGCCAAATTCACTGATTAGCTCTAGTAGTTTTCTGGTAGCATCTTTAGGATTCTCTATGTATAGTATCATGTCATCTGCAAACAGTGACAGCTTTACTTCCTCATTTCCGATTTGGATTCCCTTTATTTCTTTTTCTTTTCTGATTGCTGTGGTGAAAACTTCCAAAACTATGTTGAATAATAGTGGTGAGAGTGGGCAACCTTGTCTTGTTCCTGATCTTAGAGGAAATGGTTTCAGTTTTTCACCATTGAGAATGATGTTGGCTGTGGGTTTGTCATATATGGGCTTTATTATGTTGAGGTAAGTTCACTCTATGCCTACTTTCTGGAGAGTTTTTATCATAAATGGGTGTTAAATTTTGTCAAAAGCTTTTTCTGCATCAACTGAGATGATCATATGGTTTTTCTCCTTCAGTTTGTTAGTATGGTGTATCACATTGATTGATTTGCATATATTGAAGAATCCTTGCATTCCTGGGATAAACCCCACTTGATCATGGTGTATGATTCTTTTAATGTGTTGCTGGATTCTGTTTGCTAGTATTTTTTGAGGATTTTTGCATCTATGTTCAACAGTGATATTGGTCTTTAGTTTTCTTTTTTTGTGACATCTTTGCCTGTTTTGGTATCAGGGTGATGGTGGCCTCCTAGAATGAATTTGGGAGTGTTCCTCCCTCTGCTATATTTTGGAAGAGTTTGAGAAGGATTAGTGTTAGCTCTTCTCTAAATGTTTGATAGAATTTGCCTGTGAAGCCATCTGGTCCTGGGTTTTGCTTTGTTGGAAGATTTTTAATCACAGTTTCAATTTCAGTTCTTGTGATTGGTCTCTTTATATTTTTTACTTCTTCCTGGTTCAGTCTCGGCAGGTTGTGCTATTCTAAGAATTTGTCCATTTCTTCCAGGTTGTCATTTTTTTGGCATATAGTTGATTGTAGTAATCTCTCATGATGCTTTGTATTTCTGCAGTGTCAGTTCTCCTTTTTCATTTCTAAATCTGTTGATTTGAGTCTTCTCCCTTTTTTTCGTGATGAGTCTGGCTAATGATTTATCAATTTTGTTTTTCATTTCAAAGAACCAGCTTTTAGTTTTATTGATCTTTGCTATTGTTTCCTTCATTTCTTTTCATTTATTTCTGATCTGATCTTTATGATGTCTTTCCTTCTGCTAACTTAGGGGGTTTTTTGTTCTTCTTTCTCTAAGTGCTTTAGGTGTAAGGTTAGATTGTTTATTTGAGGTGTTTCTTGTTTTTTGAGGTAGGATTCTATTGCTATAAACTTCCCTCTTAGAACTGCTTTTGCTGCATCCCATAGGTTTTGGGTCATCATGTTTTCATTGTCATTTGTTTCTAGGTATTTTTGATTTCCTCTTTGATTTCTTCAGTGATCTCTTGGTTCTTTAGTAGTTTATTGTTTAGCCTCCATGTGTTTGTATTTTTTACAGTTTTTTCCTGTAATTGACATCTAGTCTCATAGCGTTGTGGTCCGAAAAGACACTTGATATGATTTCAATTTTCTTAAATTTACCAAGGCTTGATTTGTGACCCAAGATATGATCTATCCTGGAGAGTGTTCCATGAGCACTTGAGAAGAAATTGTAGTCTGTTGTTTTTGGATGGAATGTCCTATAAATATCAATTAAGTCTAAATTGTTTAATGCATAATTTAAAGCTTGTGTTTCCTTACTTATTTTCATTTTGGATGATCTCTCCATTGGTGAAAGTGGGGTGTTAAAGTCCTCTACTATTACTATGTTACTGTCAATTTCCCCTTTTATGGTTGTTAGCATTTGCCTTATGTATTGAGGTGCTCCTCTGTTGCATGCATAAATATTTACATTTGTTATATCTTCTTCTTGGATTGATCCCTTGATCATTATGTAGTGTCCTTCTTTGTCTCTTGTAATAGTCTTTATTTTAAAATCTATTATGTCTGATATGAGAATTGCTACTGCAGCTTTCTTTTGATTTCCATTTGCATGGAATATCTTTTTCCATCCCCTCACTTTCAGTCTGTATGTGTCCTTAGGTCTCAAGTGGGTCTTTTGTAGGCAGCATATATATGGGTCCTGTTTTTGTATCCATTCAGCCAGTCTATGTCTTTTGGTTGGAGCATTTAATCCATTTACATTTAAGGTAGTTATGAATATGTATGTTCCTATTACCATTTTCTTAATTGTTCTGGGTGTGTTTGTGTAGGTCTTTTCCTTCTTTTGTGTTTCCTGCCTAGAGAAGTTCCTTTCACATTTGTTGTAAAGCTGGTTTGGTGGTGCTGAATTCTCTTAACTTTTGCTTGTCTGTGAAGGTTTTAATTTCTCCGTCGAATCTGGATGAGATCCTTGCTGGGTAGAGTAATCTTGGTTGTAGGTTTTTCCCTTTCATCACTTTAAATATGTTCTGCCACTCCCTTCTGGCTTGCAGAGTTTCTTCTGAAAAATCAGCTGTTAACCTTATGGGGATTCCCCTGTATGTTATTTGTTTCTTTACCCTTGCTGCTTTAATATTTGTTCTGTGTATTTAATTTTTGATAGTTTGATTAATATGTGTCTCAGCATGTTTCTCTCTCGGTTTATCCTGTATGGTACTCTCTGTGCTTCCTGGACTTGATTGACTATTTCCTTTCCCTTGTTAGGGGTAGTTTTCGACTCTAATGTCTTCAAATATTTTTTCAGACCCTTTCTTTTTCTCTTCTTCTTCTGGGACCCCTATAATTCGAATTTTGGTGCATTTAATATTGTCCTAGAGGTCTCTGAGACTCTCCCCAATTCTTTTCATTTTTTTTTCTTTATTATGCTCCCTGGCAGTTATTTCCACCATTTTATCTCCCAGCTCACTTATCCATTCTTCAGCCTCAGTTATTCTGTTTTTGATTCCTTCTACAGTATTTTTAATTTTAGTAGTTGTGTTGTTCATCATTTTTTGTTTGCTCTTTTGTTCTTCTAGATCCTTGTTAAATAGTTTTTGTATTTTCTCCATTCTGTTTCTTTACTATCATTACTCTGAATTCTTTTTCAGGTAGGTTGCCTATTTCGTCTTCATTTATTTGGTTTTGTAGGTTTTTAGCTTGCTCCTTCATCTGTAACTTTTTTTTGTCATTTCATTTTTTTTTTTTTTTTTGGATCGGTGGTACTGTATTCCTGTCTTACTGGTTGTTTGGCCTGAGACATCCAGTACTGGAGTTTTCAGGCAGTTAGATATAGCTGGGCCTTGGTACTGATATGAGGACCTCCAGGAGGCCTCACTCAGACTGATATTACCTGCTGTCTGAGGTTCTCTGTTAGTTCAGCAGTTTGGACTTAGAGCTCCCACCACAGGAGCTTGGGCCTGACCTCCTGCCTGGGAATCAAGATCTCACAAGCTTCATGGCACAATAAAAAGAAAAAAAAGAAAGAAAGATAAAAAAGAAAAAGAAAAAAAGGAGTTGTACAATATTAAAGAATAAAAAACAAAGTAGAAGTAGAAAGTTAAAAATTATATTAGGAAAAATAAAACTATAATTGAAACAACTGCAACAAGGTAAAATAAAACCACAACAGAAAAAAGAAAAAAAAAAAAGGTGGGGGGGTGGACAAGCCAAAAGGAGAGAATAATAACAAAGTATAAGAAATAAAAGAAAATTAGAAAAATAAAAGATTTATTAGGAAAAATAAAAATATAAAAGAATCAACAATGAATCAACAAGGTAAAACAGGACCCCAGTCTAAAAGAGTAAAAAAGAAAAAAGAAAAAAAAAAAAGCCCTTTGCTATGGGAGCAGAGTTTTTAGCTGGTGGTGGAACTTAGACAGGGGCGGGGTTTAGGGTGGGCCGGGACCTAGGTGGGTGGGGGGGTGACGTTTCAGCATGGGGCAGGGCCTAGGCAGGGCGACAGTCAAGCGTGGGGCAGGGCCCCTTCTAGGACCTCCACGGAAGGGGAGAGGCAGCACGCTGAAAGGAGGGCCTCTGGAGTGTGGGGTTCCAGAGTTTGGAGGTAGGGCCCTGAGTGAGGGTGTGTGGGTGGGGTTTAGGCCCAGCTTGTTGGAGGGGGTCTCCGAGTGTAGAGGTGGGGCCCTGGGTGGGGGTGTAGGGGCGGGGCTTGGGTTCTGCGGGGCAGGAGGGAGGCTCCGAGGGCAGAGGATTAGGCCCAGGAGCCCAACAGGCTTCCCCAGTACCTAAGTGGACAGGGAAAGCACTGGCCCCATTCCCTTCTGTTCTTTTGTGCCCCTCCCCTACCATCTCCCCCAGGGTGTCCCCCATCGCCACTGGACCCCTAACCGTGGATGGGTCCTGCTGGGTGTAGGAACTCCTCCCCTCCCCCAGCCACCCCTCAGGGGTGCCAGTCCCAGAGGTCCAGCCTTTACTTTTGCTCCCCCTTCCCTCCCTCCCGCTCCCTCAAGACCCCTGTGTCTGGAAGGGGCCTTGGTGGGCAGAGGATCAGGCCTGGGATCTCAGCAGGTTGCCAGGGACCCAAGTGGGCAGGGGAAGCCTGGCCATGCTCCCTTTTGATCCTCTGCCCTCCCGGTGGTTCCCCAATTTCCCCCTTCGGGTGTGGGATCCCTTCCCCTCTGCCAGCCGTTCCTCAGTGGCTCCAGTCCTGTCCCCCCTCTACTTCTCCTCCCCCCTCCACTTCTCCTCCCCCTTCACCCCCCCATGCCCCACGTCCTACCCAGTCGCTGGGGGTTCCTCCCGTCCCCTTAGGTGTCCATGGTCCCCCACAGGTAGCTGGGAGGTGCCCTAGTTGTGAGGAGATGCAAATTCCGTGTCGTCCTAGTACGCCAGCTTGACTCCGCCCCTAGGCTGTCTTAATTAGCATTTGTGCTTAAAGAATTTTTCAGGTTGGAAATGAGAAATAATTATATTTTTTCCCCAGAATTTCCAGATTCTTTGTTTTTCTCTTATCTATATTTTAAATCAGCCTATTCTTTCTGTGTTAATCTCCTTTTTGGGGGGCGAGGGGGTGTGGTACCTAGTTAAATGCAGACAATAGCAACCAAAGCATGCCTGTAGCATTCGGTTTCTCAAGTCTTCCCTTAAAGTAAATGTTAAAATGATCCATTTTCTCTCTCTGTTATTAAGAGAACCACTTTTAGCAAATGTTTTCCCCCAATCACAATAATTGTTTCCTCACCTCTAGCCCCTGGCCCTGAAGTCAATGCATGATAATTTAACTTTTATTATAATAGCATGTGTATTCATCAGCTTCAGCTGCCATAACAAAATATCACAGACTGGATGGCTTAAGCAACAAAATTTCTTTTCTCGCAGTTCTGGAGTCTAGTAGTCCATGAGCAAGGTCCTGGCAAATTCAGTTTCTTGTGAGGCCTCTCTTCCCTGTTTGTATATGGCTGCCTTTCACTGTGTCTTGCATGGCCTTTCCTCTGTGCACACAAGGAAAGAGAGGGAAATCTCTAGTGTCTCCTACTCTTTTTATAAGGACTCTAATCCCATCACATTAAGGCCTGGTCCTCATGGACTCATTTAACCCTATTTACCTCCCAAAGGCCTCATCTCCAAATAACATCACATTGAAGATTAGAGCTTCAACATATGAATTTTGGGGGGACACAATTCAGTCAATAACAAAATCCCACTTCTAAATATCAATTTTTATATCAGTGATGTCTACAGTTTGTGTCATAATAACAACTCCCAAATCTTAGCTACCACATCAAAAATGTATTGCTCATTCATGTTACCTATTAACTACCAGTCAACTGTGGTTCTGCTACAAGACTCTGCTCTGTATGTCAGTACCCTACTGGGGTCCACCCTAAAAGACTAATTCTTATGCCAGTGGGAAAAAGCAATGGTAGTATAACATGACTACTACTCTGGAAGCTTTGGCTCAGATGCCTATACTCCAATCACATTCAGTTGGGCCAAGGAAGATAAGTTAGTGTGATGTCAGGTGGGTGAGAAATATATGCACAACCTTTGTGTGTCCTTATATTGACTGATATTCTTTGTATTTTAAGTAGAGTTTAGTTCATTTATATTGATTATGATGCTTGTATATTTGGATTAATTTTGGTCATTCTAGTATATTCTATTATTCCTAATATATTTTAATGTAGTTTTCCTTTTTGTGAATTCTTTTGAGTTGAATATTTTCCCATTTCCTTTTCTTTCATTACATTTTTCTTCTGAGTGTATTTTTATTCTATCAGTAGCTTTGCTGAAATTGTTAACATGAATGTTTAAATTTAATATTAATCAGTATTATACACTTTGTGATATAATCCAGGGACCTTAAAATGTTTTGATTGTGCTTATCTCCCTCCCAAATATAATGCTTTTCTGTACAGGATTTTAGTTTGATCTCGATTTTTTTTATCATTAAAAATAAAGATCACTAAATATTACGGTTCTTGGTTAAAACAATCATTGTTTATTTAGGTTAGCTATCAAGTTTCAAGTTTATGATTATTTTTGCTAATATTCCTTTTTGCATCTCAGAACATTCTTTAGGTTCATTTTCAGTTTCCTGAAATACAAAATTTAGAAGGCTCTTCAGTTGATCTGTTAGTAATATATCCTTTAAATTTTGTTGTTCTGAAGAATCTTGATTTTCTGACATCATTCACAAAAAGTTATTTGACATGTTGTACAATTTTTCAATGACAGTTATTTTCCTCCTAGTTTCCAAACTCCTAATATGCATAGCTGTTGATAAAAATGCTTCTCAGTCTAATTTCCATCCCTCTGTTGGACATTTTTTGTCCTCAGATTGCTTTTAAGATCTTCTCTTTCTCTTAGGACTCCAGGAGTTTCATTATAATGTGTCTACATGTGGGTTTCTTTTTAAACCTATCCTTTATTTATATATTTATATAATCTTCCCCTTCATATTAACTATTCTTTACCTCTTGTGAAACATTCTAAACATTTCTCTTATGTCTCTTTAAGATCATTAAGTCTTCAGCTACATCTAACATGCTACATAGCTATCCTTTTTTTTTTAAGTTTTCATTTATTATAGTTCTCATTACTGGCAGGCTTTATTCATTATATTTCAAATCTACCTAGCCAATTCAGTATTAAATTGATAGTTGCAGGATTCTTTGCCTGAAATGTATTAAAAATGAGACAATTAATTCATTATTCAATATTTTTTCGAGGCTAGAAAGACAGCCAAAGCATTAAAATAATCAAGGAAATAACAAGTAAAACCCTTTAAAGGTGGAGTTAATTAGTTAAAGTTGAATTAAATGATTCAGAGATATAGTTGCTAATTCTTAATCATATTTAATTCTTTGTAATGAAACTAACACATAACATCTGGTTCAAATCAATTGTTCCATTTGTCTTTGTAAAGCGAGTATTTTTCACAAGCTCTACCTCTGAGGGTTGAGCAGAAAACAGCACATATAACAGGAGTTTTTTATTTTCTATCTCCAAAACTTTCCTTGGTTCTTACATAATGACCATTTAAACAGCTGTATAGAGATTGATGATAAATCTACAAATAAAAACATTGGGTTACTTTGAAAGGCAAAGTGTACTGTTTCTCCCACTTATGGTACTACAATAACAGGGTCATTTGTCAAATGGATTAAGATTTTAAGTTAAGAATGCCAGATATTATTTTTAGTGTTAATTATTCAGTTAGAAGTATGGTTGAAATGGAAAACAAAAGTGCTAATTTCTCTATATGAACTGGGAAGACAATCATAATTTTAAAATATATTCCAAAAGAGGAGGGAACATGAGAGTATAGGAAATTACCATTTATTAAGTACACAATGTGTCCTTACATTGTGCTATTATTCTATATATATTATCTCATTTAATAAGTATATTTTTGGTTTACTATCAACAGTCGTTTAATATCATATGCATTTCTGAGGATGCTGTACCCATTCCACAGATTGGTATATTGAGTCAGTTATGGAATTTAGGAGACTGATGCTATACCCTTGCAGGTATTTCAAGCAGTTGGAAATTTTAAGGTTACAAACATAGGTCTGATGGTAGTTATTCTTGCTGTTATTTATCTATTTTCCTTGTTTTTATATAGACATGATAGTTGAAAGCTTAAAAGTTGATAAGATCCTTTTAGAAAAAGAATATATGCAGAATAGACATATGAATTGGAACACATTTGTGTAACTTTGTCCTCCTTTGTCCCAGTTACCAGATACACTTATCTATAGGTCCTTGGCCACTTACTAAAGGGAGAGTTCTTAGCCACTGCCATCAATGCCTCATTTCCTAATACCGCCTGCAGTTTTAGCCTCCCGTAGTGTGAACACTGGCCTGTGGTACAGCATCACCTCAACCATCACGGATGGAACTGGAACAGGTCCAGGTGTGCAGGCTCAGCTTGACTAGACTTATGGAAGTTTCCTCCATCACTTAGGGACTCACGTGAATCACAGCACCATTGCAGTGTGGGAGCTGGCTTACCCAGCATCTCCTAGGGAGAGCACAGCAGCATAAGCCAGAAATGTGGACAATTTAATGTTCTCATGGGAAAAAATTTACCAGTAAGAGATAAGAAACAGGACAGCACTCCTACATGTCTCTCCCTCTTCTCTGATGGTCTGCTCCAAGACACAGAAGTCCAATAAGGTCTTCACAGACATCTAAAATGGCTGAGTACCCAGCTATATAACGCTGTGATCAGCTTGGTAAAACTCCCTGGTTTTACTTTCCCTCATTTAAACCTCATTTAATTTTTTCCTCTTACCCTTTTTGCTCTAGAATTGTACTCACCATTACTTTGAATGAAAACTTTGTTTCAGATACTTTGTCCAGGGAATCCAGGAAATATTCATGTTAACGGGTTGGAGGAGGGAGTGGAGAGTGGATGGTGATTATCAAGAATGTTACGTGCAGCAGAAAGTCTTATAGGGATGGGTGGCAACAGGACATTTAATAAGTTGATTAAGAATTCTTTAGTGACATTTGAGAGGGCTATTTTAGTGTGTGTGATATCAAAAGAAGAAGTGATTCAATAATAAAGAATCTAAAGTTGCTTATATTTTTTAAAAATCTTACCTTATATTATTCAGGGAATTCATCTCTGTGCTACTGCTTTTTCTTAAATAGTAGAAAATTATATTATTTCACGAAAATGAGATTTACCAAATTTGAAAATCACTTATTGTCTTTGTATCTATATTTTATCTCCAAGGTAACTTTTATTTTGTTTAAACACACACACAAATAGAGCTTTTTTCTGATTACACTCAACCAATATGTTTATACTGTATACATAAATATATACATATATATGTGAGTAACTAGCTCCTCTACAAACTAATGTTCATGTTCTCATCAAAAACAGAAAAATAGGGTTAAGCCACAAATTTATCTAAACAAGCAACACATTTCCTGATTCCCCCCAAAATGCTAACAGAAGTTGAATCATCCTTCAAGTATCATGTAAAATGTTCAATATTAAATGAAATCATTTTTTTTAAATCATTGAAAATCATGTTGTTAGTGCCTAAGAAGAAACACGGGTGTGTTCCTGTGATGCTTGCTAAGGGTAGAACTATGATGGTAAAGGCCAGTGCATGTGGCCTTGAGGGATTGACATGTGATGTATCCTCTCTTCCACACTGTGCATGTGGGTTTGCAGCTGCAACTGTTATTTGCAGAGCCTGGCACTATTTATGCCTCTGCCTCGTGTTCTCTTCAGAGCCCTTGTTCTCAGTCACCCATCACTGATTGCCAAATGCCAGGATGAGCTATCTGCTGCTGCTGTTTTTCCTGGCCACTCACGTCCCTGCTCTGTCTTTGAAGTTGTACTTCAGTGTGTCTTTGAACAAATTCTCTCTGTAACCTCTTTTCTGTCACAACACTTCAACTCATCATGCAGCAGTTACCAGTTAATCTTGCTATCATCTGTCTCCTACACTTGTCCTGCCCACACCCCTGGGCTAACTGCATATTATTTAATATTAAAAATGGAATAACTGCACTTTTCCTTCATATAGTATTTTATGCTGCACAAGGTACTTTCAAATATATTATCATTATTTTTAGTTTGAGCCTCACAAATGTGTAATGTGAATAGGGAATGATAAGTATTTAAACATTTATTGAATATGCAACTAGACACTGTGGTAGGTAATTTCTATTTTGTATATATCACATTGAATTTATTTTCCCGATGTATTATCTACCCCGTCCCTTACCTAGTAAGAAGCCAAGAGAATAACAAGACTTATCTAAGTTCACATAGTCTGGAGCTAGAACCCAGATATTCCATCACCAATTTCAGGGCTTCTCCATTGCTCCAGACCGCCTTCTGTGTCCTGTAGGTGATTTGCTTAAACAAGCCAGTTATAAAACTTAAATCACTGGGTTGCATAACAATTTACACGATTTTCCTGTAGTACTTATCACATTACACAATTTTTACTTTGGAGTAGACCTATGTCCTTCTTTGAGTTTAGGAGTATAGCATAGTTATCTTTTATCTATAGCAAATAGAAAGCACACAATAACTATCTGATGAGTAAATGAAAGAATGACTGTGACACAGAGAGCAACATGTAGTAACAATCTACTTACTCTAGTTGGGAAGGGAATTTAAAGTCACACTGACAATCCAATTTTATATATATTGGATTAGTATGAATCAAATAGGGACAGAGAAACCACCCAATAATTTGAAATTAGGAAAGTTTAATATAAAGAAGTATTGACGATAGCAGGCGATTGGAGCAACGAGAGATTGGCTAATAAGAAACAGGGAAAAATCTAAATAATACAGGAAGAGCTGATTATAAGAAGCAGACAGTATCCCTAGGAAGAAACCCCTCCCCACCCTGACCCAGGACCGAAATCAAGACCTTGATGCTGAGGACACGGTCATGACTCACTGGTGACAGAGAAGTCACTATGGTGCCGCTCCGACAGGACTTGCTGGAAATCTGCCCATTGGAATATGCGGGGAAATCAGCTCTCTAGGGTACTGGGAAAATGTCCACAGGGGGCTGTCTCACCACGACAAAACCTTTTTAACAAGGTGACTAAGAAAACTTCTGGAATCTGGATATTGCTGGCTGCTGGGCACTGGGGAGGTTGCAGGAGCCTGAGGCTGCCGAACGCCCTCACACTGTAAGAGTCTGATGCTGGAGAAGCCCAACACTGCACGGCCTTCCTAGTGAACACACCAGAACCAAAGAGAAAATCCTTTCCTTCTTCAGTGTCTCTCCATCACCCACTACTGACAAAGCCTAGCGTTGTGCAGCTGGCAATGGAAAAACAGTAAAAAGGCCCAAATCCATTTTCACCGAGCAGGCAAAAAGGGTGAATTGGAGCTTAGGGGCAATACATTGATAATTAGTACAGTCTTCCTGATATCATCTTAAATTATTGTTACATTTTGTTGCCTTAATAGCAGAATTAAGTGGTGGCTTTTCTTACCATTAAAAAAAATTTTTCCAATTTTTATATTAGTCCTGATCCAGCTTATTCAATCAAATGATAAAAACAAAAGCTTATGTGATTTGGATTTAAGGAAACTTAGGTTCTTTTTTGACCACCATCTACAGCATCTTTGACTGGCTCAATTAACTTCACTGAACCATACATCATTTGTATAATGGTTAACAATTTCTTCATATTTTTCCCCATAGCTCGTGAAGAGATTAAATTAAGAAATCCTTATAAAGTCTGTGCCTAATCCCTGTCACATAACATTCACTTTCCAAAGTGGTTCCTAATGATATTTCTAATGTGTTTAGAAGTGTAAGATGAGAGACCAAGTATTCTAGTTAGTTTCTCAAGGACTTTTTAAATCTACTTATGCTCTTTGTTATTCAGAGAAGTCAAAATATATTTATTACCAAATTTCTGTCTTATGGAAAAAAATAGATTAACTTAGGTTGGGTTAATTTAGACTTCCTTCATTCCCTTGTTAATTAAAAAGAGTCAGAGATATCTTGGGATCATGGCTACATCAGCCAAATCTGTTAGATAACTGGCAGGGTTTAGCATATCAATAAGCCCACATGCTCAGTGACTACACCTCTGAGGTTATGTTGTTCCTTACACCTTTGTTGTAATTGAAATAAAACATGCCTGTGATACCACTGTGTTCCCTAAAGTCATATCACAACTGCATCAACATTTGGTGACTTAACGCTACTTGGGAACTCTTCCAGAAGGGAGCACATTAAAATGTTTGCAACTAATCAAAAAGGATGTGCTACTATTTGCATATAGGTTGAGTCAGATAAACCTAATTTGGAGAAATGGATTTGGAGCTGAACATGTAACTTTAGAAAATTTGCTTACACATTCTGAGTTTTCTCATCTGTAAAAGAAGGAAAATAAGACTACCTCATAGTATTGATATGATATATATATGAAATAACTTACATGAGGCGTTTGTAGATTGACTGTCAGACAGTGACAGTTCAGTAAATGGAATTTGTATGTGTTTTTTTCTCATCCTAGTTTTTTAAATGCTTAAACTCTCCCCCAGTGTATGTATGTGTGTATGTGTCTGTCTGTCTTTCTCTGTCTTTTTGTCTCTCTCTGTCTTCTGGCTCTGCCTTTCTGTATCTCTCTGTCTGTCTCTAAATGTATATTTGTATATAATCTATACATATAATTATATATTATATGTACAAGTATGTATATATGTGTATATATATATTATATATATTAAAATCTCATATAAACTGATCCCTGCCTACCTCTTTTTATCTCATCTCATTCAACACTCCTGATCACTCATTTTCTTCAGCCACCACACTGACCTCCTGTTCATTCACATACTAAGTTCATTCTCCCTTCCATGCATTTGCTCTTATTGATCCATCTTCTTGAATTGCTCACTCTCCAGATAATTCTATGGCTAGACCCTTTCTCATTATTTGGATCTAAATTTAGAGATGAGCTCTTCAAAAGCATCTCCCCTGACCATACTACCTTACCTAGTTCTCCCTCATTTGCCAGTTACCCTATATTCAATGACTTCTACTTCCTTCATAGAAGTTACCACTATCTGAAGTTTTTATTTACATATTTTGTCACTGTTAAATGTAATGTCTCATTCATTGTTGTATTCACAGTGTCTAGAAAATATGTGGCATAAAATAGATGATAGTTAAAAATGTCTCAAATGAGTGGAGGATTCAGACATCCTTGAAATCTTGTAGAATTTCCCTCACAGTCCTTCTTAAAGAAAAAGTCCATTTGGACAGGTCTTAGAGAATTTATGGAGGGTTATCAGTTTATGGAAAAGATGAGATACATTTACTCACTGAAAGTTTTTAGTTTAAATAGCTGGAGATGTAAACTATCAAAAGTGAAGTGGCCACTTCTCTATTAGTTGTCTATTGCTGGCCAGCAAGCCTTCCCCAAATTTAGTGATTTTAAACAACAAAAAAAATGTATTATTTCTCACAAGTCTGTGGGTCAGCTGGGCTCTAGTGCACGATCTCAGGATGCACATTACCTATGAAAACAAATTAAGCTTTCATCCTCAAGGAGCCTAGCCAGATTTCTTCATATGGCAGCTGGCAGTGATTTGATAGTGAGCCTCAACATGTAACCCTCAGCCTTCAGCACATTTGCTGATATCTCATTGGCCAAACAAGTCACATGACTGACTAAGCACAGTGTCCACAAGGATATGGATATCAGGAAGTGTGACTACAGGGCAGGGGAAAATGCATCCTATTTCACAGTAACTTCTCCTGGCCTCAGACCTAACATGGAGTACAGCTGCCATTGCTAGATAGGGTCTCATTGCGTCTGGGAGCTAAATTCTTGCTTAGCCACTGCTTTTTTATTCTCAGAGTTATGTCACCATTCCAGAAAAATTTATACTATATAATCTATGTGGTTCCATTTAAGGGAATCATTAAATAAATTAGGCTCTCCTAGTTCATGAAAGAAACATAACGCTAGTGAAACTGTATCTTCAGGGAGTCAGGGACAAAAGGATAGAAGGAAGAGCAGATTCAGCGTTCTACTGCCCTTGAACAAGGACTCTGTGTCTAGTTTTCCAACATCTGAAAAACCTGTTATCCACATTTATTTTTCATATGATTATAGTAAGTACATGGACTGTACATTGAAGATATAATTTGTATTGTTGCAGTTTGGCAGGTTTCCCATGATTGGAATGAAGAGTCATCTGCACAAATGATAAATGGAATATTGAAGATCATGAAAGTAGTTCTTTCAAGTTAAGATTTCCTTTTGGTCAATTCATTAGACAAGGTTGAGTGTCTAGTAGGTGTAGCAGGCATGATGAAACAAACAAACAAAAACAGCATTGGGTCTCAAGACCTCACATTCTACCTTATTGGGCATAAGTGGGAAAGTGAGTTGAGAGGTTGGGATAAAATTAAAAAGGAGGACAGCTAGGCCTTGCAATGAACTGTACCAGGAAGAGGGAGTTATGGCGAGAGATAGTCTTCGCACAGTGTCAAAAATCAGCATTATTGCTCTTTGGTAGCAGATTTCATGGATTCCTCAGTTTATTGAAACTGTTTCCTGGAAACTTTACATTCCCTTCATTTTTCCCAAATGCAATGATCTTTCAATTCCCATCTTCTTTTATATGTTTGTAGCATTTAATCTTCCCTTTCATATGTAGACATAAGACTGTTAATTTTCCCATCCATCTTTAAAATAATTTTTTATTCCCATGTTTCTTTGAAAATGTGTACCTCTGTTTTTTAATTCCTTTCTGAGTAATACTCTTTTGACTTCTCTTGCTCCTGGCATCTCCCAATCAAATGTACCCAAGTTTAATCCTTATTCTTTTCTCCTTTATCTTTACTCTTATTTCCTTGATATATTCGGCTTATTATTGGTACTTATTAACATTCTACAGTATATAATCATAGTTACTATAATCTCACTTGGAGCAAGCATCGTTAACACCCTGGATTTGTGAACACCTAGGGCAATTTCTTGGATACCTTGTTCTTTGGAAGAAACACACTTGGGAGATTTTTTAAAGGTTTCAGATCGATTCTCACATAGCCAAATGTTCCTGTAGCCATAAGCTCTCCAAACTCTTAATTTTCCTATCTGCTCAACTAGCTTCTACTGAGCTCCAAATACTTCATCCATAATAATCACTCAGTACATGTGGTATGAATGAATGAGCTCTATTTCTCTCCATGTTGCTCTTCCACTCAAGAACTGACAATGAGTCCCTAGTACTTACTTTTATGATAGCTTTATGACTTCAAAATTACTCTACGATATAGTCTCAATATGCTTACTTTTCTTATCTATCTCAGTATAGTCCCTCTACTAGTTTTTGTGGGCTCTCTGCATGTTATAGATCCTATTCTCATTCTGCACTAACAGTTTTGCACATATAGTTTTTGCCACCTCCACTAACCTCTTTTTTCGTTATTCCTTACAAGGATAAAAATAAGCCTAATTTTTAAAGTTTTAACATTTGCCAGGTGCT
The DNA here is from genome assembly GCF_949987535.1 of Balaenoptera acutorostrata. NCBI lineage: Eukaryota > Metazoa > Chordata > Mammalia > Artiodactyla > Balaenopteridae > Balaenoptera > Balaenoptera acutorostrata. The sequence goes on from NC_080070.1 coordinate 68,480,141, forward strand.
ATGCTAACTAAGAGTCTTAATGCCTCAGCACCTTTAATCCTTGAAACAACTTTATGAGGGTGGTATTTTATTTTTTTACTTTGTTGACCAGGAAATTGAGGCAAGGGAGGTCTGATGACTAGTCCAAGGTTACTCAGCATGGGGGTATCAGAGCCAGTGTGAACTTAGGCAAGAGTATCTCAAAACCCTTTAGTCTTCCCACTGTGCTACCAGCCTTCAAAGATCAACCCCAAACCCACCTTCCCATTGAACTTTAATCCACAGAAGTTTGGCCTCTTTTTCATCTTCTTTCCCAGTGTCAAGGGGCTCTGTCTATCTCACAGCCTAAAAATAATCACCTACTTCCTGGGCTATTAATACAGTTCCACCAGAGGTGAGTCTAGCTTGATTCCTACAAGATTTATTGTGAGCCCAAATGTAAGTCTTTAAGAATCACCTCAAATTTGTGTAAAGGTTAACAAGAAAAGAGAGAGAAAGAAACCCTGTTGTGTTTGAACATAATGTGCCTATTGACTGTCAGTACTGTTGGTTAGGATTAGTAATGCCAAAAAGGTAATATAAGGGTGAGAAGAGTCTTCTGTCACGAGGTCCCAATTGAGATGATTTTCTCATGGAGTCTCCATTGTTATTGTGACATACCATTGAAACATTCAGTATTGCGCTCCCCTGTCAATGGTCTGCAGTGAACTATAACATTAAAATGTTGTGTAAATTCTATCTTTCCTTTCCTCCTTCTTTTTATAACCTGGTTGACTGACTCTGAGATTTATGAAATCTGTTTTCACGTACTTTTCCCATAGAGGCTTCCTCAAGCTGGCCTCTTATTTGCTTTGGGATGCTGTTCTGGGTCTCTTCCCAGCTTCCCCCTCTTTCTGTATGTGCCCTTCACTGCTAGCTGCTCGCTTTGAGCAGAGCTCTGGCATTTCCTCTAGCAGTGCTCAGGAACTTTGCTGGAAGAGCAAGCTCCGCTCATGTGAGAATCCTATCTCCCACAGATTTTCTAAGGAGTTTAAGCCGGAAAAGTTGGTTAACTTTGTAATCATTGTTACTACTTCAGGCATCTGTCTCCTAGAAGCTCCTTGAGAATAGGCAAAGATGCTTTATTTATTTATCTGGTTTCTCCATACCTACTACATAATAGATATTCAATAAATATGTGATGGGATGAAAAAATGTAGACTAAAAATTATTTGGCAATTATTTCATTAGCTCAACAGAAGATTTAAAAAGAAAAAAAAACTTACTTTTCTAAACCCTTGGTGGGGTTAGATTCTTTGGTCAGATGATCTTTGAGTTTCCTTGTATTGGAAGTTTTAGTGCCTGAGAAAGTGTGTTTTCTGTAGTAAATAAGTATTTTACGGTTAGCCTATAAGTATTACCAAAAGTTATAATTAAAGAATATTACCAAATACACAATTAAAATAATTTACAAAATATTCATTTAGACCAGTATAAAGTGAACAAAAACAGTTTTATCTCAAGAATAATTCTCATGTCCCTAAACTTTTCCCAAAGTGAGAGGTTAAAGAATATCACTGAAGAACCTGGGTTTTGGGAGTCAAAAGTTGATTTAAATCCTGCCTCCTTTCCTTACTAAATATAAATTTGGCTGAGTTATAGGACCTTCCTGTGTCCCAGTTTCTGAATCAGAAATAGAGAAATAATAACATTCATCTGACAGGCTATTGTAAAGATTAAATCAGATAGTATATGTAAAAAGCATTTAGCACAATCCCTGGCAAATAATAAGGATCTATTAATTTTTATTAGAATTATATTTTCTCAGAAAATTCAAAATAAACTAGCCTTTTGTAAATCCAGACACTGGAAGTTGACTTCTGATCTCAGCACCCTTTATTCTAGTACTTTTTCTTTTCCATCCTGTTGTATAAGTAGTGTCTGAGGTCTACGAATTGACTCTGCTGTTGATAGTCAGGGCCTGTCCAGCATGCTTTTCCAGGAAGGAAACTGTATTTAGCTTTCATTCGTCTTTACATGCAAAATGGTGGCTTGAATGCTTCCTTCAAACCAAAGTGACTTTTTGATTTTTTAGTGTAAGTATGCATGTATGTGTGTATGTGTGTTCTGTTGTTATTGTTTAATTTCAGCTGGATAGGCAATCTTCTAAAAATATTCTATTACAATGGTAGATATGATTTGTCTCAATTAACTTTGGCACAATTATATGAGTGTTTCTCGGTACCTTTTCCTTTCCCTCTCCATGAGCATTATCAAAAAAAAATTCTTCCTTTGCAGAAAAACCTTTACTTAGCCAAACAAGTGTTCTGCTCCCCCATCAACTAGGTTCTCTGGCATTGTGCAGGTATTCATCACAGGTCTGCAAACTTAATATTTTGGAAATCCTTTTAGAAGAAATAGAAGAAATGGAAGTATCATCCTTGCTTTCACTAAGGTCATGATCTACTTGAGATGACAGCATTGATACAGAAGAGACAACTAACTCCCTGCATATGTGTAATAATTCTACTTTTAGAGTAATTATGTTCACTGATACTCTTCTTTGTCATCATTCTGGGGGATGTGTCTCTGCACCCCCAGATGCGGACTGTGGGTAGAAATACTTCTCAGATCTCACATTCCTGTTACACTTATATAAATGTATTTACATGTTTATTCAGAAAAATATTCACTAAACCTCGCTAGGGCTTGTCCCAGGAGGACCTTTGTGCCATATCACATGTCATGTTTTTTTATAACAACAGCAACCTGCACCTCTCCCAATGTCTGGGTTGGGTTTCCCACCTGTAAATTACAGCACTTGCCTCCAGCACTTGATGGTAAATTCCACTCGTGTTATCTGTCTCCTTCACCAGACTTTAAAGTCATTAAGGGGAGTTTCTCTGCCTTTATGATCATTGTATTCCCAGTGCCTAGCACAGGGCCTGGGATGTAATAAGCTTCCAGAAATGCCTGATACATTATACGAGGTGATGCCTTCGTCTTTCTAAAAGTAGATTCTGGATCAGGCACTAGATCAGAGGTAAGGCCAGCATTCATCTCAGCTGCATCTAAAGAGACTAAAAAGTTCAAAATGATGGAATCTGGCTGCATAAACCATATTTATGTCTTTGCATTCTAAGTTCACTTTACTGGTTTAAAGTTAATTCCTTGATTTTAAGCTGTGTTTTACTTTCTGGCTTTATACTCCTGCATATGTATGCCCCTGTGTGCTTCAATAACTTAAAGTGAGAGTGACACAAAACTCTTGTCTTTAGGCACTTGAAAGAAATGGTACTTTTCTTCCTTTCCTAAATCATAGTTGAGCTTTTCAAAGCTTTCACTAGAAATTTCCCTTTTTGCTTATTTGTTATTTTGGTCTTGCCAATGACTTGAGATGAAAAGCACACCTATTTTTTGTGTGACTGTGTCTGAGAAACCTGTAAACAGCCTTCACGCTAGCAATTGAATCAATGTTTTATTTTCAGTTTATACCCTTATATTAAGGGTATTGTGGTATTAAGGGTATTAAGGGTATATTAAGGGTATTGTGATGATCTTCTCACAAATCGTTAAGTGATAAATAAAGAGTGAAAATATTGGGGATGTTTGGAATAATCTCTGCTTTAAAGTTTGCAAATGCTGATCTCCTTGGGCCAGGAAAAAAATAAATCACTTCACTCAGACATTTTGCCACTGTTGTTAAGAACTCCGCCCCCTTCTTTTTAATCCCAGAGATGCCAGGGAGACAAACTTTTTAGGACAAAAAGAAAAACTGACTTGTTTTCTCTGGGTTTTGGCTGTGACTTTAGCCGTTGCTTTGTTTTATTGTAATCGGATACATTGGCATGAAAGTTGAAGTAGATTCCAAGGAGTATATGCTGGGCTTTTTATTGGCATATCAAACAAGGAATCATTCAGGCCATACGTTAGCAAGCAGCCAAGTAATTAATAATAACACACGTGGAAGAAAATGAATGTTTTGGTTGAGAAGGAGAATGAGAAGTCAGACAAAGGCCTGGGCTTCGTGTCCTTGCCCTCAGCAGCAGCAAAAATAATGTTATGAATAGCATTTAACTTGAATTTGCAGCAAACTGCTGCTTTGATCATAAACAATTGCCAGATGGTATACATTATCTTTCTTTTTTCTTCTTTCACAAAAGCGGCATTAATTGCAGAGCAGCCCAGGGCTCCACTCAGCTCATCAGTGTGATAACACTTCATGACCCTGATTAGCCGTCAGTCTACTCAATTAAAAAGATCATTTAGACATTCACCCAATCATTTGCCTATCGAGCCACCTGGGCCTCAACCAGGGGCTCCATTTTTAACATTCTCCTGCCCTCTCTCATCTTGCCTGGCTTTTTTACATATCTCCAAAAGACGTAATTGAATTAAATAAAGCGTCTCAGGGGCAGCTGCAACATCTGCTGTTTGTGGTATGTCAAGCCTTCAGCATTAAAAACAGTTACATATGCTCCAAATTAGCAGGTCGCCAAGATGAAACAGTCGATGATAGTGTTTTTGTGCCAGCGTGAGAAGCAGCTCACAGCTGTGTGCAATTTACAATTAAAGGCTTTATCAGAGCTCAATTGTACTAGTGAATCAAGTGGTGAGAGGTCAGTTAGTGAATTAGACCAATTAGAGCTTGTACAGTTAAATTATCTGTCTTATTACCTACTGATAAACAGCCTTGTCATATCTCTACTGGAAGGATGGAGCGGAATGAGTTTTATGAAGTGATAATACATGTTCACTATAGTGGAACTTCGTGGTTTGTGAGTTTAAAATCTGTAGCAACCAAACGGCTTCATAAATCCTTTAAAACAGCAATAAAGCAGGAAACTTGGAATTGGTTAAAACACTTCAGATTAGGTTGGTTATATCTACTTGTGAATTCTTCTCCAAGGACAAGGTTTTTAAAAAGATTTTACAGAAGAATGATATATGAATCCCCAAACTTTATTATTGAATATCTTATTTTTTTTTAATTTTAAGAATTAACTTCAGTGACAAAGCAAAACTGTGGCTGGAAAATTTAATGACCATGCATTTCAAAACAGTCCATGAAAAGCAGAGAGTTTCATGGATGTAATAATTTATTTCTTTTGGAAGCACAAATTCATCAATCATCCTCATAATCAGAAAAAGTATGCATAGTTCAGAAGTTGCAAGCCTTATAAATAGAACAAGCCACACCCATTTTTATGTTTCTGTATAGTAAGTTGGGAATCAATGAATAAAAGACTGTGTTTAAATCTTCTATGGTAAAGTCATTGGTAAATTATTTTTATTATGACTTTTCACTTAAACAGTCTCGTGGCAAATAGTGGGAGGTTTTTGTTAATACAAGTATCATTGACAAGTGAGGTCACTTATATCAATCAGACTAAAAAAGCTAGACCCAGAATCCTTCTTGAATCAATGGTCAGAAAGTAGTCTGGAGAATACATCTTACATAGCACATATTTATGTCTCTTAGCATACTTTTTCCTAGAATAAAGATTTAAATTTTTAATATTGGAAAAAATTCATGAGAGACATTTTAAACAGTGTCTCTGAATTGATTCACTCTTTCCTTAACAATAACTTTTTAAAATTCTATGATTAATTTATTAATTTAACTTTATTTTTAGTAAAGGTACAGAAACAGTTATATTCCTCAAAAAATAGTATAAGCTTTTGCTTTATAACAGGTTTCTATTTGGGAAAAAAATTTATTAAATCCAGTATTAAGCATTATAATGAACATCTTACTATTCATCAGCTAAAAATGTATCCTTCTTTAAAGAAAAGTATTCCAAAGTTTAGTTAATAATGAAGAACCAATATCCTATTTATAAAATATGTTTATATTGAAGTGTGATCAATTCTCTCCTCTGAGAAACCACAACCTTATAAAGATATTAATTTATCTCAAGTAAATCTATGAATATATTGCAATGTTAGTTAAAATCATCAAATTGTTTTACTGAAATGTAGTAGAGTAACTTTAAGATTTATTTAAAATGGGCACAGAGCATCAAATAAATTTCAAAAAGCAGAATTAGGAAAGGACATATTCTAACACCTATCAGAATGAAAATAATATATACCTGGCATAGTCATAGGTACAGCAAAAGAATAAATTTTAAAAGTACAAATCAGATGCAATTTAAAGATTTTATTAGAAGAACATGTGCTCTTTCAAATTCATGAGAAAATATAATTTTTCATATGGTATTATAACAATGATTGACAATTTTAAAAACAAAGTTAAAATATTTATACCACTAAAATATGATTTATCATACTTATATGATAAAAATACTTAAAAACTTTAGGAGGATAAAGGCTTAAATATTAAATATTTAAAAAGAAATAATAAACTCACTAGAAGAAAATATAGAAGACTTTAAGTATCTTGGTTGTATTGGAGAGTTTCTTTCCAAGTATGACAGTAATGGTAGACAAAGCTGTCAGAAAACAGAATCAGATCTGGTGACATAAAATATACCCATGTTTCCACACAAAATTTTTTGATTATGTATAAACCAAAGAGAATGGGAAATTATATTTAAGAAGCAGACATTTCAGTATAATTAACATACAGATATGCATTGTAAATCATATAAATTTACTATTGAAAAAATAAGCCAATGGAAAGAAAAAATCAATTTAAAAGTAAATACATATATGAACACACAAAAATAAGTGTATAAAATATTCTCATTAATAATCACAGAAATATTTATTAGAACAAAGAATAGGTGTCATATTTTAGATAACATAAAGCTCACTGTCTGGTTATATCATAATTCATCTCCTGAATTGTCAGAGAAAACCTACCACGACAGGACAAATATAAAAGGAAAATTTGTAGTAGAACTGAAAAAGAATAGCTAATTTTTATTGAAAATGGTGCAAAGTACATGGCATGTATTTTAAAAATGAGATGGTAATAATTAGTCTCCATATTTTACAAATGAGAAAACTGAGGCTCTAAAAGGTTAAATGGTAGCTTGCCTAAGATTACAAGAGTAGCATGTATATATGTGTATGGGGATTTTATTTTCCATGTATATGTAAGTGTATGTGTGTATTGTTCTTGTTAGAAAATGGAGATAGTTCTCAGTTCATTATGCAAAGCAATATCTGACTGTGTTTCAAGAATGCTTCCACAGTGGTGATTTGGGGTATGCCACACGTGCTCCTTTTGCTAAAAAATAGAGACATGTGTTTGCAAAATACTCATTTTGAAATAGCAAACAACTACCTAGTTGAAAAGATCTGAGCTTCCTTCCAATGTCTTTATTACTTCCATGAAAAACGTTGAGAAATAGACACTGTAAAGATAGAAGGTTGAATAAAGCACAGTGTAGTGAACTACTCAAGAAGCAAACCAGTGTTCATGGGATGATTCTTTTGTGCTTATTGTCCCATTTGTTATAAATTTTTTAAAGTCATTGTTCTGAACCATTTTGATAATTTGACTTCAACCAGTAAATTATTTGAAATTAGATTTTTTTTAATCATTAGTTTTGCCTCCAAACTCTTCTCTGGCTTGGATAAATTCATTTGCTTCTTGGGAGGTACAAGATCAAAGATTCATATTGCACATAAAAAATTAATTCTTGGTCCATTATTATTTTCAGCCTGTGTTAATAATGTATTAGATGGGCTTATTGCATAGATATGGATGTATAGATGGGCATGCTTTGGGTTAGGCTGGTCAGATGTACTTCTGAGATCACTCTTATTCCAAACCAAATCTAATGCTTATTGGTTTAACATTTTAAGAAATATGACTCAGTTCATAAAAGAGGTTTATTGAAAGTGTACTTATCAAAACATTCTCCTTGTAGAGACTATATTTCTAATATTGATCAAGCCATCTTCCCGTGGTGTACAGATGATTAATTCACTCTTAAATCTTATGAGATGAGTAAGCCACAAAACAACTTTTCTAAAAAACTATAAAAGTAGAAATACAGTTGCATAAAAAATACAGAAAACCCTCATATACATCTTCCTATTATTATGCCTGTTTTTTTATAATACATAAAATAAATATATTTAAGATAGAAAATGTTGCACCCAAGTAATTATAACCAAGGATACATTTAGTATATCTATGATACACAAAAGTACTTCCAGTTTTTTCAAGGAAATATAAATTTTTAATTCCAAGGAATAAAGCCATAGTTGAAAAATAAGTAAAATAAAAGTACAAGGAAACCTCTAAGCTCTTTAATAATAAACTTCTTACCCCTAAAATTTATTTTAAATAAATCACATGTAAAGACGTATTTTACTTCTTCTACTGAGTTATTTTGTAATTTGATCAACCTGAAACACATGATAGTAAAATTATATTTCAAATTTAAGTGCTTCTGAAAATCACTTTTTAGAATTTTATAATGTAAACACTATTAGAACAAGTTTAAACCATTTGTGATAATAACTCTCTAATCCATATCTAGGCTTCTGAGTGTTGTGGAGAAAGTCATATATCTATGAGGATTAGTCCATCTCCATACTTGTTATCTCCAGGAGCCCTCCACATTAACACAGCAGCCCCAAGCCCTCTCTATTCCCTACTGTACCTGTCTTCTTCCTTCCATACCCACGGGCTATTTTAAACATATTACCCTCTCCTAAAATACTCAAGGCCCCTAAAACTATACTGCTCTCACAGTTTGGTCAATAAGTTTTTGTCTCTCACCTCCAGAAATTTACTCATGGTTTGTTTCTTACCATAGAGCACACTCTCTCTTATATGACCTTCAACTTCAAACTAATTTAATTTAGAAAGTCTTTAATTCACTTATTCATTCAACAACTAATTCCTGAGCACCTATTATATGCTAGGTATTGTAGTTTTTGGTCATACAGTGGTGATCAAAGTATCCACAACCTCTGCCCTCAATGAGCTTTATCATCTGCTTAAAGAATATAGCATTGTCCATATTTGCCAATATTGAGTTTTCTGGAAATACTATCTCATAAAACTTGAGCTGACTGTGGACTTCTTTGGTGGAGAACTCAACTTGCTAGTAACCAACAGAATAGTAGTAGGCAGTTATGCCTTTGACTCTTGGTCCCTCCCTGTTGTCTCCTATTTTACCAACCATGACTATCTGTTCTTTCTACTGTCTTTGCTCTAACTTAAGAATCTCTTCTTCTGTGCAACTATGTCTATGACAACAGTTGGCTAGGGTATGGTATTATAAGTGGATGAGTACAAGATTTCCAAAGTAGAGGCTTTTCTGATTCTCCCATTAATCACAACTACTGTGTAATGGCCTTTTTGAACGGACCTGAGATTGCCAGTCAAGACCTCATCTTCCACTAAACTCTGCTTAGAAATTTACACTCCAGCAGCTTGGAGGCTTTTAATTCCCTGACATCACACATTTGACACAACGAGCTATCTAATTATGCCATCCCCACATCCTACAAAAACCTTTTTCTTCTTTGTTAACTTATGCCTCAAGACTAATATTGTGTTCGGGGATATTAAGTTCAACTCCAGCCTTGTATATTTTCTTATGGCCATTCTTTAAGGATGTCTTTCGTGAGTCCTCCATTACAGAGCTGTTGTTCCTTGGAGGAGCCAAAGATTTTGTTTTAATACTTAAAGTACTGTAGTTAAATGACTCCTTTAGAAAGACTCCCCCAGGGCAAGAACATGGCATTATTTACCCCTGTATCCAAGGCCTAGAACAGTGGACACCCAATAGATACATGGTGAACTGAAATTACCATACATAACTAAAGCCAGCTTCACTGAGTTTTAATCACATAATAATGGGGTCAGTTTCTCTAATACATATATTGTATAGTTCTGTATTACATGGAGAGTTTATACTTCAAAAAGTAAATTTGGTGTGCCAGAATTTGAAATTATTCCCTTGATCAGATAATGTGTTAACTTTGTATAATCTAAAAGTAGTTGGGGGGGACCTTCAAGATGGTGGAGGAATAAGACGTGCAGATCACCTTCCTCCCCACAGATACATCAAAAATACATCTACATGTGGAACAACTCCTACAGAATACCTACTGAACACTGGCAGAAGACCTCCGACTTCCCAAAAGGCAAGAAACTCCCCACATACCTGGGTAGGGCATAAGAAAAAAGAAAAAATAGAGACAAAAGAATAGGGATGGGACCTGCACCTCTGGGAGGGAGCTGTGAAGGAGGAAAAGTTTGCACACACTAGGAAGACCCTTCACTAGTGGAGACGGGGGGTGGGTGAGGGGGAAGCTTCGTAGCCACGAAGGAGAGTGCAGCAACAGGGGTGCAGAGGCAAAGCAGAGAGATTCCAGCACAGAGGATAGGTGCCAACCAGCACTCACCAGCCTGAGAGGCTTGTCTGCTCACCCACCGGGGCGGGTGGGGGCTGGGAGCAGAAGCTCGAGCTTCGGAGGTCAGATCCCAGGGAGAGGACTGGGGTTGACTGCGTGAACACAGCCTGAAGGGGGCTAGTGCACCACGGATAGCCGGGAGAGAGTCCAGGAAAAAGTCTGTGCCTGCCTAAGAGGCAAGAGACCATTGCTTCAGGGTGCGCGAGGAGAGGGGATTCAGAGCACCGCCTGAACGAGCTCCAGAGACGGACAAGAGCCGCGGCTAATAGCGTGGACACCAGGAATGGGCATGAAATGCTAACGCTGCTGCTGCAGCCACCAAGAAACCTGTGTGCAAGCACAGGTCACTATCCACACCTCCCCTCCTGGGAGTCTGTGCAGCCCGCCACTGCCAGGGTCCCGTGATCCAGAGACAACCGCCTCGGGAGAACACACAGTGCACCTCAGGCTGTTCCAACATCACTTCGGCCTCTGCTGCCACAGGCTTGCCCTGCATTCCACACTGCTCCCTCCCCATCCTGGCCTGAGTGAGCCAGAGACCCCTAATCAGCTGCTACTTTAACCCTATTCTGTCTGGGCAGGGCAGACGTCCTCAGGCGACCTACATGCAGAGGCAGGGCCAAATCCAAAGCTGAACCCCAGGAGCTGTGTGAACAAAGAAGAGAAAGGGAAATTTCTCCCAGTAGCCACAGGAGCAGCGGATTAAATCTCCACAGTCAACTTGATGTACGCTGCATCTGTGGAATACCTGAATAGACAACGAATCATACCCAAATTGAGGCAGCGGACTTGGGCACAGCTGTAGACTTGGGGTTTGCCTTCTGCATCTAATTTGTTTCTGGTTTTATGTTTATGTTAGTTTAGTATTTAGAGCTTATTATCATTGGTAGATTTGTTTATTGATTTGGTTGCTGTCTTCCTTTTCTTTTTATATATATATATTTCTCCTTTTTCTCTTTTTGTGAGTGTGTATGTGTATCTTTCTTTGTGCGATTTTGTCTGTATAGCTTTGCTTTTACCATTTGTCCTAGGGTTCTGTCCTTTTTTTTTTTATTATTATAGTTTTCAGCACTTGTTATCATTGGTGGATTTGCTTATTGGTTTCATTGCTCTCTTCTTTCTTTCTTTCTTTCTTTTTAATACTTTTTTATTTTTTATTTTTAATAATTTTTTTTATTTTAATAACTTTATTTTGTTTTATTTTATCTTTTCTTTCTTTCTTTTCTAGTCTCCCTTTTCTTCTGAGCCATGTGGCTGACAGGGCTGGGTGCTCCGGCCAGGTGTCAGGCCTGAGCCTCTTAGGTGGGAGAGCCGAGTTCAGGACATTGGACCACCAGAGTCCTCCCAGTCCCATGTAATCTCAAACGGCGAAAGCTCTCCCAGAGATCTCCGTCTCAATGCTAAGACCCAGCTCCACTCAGTGCTGGACACCCCATGCCAAACAACTAGCAAGACAGGAACACAACCTCACCCATTAGCAGAGGGGCTGCCTAATATCATAATAAGTTCACACACACACCAAAACACATCATGGGACGTGGTCCTGCCCGCCAGAAAGACAAGATCCAGGCTCATGCACCAGAGCATAGGCACCAGTCCCCTCCACCAGGAAGCCTACACAACTCACTGAACCAACCTTACCCACTGGGGCAGACACCAAAAACAACAGGAACTACGAACCTGCAGCCTGTGAAAAGGAGACCACAAACACAGTATGTTAAGGAAAATGAGAAGACAGAGAAATACACAGCAGATGAAGGAGCAAAGTAAAAACCCACCTGACCAAACAAAAGAAGAGGAAATAGGCAGTCTACCTGAAAAATAATTCAGAGTAATGATAGTAAAGATGATCCAAAAGCTTGGAAACAGATTGGAGAAAATACAAGAAACCTTTAACAAGGACCTAGAAGAACTAAAGAGCAAACAAACAATGATGAACAACACAATAAATGAAATTAAAAATTCTCTAGAAGGAATCAATAGCAGAATAACTGAAGCAGAATAATGGATACGTGACCTGGAAGATAAAAGAGTGGAAATAACTACCACAGAGCAGAATAAAGAAAAAAGAATGAAAAAAATTGAGGACAGTCTCAGAGATGTCTGGGACAACATTAAATGCACCAATATTCGAATTATAGGGGTCCCAGAAGAAGAGAAAAAGAAAGGGACTGAGAACATATTTGAAGAGATTATAGTTGAAAGCTTCCCTAATATGGGAAAAGAAATAGTCAATTAAGTCCAGAAAGTGCAGAGAGCCCCATACAGGATAAATCCAAGGAGAAACATGCCAAAACATATATTAATCAAACTATCAAAAATGAAATACAAAGAAAAAATATTAAAAGCAGCAAGGGAAAAGCAACATATAACGTACAAGGGAATCCCCATAACGTTAACAGCTGATCTTTCAGCAGAAACTCTGCAAGCCAGAAAGGTGTGGAAGGACATATTTAAAGTAATGAAAAGGAAAAACCTACAACCTAGATTACTCTACCCAGCAAAGATCTCATTCAGATTCGACGGAGAAGTTAAAACCTTTACAGACAAGCAAAAGCTAAGAGAATGCAGCACCACCAAACCAACTTTACAACAAATGCTAAAGGAACTTCTCTAGGCAGGAAACACAAGAGAAGGAAAAGACCTACAATAACAAACCCAAAACAATTAAGAAAATGGTAACAGGAACATACATATCGATAATTACCTTAAATGTAAATGGATTAAATGCTCTAACCAAAAGACATAGACTGGCTGAATGGATATAGAAACAAGACCCGTATATATGCTGCATACAAGAGACGCACTTCAGACCTAGGGCTGCATACAGACTGAAAGTGAGGGGGTGGAAATAGATATTCCATGCAAATGGAAATCAAAAGAAAGCTGGAGTAGCAATTCTCATATCAGATAAAATAGACTTTAAAATAAAGACTATTGCAAGAGACAAAGAAGGACACTACATAATGATCAAGGGATCAATCCAAGAAGAGGATATAACAATTGTAAATATTTATGCACCCAACAGAGGAGCACCTCAATATATAAGGCAAATGCTAACAGCCATAAAAGGGGAAATCGAAAGTAACACAGTCACAGTAGGGGACATTAACACCCCACTTTCACCAATGCACAGATCATCCAAAATGAAAATAAATGAGGAAACACAAGCTTTAAATTATGCGTTAAACAAGATGGACTTAATTGATATTTATGGGACATTCCATCCAAAACAACACAATACACTTTCTTCACAAGTGCTCATGTAATATTTTCCAGGATAGATCATATCTTGGGTCACAAATCAAGCCTTGTTAAATTTAAGAAAATTGAAATCATATCAAGTATCTTTTCTGACCACAATGCTTTGAGACTAGATATCAGTTACAGGAAAAAAAATCTGTAAAAAATACAAACACATGGAAGCTAAACAATATGCTACTAAATAACCAAGAGATCACAGAAGAAATCAAAGAGGAAATCAAAAAATTCCTAGAGACAAATGACAATGAAAACATGATGACCCAAAACCTATGGGATGCAGCAAAAGCAGTACCAAGAGGGAAGTTTATGGCAATACAATCCTACCTCAAGAAACAGAAACAACTCAAACAACCTAACCTTACACCTAAAGCAATTAGAGAAATAAGAACAAAAAAACCCCAAAGTTAGCAGAAGGAAAGCAATCATAAAGATCAAATCAGAAATAAGGGAAAAAGAAATGAAGGAAACAATAGCAAAGATCAATAAAACTAAAAGCTGGTTCGTTGAGAAGATAAACAAAATTGATAAACCATTAGCCAGACTCATCAAGAAAAAAAGGGAGAAGACTCAAATCAACGGAATTAGAAATGAAAAAGGAGACCTAACATGTGACACTGCAGACATACAAAGGATCATGAGAGATTACTACAAGCAACAATATGCCAATAAAATGGACAACCTGGAAGAAATGGACAAATTCTTAGAAAAGCACAACCTTCCGAGACTGAACCAGGAAGAAATAGAAAATATAAACAGACCAATCACAAGCAATGAAATTGAAACTGTGATTAAAAATCATCCAACAAACAAAAGCCCAGGACCAGATGTCTTCACAGGCAAATTCTATCAAACGTTTAGAAAAGAGCTATCACCTATCCTTCTCAAATTCTTCCAAAATATAGCAGAGGTCGGAACACTCCCAAACTCACTCTACGAGGCCACCATCACCCTGATACTAAAACCAGACAAAGATGTCACAAAAAAAAGAAGACTACAGGCCAATATCTCTGTTAAACATAGATGCAAAAATCCTCAACAAAATACTAGCAAACCAGCAGCACATTAAAAGGATCATACACTATGATCAAGTGGGGTTTATCCCAGGAATGCAAGGATTCTTCAGTATACGCAAATCAATCCATGTGATAAACCATATTAACAAATTGATGGAGAAAAACCATATGATCATCTCAATAGATGCAGAAAAATCTTTCAACAAAATTCAACAACCATTTATGATAAAAACCCTCCAGAAAGTGGGCATAGAGTGAACTTACCTCAACATAATAAAGGCCATATATGACAAAGCCACAGCCAACATCGTTCTCAATAGTGAAAAAATGAAACCATTTCCACTAAGATCAGGAACAAGGCAAGGCTGCCCATGCTCACCACTATTATTCAACATAGTTTTGGAAGTTTTAGCCACAGCAATCAGAGAAGAAAAAGAAATAAAAGGAATTCAAATCAGAAAAGAAGATCTGAAACTGTCACAGTTTCCAGATGACATGATACTATACATAGAGAATCCTAAAGATGCTTTCAGAAAACTCCAAGAACTAATCATTGAATTTGGTAAAGCAGCAGGATACAAAATTAATGCACAGAAATCTCTTGCATTCCTATACACTAATGATGAAAAATCTGAAAGAGAAATTAAGGAAACACTCCCATTTACCATTGAAACAAAAAGAATAAATTACCTAGGAATAAACCTACCTAGGGAGACAAAAGACCTGTATGCAGAAAACTATAAGACACTGATGAAAGAAATTAAAGATGATACAAACAGATGGAGAGATATACCATGTTCTTGGATTGCAAGAATCAACATTGTGAAAATGACTATACTACCCAAAGCAATCTATAGATTCAATGCAACCCCTATCAAACTTCCAATGGCATTTTTCACAGAACTAGAACAAAAAATTTCACAGTGTGTATGGAAACACAAAAGACCCCGAATAGCCAAAGCAATCTTGAGAAAGAAAAACGGAGCTGGAGGAATCAGGCTCCCTGTCTTCAGACTATAGTACAAAACTACAGTGATCAAGACAGCATGGTACTGGCACAAAAATAGAAATATAGATCAAAGGAACAGGATAGAAAGCCCATAGATAAACCCACACACCTATGGTCAACTAATCTATGACAAAGGAGGCAAGAATATACAATGGAGAAAAGACAGCCTCTTCCATAAGTGGTGCTGGGAAAACTGGACAGCTACATGTAAAAGAATGAAATTAGAACACTCCCTAACTCCATACATAAAAATAAATTCAAAATGGATTAAAGACCTAAATGTAAGGCTAGACACTATAAAACTCTTAGAGGAAAATATAGGCAGAACACCCTATGACAAATCACAGCAAGATCCTTTTTGACCAATCTCCTAGAGAAATAGAAATAAAAACAAAAATAAACAAATGGGACCTAATGAAACTTAAAGGCTTTTGCACGGCAAAGGAAACCATAAACAAGATGAAAAGACAACCCTCAGAATGGGAGAAAATATTTGCAAATGCAGCAACTGACAAAGGATTAATTTCCAAAATATACAAGCAGCTCATACAGCTCAATATCGAATAACAAAGAACCCAATCCAAAAATGGGCAGAAGACCTAAATAGACATTTCTTCAAAGAAGATATACAGATTGCCAACAAACACATGAAAGGATGCTCATCATCACTAATCATTAGAGAAATGCAAATCAAAACTACAATGAGGTATCACCTCACAGTGATCATAATGGCCATCATGAATAAATCTACAAACAATAAATGCTGGAGAGGGTGGGGAGAAAAGGGAACCTTCTTGCACTGTTGGTGGGAATGTAAATTGATACAGCCACTATGGAGAGCAGTATGGCGGTTCCTTAAAAAACTAAAAGTAGAACTACCATATGACCCAGCAATCCCACTATTGGGCATATACCCTGAGAAAACCATAATTCAAAAAGAGTCATGTATCACAATGTTCATTGCAGCAGTATTTACAATAGGCAGGACATGGAAGCACCTAAGTGTCCATCAACAGATGAGTGGATAAAGAAGATGTGGCACATATATACAGTGGAATATTACTCAGCCATAAAAAGAAACAAAATTGAGTTATTTGTAGGGAGGTGGATGGATCTAGAGACCATCATACAGAGTGAAGTAAGTCAGGAAGAGAAAAACAAATACCATATGCTAACACATATATATGGAATCTAAAAAAAAAAAAAAATGGTTCTGATGATCCTAGGGGCAAGACAGGAATAAATATGCAGATGTAGAGAATGGACTGAGGACACTGGGAGGGAGAGGGGTGGACTAGGATGAGGTGAGAGAGTGGTATGGACATATATACACTACCCTATGTAGAATAGATAGCTAGTGGGAAGCAGCCACATAGCACAGGGAGATCAGCTAGGTGCTTTGTGACCACCTAGAGGGGTGGGATAGGGAGGGTGGGAGGGAGACACAAGAGGGAGGAGATATGGGGATATGTGTATATGTATAGCTGATTCACTTTGTTATATAGCAGAAACTAACACACCATTGTAAAGCAATTATACTCCAATAAAGATGTTTAAAAAATAAATATTCAAAAAAAATAAATAAATTTAGTGGGCTTCCCAGGTGGTGCAGTGGTTAAGAATCTGCCTGCCAGTGCAGGGCACATGGGTTCGAACCCTGGTCCGGGAAGATCCCACATGCTGCGGTGCACCTAAGCCCGTTTGCCACAACTACCTATCCTGCACTCTAGAGCCCGTGAGCCACAACTACTGAGCCCACGTGACACAATTACTGAAGCCCCCACGCCTAGAGCCCATGCTCCGCAACAAGAGAAGCCACTGCAACAAGAATCCTGCGCACCACAACGAAGATTAGCCCCCTCTCACCACAACTGGAGAAAGCCTGCACACAGCAGCGATGACCCAATGCAGCCAAAACTAAATTAAAAACAAAAAATAAAAAACTAAAAGTAGTAACTCACTTCCTGGCAGGACTATAGGTTTTCCAAATGTAACTAAACAATTATCCTTTATCTAGACTATGGGATTTCTTACCTATCTCCTCACTCTGAGCCAATAGATGATGGAGTCATTCAAGACCAAAAATATGTCCTCTTCAGCAGATTTGCAGCAATTCTTAATGTGGTCATACCTGTTCTTTTCAGGAAGGGGGGTATATCCTGCTGAATCAGTCAGCTTTCACTGTATTCTCAGCACTGAGTACCTTAATTGTCAAAGTGTTCTATGGCGCCTTTATGATAGGGTTGCCAACTTTTTTTTGGTTCTCAAGGACACAGGTTTGAGAGAAACAGTAGGCCTCTGTTTATCTCAATATCATTGTTTTGCACAATGGAATATGAAGGTCTAATTTCAGATGTTTGGCAAATCTAAATGACGTTTTAGAAATGTAGAATTATAATTACCAATGAGTCTCTCTGTTGCCTTAGACAAAAAATAAATTTATTGAGAACTTTGTAACATTTTATAGCCAAGTGGAAGGTTAATGAATACTTCCTCTGTCATTAATTAACCAAAATAACTTAGTTGTAATTTTTGTAGAAAATGAAGCACCAACTCTAGGAAAATTAATTTGTTACTTTGTGTACTTATAGTCCAATGTCTTGTTAAGATTTCCTTGGATATGTTAAAATTCTAATTTGATCCAATATGACTTCAAAAATCACTACTTATCATTAGTCAATCTTTTAAAAACAAAAAACTGTTTTTTGACTCTTAAACTGTAAGCCAGGTTTTGTTCTGGACACTGAAGACCCATCAGTGAAAAAGTTCCTGCCTTCACAGAACTTGCATTCTAGTGTGGAAGCGACATTATATGCAAACATATAAATTTTTTTTTATACAGCAGGTTCTTATTAGTTATGTATTTTATACACATCAGTGTATACATGTCAATCCCAATCGCCCAATTCATCACACCACCACCCCTCCCCCCTCTACTTCCCCCCCTTGGTGTCGATACGTTTGTTCTCTGCATCTGTGTCTCAACTTCTGCCCTGCAAACCGGTTCATCTGTACCATTTTTCTAGGTTCCACATATATGCCTTTATATACGATATTTGTTTTTCTCTTTCTGACTTACTTCACTCTGTATGACGGTCTCTAGATCCATCCACGTCTCTACAAATGACCCAATTTCATTCCTTTTTGTGGCTGAGTAATATTCCATTCTATATATGTACCACAACTTCTTTATCCATTCGTCTGTTGATGGACATTTAGGTTGCTTCCACGACCTGGCTATTGTAAATAGTGCTGCAATGAACATTGAGGTGCATGTGTCTTTTTGAATTATGGTTTTCTCTGGGTATATGCCCAGGAGTGGGATTGCTGGGTCATATGGTAATTCTATTTTTAGTTTTTTAAGGAACCTCCATACTGTTCTCCATAGTGGCTGTATCAATTTACATTCCCACCAACAGTGCAAGAGGGTTCCCTTTTCTCCACACCCTCTCCAGCATTTGTTGTTTGTAGATTTTCTGATGATGCCCATTCTAACTGGTGTGAGGTGATACCTCATTGTAGTTTTGATTTGCATTTCTCTACTAATTAGTAATGTTGAGCAGCTTTTCATGTGCTCCTTGGCCATCTGTATGTCTTCTTTGGAGAAATGTCTATTTAGGTCTTCTGCCCATTTTTGGACTGGGTTGTTTATTTTTTTAATATTGAGCTGCATGAGCTGTTTATATATTTTGGAGATTAATCCTTTGTCTGTTGATTCGTTTGCAAATATTTTCTCCCATTCTGAGGGTTGTCTTTTCGTCTTGTTTGTAGTTTCCTTTGCTGTGCAAAAACTTTTAAGTTTCATTAGGTCCTGTTTGTTTATTTTCGTTTTTATGGCCATTACTCTAGGAGGTGGATCAAAAAAGATCTTGCTCAGATTTATGTCAAAGAGTGTTCTTCCTGTGTTTTCCTCTAAGAGTTTTATAGTGTCCGGCCTTACATTTAGGTCTCTAATCCATTTTGAGTTTATTTTTGTGTATGGTGTTAGGGAGTGTTCTAATTTCATTCTTTTACATGTAGCTGTCCAGTTCTCCAAGCACCACTTATTGATTGACTAGACTGTCTTTTCTCCATTGTATATCCTTGCCTCCTTTGTCATAGATTAGTTGACCATAGGTGTGTGGGTTTATCTCTGGGCTTTCTATCCTGTTCCTTTGATCTATATTTCTATTTTTGTGCCAGTACCATATGTCTTGATTACTGTAGCTTTGTAGTATAGTCTGAAGTCTGGGAGCCTGATTCCTCCAGCTCCGTTTTTTTTTCCTCAAGACTGCTTTGGCTATTTGGAGTCTCTCGTGTCTCCATACAAATTTTTAGATTTTTTGTTCTAGTTCTCTAAAAACTGCCATTGGTAATTTGATAGAGATTGCATTGAATCTGCAGATTGCTTTGAGTAGTATAGTCATTTTCACAGTATTGATTCTTCCAGTGCAAGAACATTGTATATCTCTCCATCTGTTGGTATCATCTTTAATTTCTTTCATCAGTGTCTTATAGTTTTCTGCATACAGGTCTTTTGTCTCCTTAGGTAAGTTTATTCCTTGGTATTTTATTCTTTTTGTTTCAATGGTAAATGGGAGTGTTTCCTAAATTTCTCTTTCAGATTTTTCATCATTAGTGTATAGGAATGCAAGAGATTTTTGTGCATTAATTTTGTATACTGCAACTTTACCAAATTCATTGATTAGCTCTAGTAGTTTTCTGGTGGCATCTTTAGGATTCTCTATGTATAGTATCATGTCATCTGCAGACAATGACTGTTTTACTCCTTCTTTTCCAATTTGTATTCCTTTTATTTCTTTTTCTTCTCTGATTGCCGTGGCTAGGACTTCCAAAACTATGTTGACTAATAGTGGTGAGAGTGGACATCCTTGTCTCATTCCTGATCTTAGAGGAAATGCTTTCAGTTTTTCACCATTGAGAATGATGTTTGCTGTGGGTTTCTCATATATGGCCTTTATTATGTTGAGGTAGGTTCCCTCTATGTCCACTTTCTGGGGAGTTTTTGTCATAAATAGGTGTTGAATTTTGTCAAAAGCTTTTTCTGCATTTATTGAGATGATCATATTGTTTTTATTCTTCAGTTTATTAATATGATGTATCACTTTGATTGATTTGTGTATATTGAAGAATCCTTGCATCCCTGGGATAAATCCCACTTGATCGTGGTGTATGATTCTTTTAATGTGTTGTTGGATTCTGTTTGCTAGTATTTTGTTGAGGATTTTTGCATCTATATTCATCAGTGATATTGGTCTATAATTTTCGTTTTTTGTACTATCTTTGTCTGGTTTTGGTATCAGGGTGATGATGGCCTCCTAGAATGGTTTTGGGAGTGTTCCTTCCTCTGCAATTTTTTGGGAGAGTTTGAGAAGGGTGGGTGTTAGCTATTCTCTAAATGTTTGATAGAATTCATCTGTGAAGCCATCTGGTCCTGGACTTTTGTTTGTTGTAAGATTTTTAATCACAGTTAAAATTTCATTACTTGGGATTGGTCTGTTCATATTTTCTATTTCTTCCTGGTTCACTCTTGGAAGCTTATACCTTTATAAGAATTTGTCCATTTCTTCCAGGTTGTCCATTTTATTGGCATAGAGTTCCTTGTAGTAGTCTCTTAGGATGCTTTGTATTTTTGCGGTGTCTGTTGTAACTTCTCCTTTTTCATTTCTAATTTTAATGTTTTGAGTCCTCTCCCTCTTTTTCTTGATGAGTCTGGCTAATGGTTTATTAATTTTGTGTATCTTCTCCAAGAACCTGCTTTTAGTTTTATTGATCTTTGCTATTGTTTTCTTTCTTTCTATTTCATTTATTTCTGCTCCGATCTTTATGATTTCTTTCTTTCTACTAACTTTGGGTTTTGTTTGTTCTTCTTTCTCTAGTTCTTTTAGGTGTTAGGTTACATTGTTTATTTGAGATGTTTGTTGTTTCTTGAGGTAGGATTGTGTTGCTATAAACTTCCTCTTAGAACTGCTTTTGCTGCATCCCATAGGTTTTGGATCTTCATGTTTTCATTGTCATTTGTCTCTAGGTATTTTTTGATTTCTTCAGTGATCTCTTGTTTATTTGGTAACGTATTGTTTAGCCTCCATATGTTTGTGTTTTTTACGTTTTTTTTTCCCTGTAATTCATTTCTAATCTCATAGCATTGTGGTCAGAAAAGATGCTTGATATGATTTCAATTTTCTTAAATTTACTGAGGCTTGATTTGTGACCCAAGATGTGATCAATCCTGGAGAATGTTCCATGTGCACTTGAGAAGAAAGTGTAATCTGCTGTCTGGGGATGGAATGTCCTATAAATATCAACTAAATCTTTCTGGTCTGTTGTGTCATTTAAAGCTTGTGTTTCCTTATTAATTGTCTGTTTGGATGATCTGTCCATTGGTGTAAGTGAGGTGTTAAAGTCCCCCACTATTACTGTGTTTCTGTCGATTTCCTCTTTTAATAGCTGTTAGCAGTTGCCTTATATATTGAGGTGCTTCTATATTGGGTGCATATAGATTTATAACTGTTAGATCTTCTTCTTGGATTGATCCTTTGATCATTATGCGGTGTCCTTTCTTGTCTCTTGTAACATTCTTTATTTTAAAATCTATTTTATCTGATATGAGTATTGCTACTCCAGCTTTCTTTTGATTTCCATGTGCATGGAATATCTTTTTCCATCCCCTCACTTTCAGTCTGTATGTGTCCCTAGGTCTGAATTGGGTCTCTTGTAGACAGCATATATATGGGTCTTGTTTTTGTATCCATTCAGCAAGCCTGTGTCTTTTGGTTGGAGCATTTAATCCATTCATGTTTAAGGTAATTATCGACATGTATGTTCCTATTACCATTTTCTTAATTATTTTGGGTTTGTTTTTGTAGGTCCTTTTCTTCTCTTGTGTTTCCCACTTAGAGAAGTTCCTTTAGCATTTGTTGGAGAGCTGGTTTTGTGGTGCTGAATTCCCTTAGCTTTTGCTTGTCTGTAAAGCTTTTGATTTCTCCATTGAATCTGAATGAGATCCTTGCCGGGTAGAGTAATCTTGGTTGCACGTTCTTCCCTTTCATCACTTTAAATATGTCATGCCACTCCCTTCTGGCTTGTAGAGTTTCTGCTGAGAAATCAGCTGTTAACCTTATGGGAGTTCCCTTGTATGTTATTTGTTGTTTTTCCCTTGCTGCTTTTAATAATTTTTCTTTGTCTTTAATTTTAGCCAATTTGATTACTATGTGTCTTGGTGTGTTTCTCCTTGGGTTTATCCTGTATGGGACTCTCTGCCCTTTCTGGACTTGGGTGGCTCTTTCCTTTCCCATGTTAGGGAAGTTTTAGACTGTCATCTCTTCATATATTTTCTCAGGTCCTTTCTCTGTCTTCTCCTTCTGGGACCCCTATAATGCGAATGTTGTTGCGTTTAATGTTATCCCAGAGGTCTCTTTGGCTGTCTTCATTTCCTTTCATTCTTTTTTCTTTATTCTGTTCCGCAGCAGTGAATTCCACCATTCTGTCTTCCAGGTCACTTATCCGTTCTTCTGCCTCAGTTATTCTGCTATTGATTCCTTCTAGTGTATTTTTCATTTCAGTTGTTGTTTTGTTCACCTCTGTTTGTTTGTTCTTTAATTTTTCCAGGTCTTTGTTAAACATTTCTTGCATCTTCTTGATCTTTGCCTCCATTCTTTTTCCCAGGTCCTGGATCATCTTCACTATCATTATTCTGATTTCTTTTTCTGGAAGATTGCCTATCTCCACTTCATTTAGCTGTTTTTCTGGGGTTTTATCTTGTTCCTTCATCTGGTACATAGCCCTCTGCCTTTTCATCTGGTCTGTCTTTCTGTGAATGTGGGTTTTTTCCACAGTTTGCAGGATTGTAGTTCTCCTTGCTTCTGCTGTCTGCCCTCTGGGGGATGAGGCTATCTAAGAGGCTTGTGCAAGTTTCCTGATGGGAGGGACTGGTGGTGGGTAGAGCTGGGTGTTGCTCTCAACATATACATTTTTTAAAAATCAGTCTTGAGACAACGGCAAGTGCTGTGAAGGGAACACTGTTTAAGTGGATAAAGAAAAGCTATTGAAGAGGATGGTCAAAGCAGCTCCCTTTAAGCAGACGACATTTGAGGAGACGTGAATAGCAGCCAACAATTAGAATATCTTGGAAAAACAAAACCCGGCAGAGAAAAATAGCAAATGGAAAGTCCCTGAGGAAGGAATGGGTTTGGTCTGCCAAAGGAACAGGGAGGAGGCCACTGTGGCTACATGGTGGGTGTGAAGGGCAGGATTAGAAACGAGGTCAGAGGGAGGGACAAAGATCATGTAGGAAGTTGTCAGCAATGGGAAAAAAATTTGGAATTAATGAAGTAAATTAGAAAACAGTTCGAGAATTTTAACTGAGGTCGTGCTGTGATGTGGTTTGTGCTTTAACTGATAACTTCGGTTGATTTACAGAAAAGGGCTCTAGCAGGACAGGAGTTGAAAGAGGGATTCCAGGGAGGAGCCTATTCCAGTAGCTGGACAGTGATGAGAGGCCTCAGAATAGGGCAACAGTGACTTAGGTGCTGAGAAGTAACGTTTCCAATTATATATGACCACATGACTTTCTGATAACGTGAGGTGTTGAAAATAAGGACTA
This sequence comes from Balaenoptera acutorostrata, assembly GCF_949987535.1. Classification (NCBI taxonomy): domain Eukaryota; kingdom Metazoa; phylum Chordata; class Mammalia; order Artiodactyla; family Balaenopteridae; genus Balaenoptera; species Balaenoptera acutorostrata. The sequence continues at coordinate 68,504,337 of NC_080070.1, forward strand.
AAAGTATACGCTTCTGTATACCTTTTCAGGTATGGCCTGAGAAACTGGATCAGTAATAATGATGGAAGAGGCTAAAGGAGAAAAAGATCTGGGGATGGGGGAAAGCAGGTTTGAGATTTCTGCTTTGAACATGTGAAATGTTCATAACATTGCCTTGAGCTAAAAGTTCATAAGATGTCGTCAGAGAGAAACTTCATTTTCCCACAACCACCTCCAACAAACATCTACCTGTTCAAACACACTCCACGGTTTCCTTTTACCCACTATAAAGCATGAGGGAAAACCATCCCCCCCCCAAATAAAACAAAATAATAAGAGAACAAAAGGCAGATTAAAAGATACGACATATGGAGAGTGGGTAAATGGGAACTTTGTACTTTCTGCTTAGTTTTGCTGTGAAAGTAAAACTGCTCTAAAAAATAAAATCTATTAAATACATGTCTTTAAAAAAAGTAGTGAGAAGTTTTTAAAACTTTGCTCGTCATTCTCAGATTTAAAAATGAATCCTCTGAGTACTTTGTACTTCACACACACACACACACACACACACACACACACACACACACGCACCAGGATAATAATCAAAACACTAAACTTCCTTCAAACTTATAACTTCTTTCCTCCCCCAAATCAACCCAGCAATGGGAAAATGAATGTGTGGTTGCATTCTCTCTCTCGTCATCATTCACTCCTCTCCACCCTGGACTGGTTGTGTTTTCTGACATATTCAAGATTACAGAGAAACTGTTATAGCCTCCATCAACTCTCTTAAACATAATTTTCTCCAACCAACAAGCCAGCAAACCTCCTGACCTCTTTCACTTCACCTGATGTAAATCCTTTACGAGAGCAAGTTATTAGGAGACATAAAGCTGTTTTTTGGATACTTGTTTTGTCATCACATTGTTATTTATCACCTTGCTTGGCAGTGAGAGAGTAGTTGGTACCTATTTTCTTGGCAGTTCAACAAAACCAAAACTGAGTCTCGTTTTAACATCTTGTTACACCTTAGTAGACCTTCACATCTGATATATGAACAGATAGAAGAGAGAAGTAAAAGTGAGTTTTCTCTCATCATAACTGCTCTCGCACTTTTCACAGTGCCTGTCTTCATCAAGTCTCACAACACAAACAGCTGGGAGACAAGAGATTAAGTGTCAGGACGTATGAGTGCTATTCTGGTTTCACCGCTTCCTAGTACCATGACTTTGGACAGATTGTTTGACATTTCTGATCCAGTTTCCTTGTTGGTACTCTGGGCCAATAAGCCCTGCCTTCCTCAAAACCTTGTTCAGATCAAACAAGATTAAATGTGTGAAAGCACTTTATAACTATGAATTATTAATCAAATATAATCATGCTAAGTTCTTTGGTTTCTTTCACTCAAACAGAAACTCGATATAAGAAGTAGCTTTACTCTTCTCTTTGCCTGTAAGTATGATTATATTTCATACTTTTCACCTAGATTCATGGCTGGCAACTAGTTTTTTATGGAATTCTCAAATCATGACCCTCACTATCACTTTCTTATAAGATCATTGAAATGGGATCCATAATCATTCAAACAATTTATATAAGATATTTCAGCAAAGGAATTATTGTATTTAATATGTTACCATATTTAATTACTTGATCTACTACAAATGAGAAAGGTACTTTGTTTCCTCCAAAGGGGCACAGTGAATGTTCAGTTGATTGTTACTATCTGCAAATGTTCAAATTCCATGATTTAATTACCTGATGATGTTAAGTTTGATAGATAACTTAGAAAATGAATAACCGCAAGATGAAACATACAATTGCACATATCTTAAGTCTAGTTGTATAAAGTTTCCTACTAGAAATTTTGATGATCATGTTTATTTTAGGTTAATATGCACGGTTTTTTTCACAGACCCCCTTGAGGAGTCTGTGAATCATAGTTTAAAACCACTGACCAAGAGTTTTCTATTGCATCTCTTCCTCTATTTTTAAAATCTGGTTCATGTATATTTGGCCTTAATTTGTCACTTTCTCCTTTCTAGATTTCTTAAGACCATCTATAGATAGTTTGACATTTCATTTGACTGTCTTGTCGGAGAGAATTTCCATATGCTAGAAGTTTACACGGTGCTTCTAAAGAATCTGCTTAAATGTAGTTCAAAATAGTGTGCTTAAATGCAAGACCCCATGATACCAACCACTGAATTCATACATTCAGAGTTCTTTACAAAGTTAACAAGCTACATTTTATAAATTCAATATTCATGTTCTTCTAACTACTTATACATATCATTGGTTTCAAAGGAAATAACATATAAAACCACAACTGATGTTCTTATGTAAGATTTTACTTAGGAGTATTTTTTTCTCTAACTCGAAGCCTCCTTTCTCTCATAAATCCTTTTTTTTAAAAATAAATTTATTTATTTATTTATTTTTGGTTGCTTTGGTTCTTCGTTGCTGTGCGTGGCTTTCTCTAGTTGCGGCAAGCGGGCACTACTCTTCGTTGTGGTGCGTGGTCTTCTCATTGCGGTGGCTTCTCTTGTTGCAGAGCATGGGCTGTAGGCACGCGGGCTTCAATAGTTGTGGCACATGACTTTTCCATCCACACTGATCACTAGAGAGACTGAATTTATTGATTAAATGCTGCTTAATTTTCTGTGGTTAATGTCGACTCTACATTGTCTTAGTATCTGGAAAAATCTTGCTCTACTTTTAAAAGTATTTTCAAGTTTGTAGAATAATAGGAAATAAAAGTAGGATTAGTTCATGTTGTCTTTACAAGCAGTGATTTAAATGAATGGCAAAGTTATATACCTTTTTTGCTGTTTCATTTTTATAGCACAAATACCAATGAATACATTTTTTCCTAACAATGTAAAATACATATAAAAATAAAATGATTTTTCCTTTGAATATTCCTGTCCTCACCCAAGAGGCAACCATACTCAGTATTTTGTCAAGTGTATCCTTGTATAGACCATATTTTTTCAAAAATAGAATGCTTTGTGATCTTTTTTATTTTAACACTATGCATAAAAAAATTCATAACATTATATATAGAGATCACTGTATCCTTCTTACTGATACTTAGATTTCTATGGCATATGCATATAAAAATGCATTTTACTACTCTCGTATAGATGGCTGTTTAAATTGACTCAATTTTTTTCATTAAAAATAATTTTGTACCAACCACCTAAACTATTTGGGGTTATTTTTACGTATTAGTTTAAGAGACATCTTTAAAAGCAGAATTAATTGATCAAAGGAATTAACATTTAAACGTTAGAAAATTCAACCAAAAAGTTTTCTAAAAATATTTCACCACTTTTTAGTTTCCTGCTATATGAAGAACTCTCATTTCCCTGAATTTTTGCTAATACTGGGAGTATAATTTTCTTAATCTTTTAGACAATCTCCTATGTGAAAAATAACTAATTGCTTTTAATTTGCATTTCTTTAATTGCTACTGAGGTTGAGTATAATTTAGATGTTTCTCAGAATTTTTTCCTTAATCTTCCTTTATATCCTTTGCCTATTTTTCCTATATAGTTGTCTTTTTAAAATTGTTTTTAAGAGCTCTTTAAGTATTTTGTTTATTAATTCTTTATTGTTTTATCCCAACATTTCAACTGAATTTTATATTTTTAATGATTTTTTAAAAGATTTTGTTTGTTTCTGTGTTTATAAAGGTTTGTTTTTTCTTATAAAGGTACACTTGTCAATTTCCTTCTAAATTGAAATATCTTCCTCACAGCAAAAGAAAGAGAAAATTCTCATATTTTCTTTGAATATTTTTAAAGGCTATTTTAAAATAGTTTAAACCTATTTAAGAAATGTGTAGTAAATCTTTGTACATGACATGATCATGTAGCTGTCAAATTACTTTAGGTCACTTATTGAATAATCCATTCAATTCACTCTCAATTACAAAGCTAAATTTATCAAAAACTAAATTACACTGTACAAATAGAAGTTAGTTTCCATACACTTATTGATCTTTGACCTAACATTTTTACCTGTATCTAAAGTACACATTTTAATTGCTATTTCTATGTAATATGTTTGATATCTGATAGGATAAATTGTGATTCTCTTATAAATCTATATTTTTACATTACTGTACATTTTCTCCCTCTATTAGAGGGAGAAATTTAGAATTAGCTTTTAAATTTCTTATAAAATCCTCATTTTAATGCAGATCTTGTATGTTTCTTACTAGGCTGGTTGTCGTTGGTATATTAAAAAGCTGTTGCTTTTAAATTTTATTTTGTATGTAGCCAGGTTGTTGAATCATCTCAATAGTTTAAAATTTTTTAGAGTTGATTGCCCCACGAGACAACTGTATTGTCTGCAAAGTGATAAAAATTGTGCCCTTTCTAGTATATTCCATGTTTCATTAACCTTGGCAAGAACCTCCTGTATGATGTGATATAGTAACAGCAGTCTTAATTGTATATTATATTTAATAGGAATGGTTTTGATATTTTATCATGTAGTGTGATGTGTGATATCTAATCTGTGTGCTGTTAGATATTCTTTATCCAGGAAGGAATTTTCTAAAACTTTCTAGCTTCTTAAGGCCTTATATTTTATTTCATTGATGAATTAATAATTATTTCTTTAACTATTAAAATCACCATATTATTTTCCTCCTTAAACATTTTTAATTTAATTATACTATCATGTATCCTTATTTGTGCTATAATTAAATTACATGAATGACACTGGTGTTATTCTAATAATGCAAGCCATACTACTATTTCTGTAAACCACTGATTTTCATTTGGTAATATTTTATTTAGGATAATGCCTTTATATTTAGATGCAAGATTAGAAAGAAACTAAGTATACATAGTCTTTTTTTTTTTATGGGTGTTATGCTAAGAGGATAAATGTGGAAGTGTGACATATTTTTCTATGTTCTAGATATGTATATATAAAAAATTTTTAATTTCTTGACATGTTTCTATAAAGAGTATATAACATTGTTTCTTTTTCTTTAGGTTCTTTTAAAATTTATTCAACTAATCCAGTAATGTATTTATTATATTTTAGTTGTTTTTTTCTCTTCCTAACACAGTTTAGATAATTAGTATTTTGCAACATAATCCATATCATTTAGATTCTTAAATATATGCACATAAAGTTATATGTTGAATTTTCTGATAATAATTTAAACATCTTCTCTATTTATAGTTATGTCTTCCTACTTTTTATTTCTGCTCTGTGCTTCTTGTTTAAATTGTAAGAATATATTAATTTTGTCATCTTATAAACATATGCTTTAATTTATTTTTTATTTTTTAACTTTCCCTGGATTAATTTTTTATCAACGATTATATGCTTTATTTATTTTGTACCTTATTCCTGGTACAAAACATACTTTGAATAGAAATTTTACTCTGAGTACAGGTCTGTTTGCATCTCACAATTTTCAAATTATAATATACTCTTATACTTTTCTAAATTACTTATGATTTTGATTTTAATATTATCCTAAATCTGAGTTTTATAAATGTGTTTCAATTTTTTCAAGTAGACAGTTTTAGTTATTTTTCTTTTTAATCTTTAAAAATAATTTTTATTAACCTGAATATGGTCAAATAAAGTGATATGTTATTTTCCAAATTTTTAAATCTATTGAAAAGCTTTTATCATAATGCACAGTGTTAGTGACTCTTCTCTTTACATTTGATGAAGTGTATTGTTAGTATGTTAGACACAAAATTCTCTTTTTCATTCTCTCTCTCTTTCTCTCTCTCTCTCTTCTCTCTCCCTCCTCTTCTATTTCTCTCTCTGTAAACATACACACCTAAACCCACAAGCCCCCAACATATAACCACCACAAGCTAAGGTGTATATATCAAGCTTATCAATTGTGACATTCAAATTATCAGTACCTTTTTTTTCTTTTAGCCTTTTATTTATTTATTTTATATATTTTTTTTGCTGGGGAATAGCATTTTTTTTATAACAGTAGGTCATTGTTGGTTGTCTGTTTGAAATATAGCAGTGTGTATATGTCAATCCCAAACTCCCAATCTGGCCTTTTTAATCTGTCCATTGCTGACAGAAGTGGAGGTTCCTTAAAAAGCTAAAAATAGAACTACCATATGACCCAGCAATCCCACTACTGGGCATATACCCTGAGAAAACCATAATTCAAAAAGGGACATGTACCACAATGTTCACTGCAGAACTATTTACAATAGCCCCCCCAGGACATGGAAGCAACCTAAGTGTCCATCAATAGATGAATGGATAAAGAAGATGTGACACATGTATACAATGGAATATTACTGAGGCATAAAAAGAAACAAAATTGAGTTATTTGTAGTGAGATGGATGGACCTAGAGTCTGTCATACAGAGTGAAGTAAGTCAGAAAGAGAAAAACAAATACCGTATGCTAACACATATATATGGAATCTAAAAAAAAAAGTGGTTCTGATGAACCTAGGGGCAAGACAGGAATCAAGACACAGATGTAGAGAATGGACTTGAGGACACAAGGTGGGGGAGGGGAAGCTGGGATGAAGTGAGAGAGTAGCACTGACATATATACACTATCAAATGTAAAATAGATAGCTAGTGGGAAGCAGCTGCATAGCACAGGGAGATCAGCTCGGTGCTTTGTGACCTCATAGAGGGGTGGGATAGGGAGGGTGGGAGGGAGGCACAAGGGGGAGGGGGATATGGAGATATATGTATGCATATAGCTGATTCAGTTTGTTACAGAGCAGAAACTAACACATTGTAAAGCAATTATACTCCAGTAAAGATGTAAAACAATAAAAAAGGAATGTCATTGTTTTTGTCTTTTTAAAATTAATTTATATCAGATTTTTATATAGTTCGAAATGTTATTGGGTACATTAAAGATTCTTGTCCATTTATATTCTTATTGAAGTACTTTTATCAAAATAAAGTACATATGAAATTTTTTTTGCAATTTTTACAATATGTTTAAATGAAGTTGTTCTTTTTAGAAGTATATGATATTTTAGTCAGAATAATCATGTCTTTTCTTAATTCTTGAGAATTCTCAACCATTTTTCCATTGCAAAATTGCATCTCTATTTATCCTACTGTTTTCTTCTGACACTCCTATTAAAATGCATCAGAACCTTTTATCTCTCATGCCTAAAACAGTTTTTCATATATTTCATGTCACTTGTATTTCTGTTCTGTGTTTTATGTATTTCCTCGGATTTTTTTCTAGTTTACATGGTTTTTCTTCAACTCTACAGAGTACTCTATCTAATCAATGTTTTGAAATAACAATGACTATACTTTTCTTTTCTAGCATTCTAGTTTGCTCTTTTTCAAATTTACCTGTTCTTTTTTTATGCTGCTTATTATTTATCATGATTTCTAGTCTCTTTAATATACCTTTAAGACTTTTAAGAAAAAACATTTACTAATGTCTTTCTGAACTCTGTTTCTCCAGGATGTATACTACTTTTTGTTGGATTTTCAGAGTTTTTCTCATGGTGATAGAATTTATGACACAGTAATTTACTGTTGTGAACTCCTCCTCAGAAGAGATTATGAATATCTCTGTATGAAGAAAGTATGCTTTGGTGCTGAAGGAAACATCTGGGTTTCAATAGTCTTAAACTGGTGTTTAGTTTAATATCTTAGTTTGGAATCCTCTCCTCCTGTTAGTAAAGTACATTTTTACCCCACACCCATGCCTCACATTGTTTAACTTGAAAGCAACATTTTTCCTCATGCAAAGCTGCAGACACATGCCGTTTTTCTTGGTCACTGAGAAGAATAGTTCTAATGTGCATCATACAATAGAAAGGGCAGCTCCTGGAGTCTCCTCAAGAGTCAGCTCCTGGAATCTCCTGGTCCATTACATTCCCCTCCAGGCCTAAAATTCACAGAGGCTTCCAAAGTATCAGCTCAAGCTTGCCATTTTGGCTTTCATTATTGTCCTCAATTCTTTAACATGAAAGTTGCTTGTTTTTGTAAACTCACATAGCTATTTCTAAATTACTATATATTCTGTAATTTTCCTATGGAAGTGGGGGGGGGCATTCAAGATATGCTCATGTGAGTTAGCTAAGTCCTCTGTATTGCCAAATATTTTTTAAAAAGAGAATCCAGTAATCCTCAGAGTTGTACAATAATAAACTTGGACTATTACAAGGTAAACTCACAAATTTAAGAATTAATAACTACTTTTCAAAAAAATCTAATTTTATTCATGAGAGTTATTACTTTGTATTTTATTGTGTACTTGTTTTTTATGTGTTATTAAGTAACTCACATTGAATCAAAAATCACTGCAAACCTCCCTTCCATTTAATCTGGGAAATACAGAGACATATGTTTTCTATTTCTATGACACATTTGGCCTCACTTTTATTCTCTTATAAGATTCAGTTTTTACAAAAGAAAGGTAGATAGATAGATATTGCAAATAGAAGAAAGTTATATTCTATTTCCACAAGGTTGGAAACATAAAAACCATATGAACTATAACAACTTTGGCTATAGCTCTCTTATTTAGAAGCAGAAAATGTCTTTAGCCCAATTTCAGAGTTTTGAAACCTAATGTGTATTGCAGCTGTAGAATATTGAAAGCTTACCATTCACAACTATACTAACAAATTTTAGGATATATCTTTGGCTGTAGCACCTTGTCATTAGGTGAGTCTGAGGGAAAGAGCAGAATGTCAGTAAGAGAAACAACTCCTCTGCTTGAGATTTGACTATATAAAGCATTTACTTTGATTAGAATGATTTATGTGTGAAACTGAGAAAAGTTAGATGCTAATTAAAGGATGGAAATAAATACATTCAACTTAAATAACTTGTGGTTCTATTCACTAGAAAAATCCCAGAATATTAATCTCCTATTTATCAAGTGTATATGTAAAAATGAAGGTAGTTATGCTTTATATCCAAAATTTTAATAGAAACCCCTTTCTCCATAATATTTTCTGGTTCTCTATATCAACTTAACTTCTGCTTTTTATGTACTCATTGAGTAACTTATTGATTACTCTGTTATTACATTCTCTGTAGAGAATTTTCTCTGTGTATCCATCTTCCCCTCTAGACGTCCTTGACAATAATGAGTATACTTTGTTCACCTTTCCCTCTTTTGTAGTGTCTTCCAATTGTATGAACACAGTGAAAGCTCTTAATTGAATTAAAATACAATCTAATGTGATTTCATAATGTAACCTCATATTGTTTGAGGAATTGCAAAAACACATTGAGCCATTTTCTAAATTCTTGCCCAATACCCAGAGTTGAAGTAGAAATCAGTGAGTAATATCTGGTTTTTACATCCTTGGAAACATGTATTTCAAAGCAAAGCTTTGACAAAAGCTTTTTGCATTTGAGAAAATGCAAAGCTCTTGACAAAAATGATACATTGAAAATAATCTACATACATTGACAGTCCATGTATTCTCCCAGGAATCTACAGTGCTATAGAGAGAATACATTACTTCTTTACCAGTATCATCATGCAAGAAATTTGCATTTTAATAAACCAAAGAAAATATACTAAAGTGGCGTTTTCTTCACAGATAAAATGTTCTTAAACTCACACACATATACTCACATACACACAAACACATACACACATAGCTTCTTTATGCAAATTTACGTCTCTTTTTGGCCATTGCAGTTCTAAAGGGTAGAGTGACTCTCAGAATCAGGATGAATAAAAGGGAAGTCCCTAGTAATGTATATTCTGTGGGAAATACACTAGGTACATGATGATGCTTTATTTCATTGGAAAACAAAAAATATTAAAAGCATGTGAAAGAGTTAGAAATAATTAGAATGCACTCTCAGTATTCCAACACCCAGTTTGATCCTTACTAGATGAATGAGTTAAGTACTATTAAAAATGATATATAAACCATTTATTTAGAAGTCATATAAAACCCAAAATATCTAGTCATTTTCTAGGTTCCTTAGGATTACCAGAGTCTTGAGTGTTACTGATTTCTCCTGCAGATCCTTACAAAGATGTCGAGCATTCAAATATATTCTGCAAAGACTCTTCCCAGTTGGCATTTTATACCTCAGATAAACTTTAATATGATTTGGCGATTCAAACTAAAGTTAAAATACTCACTTAATATAACGATCTAATACATATTTCTACAGAAGAGAGAAGAAATAATTTTAAAATAAAGTTTTAAAAATGTAGCATCAGGAAAATTATTTTAAGTCTAAAAATGTTCTTCCAAAGTTCTAATAAAGTATATGAAACCATTTCATATACTGAACCTAATTTTGAAGCTTATTTACCTCTTAGGAGATAACCAGAAATAGCGATTTTAATGTGACAGTTATTTATTCCAAGATAAATGTATATCCCAGCTACATTTCTAATAATAGAATATCTAAACAAAATAATATGTCTAAAACTATCCTCAAATATCACATGTAGCCATCTTCTAACAGAAACTTCAAAGTGAACAGAATAGTGAAAAATCTAATAAATCAAGCGTATAATTTTGGTGCTTATCTCATCCTTATATTTATCAGTTTTTGCCATGGTTCTACAAATAATTTTAAGAAATGTGTTGAAATATTCTTCCTTGACAGTGAATTTGTCTATTCCATTTTGTAATTCTTTCAATTTTTCTTTATATGTACTTGACGCTATTTTTATTTGATACTTCAAAGTTTAGCATTGTTATCATCTTAGTATATCAGACTCTTTTTATGTAGTGACCCTTTCTGTATATAGTTTTTAAGTTAAAATCTATTTTGTCTCACACTAATATCGTTAACACAGTTTTTTTTTTAACATTAGTATTTACCTGGGACACCTTGTTAATCCTTTTTCATAGATGTTCATAATCCTTTTTCATCGATTAGTGAATCTAATATGAATATTCATTCTACTTAAAATCACTCATTTTTCTAAACTGTTTCAAAGAAAATTGCCAACAACATATTTTGTCACTGAATTCTTTAATTTAGATTTGTAAAAAAATTTTCTTCCACAACAAAGAAATGAAACAAAGCAAAACATTCAAAACATTATCACACCTGTGATGGGTTAATTTTTTGTCAATTTGGATACGCTATGGTGCCCAGTTGTTTGGCCAACACTAGTCTAGGTGTGTGAAGACATTTTTTAGATATGACTCACATTTATATGTGCCTTTAAGTAAAGCAGATTATCCTCCATAGTGTGAATCGACCTTATCTAGTCAACTGAAGGCCTAAGAGCAAAGAGTGAGGTTTCCTTAATAAGAAGGAATTCTGCCTCCGAGACTATAACATAGAAACTTACCTGACTTCCAGCCTGTTGGCCCACCCTGCAGATTTCAGACTGAAAACTGTAATATCAACTCTTACAAAAATGTCCAGCATGTCAACCTTCCCTATGATCTAGATGTTACAGAAAACATCTTAACAAGTCAAACAGTTTTAGCAGAAATTTATCATAGCTAATGTCTAAAACTTTGAATTACATCATGTCAGGAGACATATATGTGTCCCAGCATTAGGTACCTAACTAGTTAGAGTAGTGACAGACTAATCTCTTTACGTAAAGTTACATTTTTCCTCTTGTAATCCAAAAACAATCCATGTGGTGTTATGGTGTTGATTTGGCACTATAGGTGTGTCCTATTCCCTTTCATACTTCTAACACTTTTAGCATAGTTATTAGCTTGATGTTCTTCTGTAAACTAGAACATCTTCTCATTAGCTAGGGTTATATACTTATCCTGAAATATAATTTTAGTAAATTTACATTAATTATAATTAATGGGATATTTAAACATCTCTGTCATCATATTTTTATTTCTACTTCACTGATTTCTATGACTTTTTATTGCCTCTTCCAAGTTAGTTTTTCATTTTAGCTGCCCCATATGCATAATTATTTTGACTTATACCCTATTTCTATTATTTTAATAATTAGTTAACCTTGGATTTTATCAACTGTACTTAACTCAAGAAAGTCTGAAGTTATTGTCCTAAACCCCATTCCAAACAATTCCAGTGCCTTAGAACATTTTAATAACATCATCCTGCCTCCCATTTACATGCTATCTTTGTCTAATTTTTTTTTCTGTCTTCTGTTGTTGTAAAACAATGTATTAGAAATCATTATTATTTTATGCAGTTATTGTATGTTTAGATTTACAGGCCTATTTATGCCTTCACTCACCATTTCATCTTGAATTTCAGATCTTTTTCCTAAAATCATTTTGTTTGTACCTAAAGAATATCCTTTAGAAATCCCTTAAATCTGTCATTGTTGGGAAGCTCTTAGTGTTGTGTTTGCCTGAACATTTATTTGTTTTATCCTCTTTTTTGAAAATTAGTTTTGCTGGACATGCAATTCTAAGTTGACAGTGATTTTCTCATAATGAAACTCATTCCATTTTTCTACTACTAGCTACTCTTTAAAAGTCTGTTGTTTATTTAAACATAGTTCCTTTGAAATTGATCTGTCTTTTAGCTCTAAACTGGCTAAAATCTTCTCTTTACATTAACATTTTATAGTTTTACTGAATTTTGTCTAGGGTGAATTTTATCTTTTTATTCTACCTTGTCTCCAATATCTACAGATTCTTATCTTTCACAAATTCTAGGAAATTGTCTGCTGTTTGCTCTTCAGATTTGTCTCTTCTTTATTTTCTCCATTCTCTGCTTTTGGTACCCTGGTTAGATATACAATGGAACTTCATATCTCTTTAAAGTCTTCTACTTTCCATCTATGTGTTTCTCTGTACTACTTTCTGGACCACTTCAGCTCTACCTTCCTGATAACTTATTCTCTCTTCAGCTATGTATAATCTGCTATTCAAGCCATTTATTGACACCTCTTCCCCCAAGGTAATGTATTTCATTTCCACTATTTCCATTTGGTTATTTTTTTCAAATTTGTCTTATACTTTTCATGATATCATTTACTTCTATTTGTGATTTTTTTCTTTAAGCATTTCGTATATAATTATTTTATATTCTGTATCTGACATTTCAAATCTGCATTTTGGGGGAGTGAGGGTTTAATATTGTTTGGTTTTGCTTAGTCTCACTAATGTTGATTTTTTCCTTGATTGTTTGGTGATTTTTTTCATCAGTGGGAGTCTTGAGAGTTCACCTTAGAGAAACCTTCTTATGGAATTTATTTACATTTCCTTCTGCAAGGAACCATAAAGCATCTTGGCCTCTCTCAGGTTCACAACCTAATCTTGAAATTTCTGGTTTAGCCCTGCTCCTCCTCCTCTACAATAATCAGGTTACAGATTGGTATTGGACAGGCCTTCAAGAGAAATTGACATTGACAGAAGGTCCTGCTCTCATTGCTTTATTTTCAGTGCATAACTTTCTCTGTGTCTTATTTTATGTGAGGAGAGAGAGGAGACTCTTTTAAAATAATCTTGCCATCTATAAGCAACCCAGCAACACAATGTAAACTAAATTATATGTAGACACTAGTTATTTTGGTAAGGAACAAGTTGTTATAATATCAATCTACCACATTGCTAGTAGCCAAAACTAAATTAACATTTTGGTTAAAAATTATTTGAATATTGCAATCTCAAAATAAGAAACTTTGGTATAAATTATTTATTTCCCCTAATATCTAAATGTGCTACAAATTATATTACCCTATTAAAGTTTATATGTTTCCTGATATTTTATTAACTTTTTAACACTCTCTTCTCTCCTATGGAATTATCAGTGGAAAAGTTATTTGTGGACAATTTAACAGTTGTGAAAATTTGAAAAACCATGCATAGTAAAGGCAAGTGATCTTTAAATACCTAAACCTACATAGGCTCCTAAAAATTTCACTCCTAATTACTTCTTTTTCACTAGCAGCTCAATCTATGCTCATAAGCACTGCTTTTTAGAAAAAAAAAATGCCACTGATTATAGAAACAAATGCAATGAGCTCTTACTATGGAAACTCCTAAGGACATAAACCTTCTGTATCTCTCATTGTTTCACTGTTGAAATTGAGATGTAGTAAAGAGTTCTTTTTACTTACAGAAAGCAATTAAGATATTTTTTGGATCGTTAGTTATTTTTAGTTCTGCCAAATTAGTAAAGAATTAGTTCTTTGGCTATGAAAGAATTAGAGGCCCGTGAAAGGAAGTGAGTGTGTCCCCACCATCCATAGAACTAATTATATGGGATAAAAAGAGAAGCAGTGTCAGAGTTTGGGCTCTGTCATATTAATAGTCTGGAAATAAGAGTTAAGCAATACTGATTTCCTCTTAGTTAATTTTTGCACAGTGAAATTTCCGAGGGCAAAATCCTCTGGCCTTCACTTTTATTTCATTGCTACTTGACATGACTGAAGTATCTGAAATCTTCAGTGTTCTTGTCAAAGAAAATCTTAAATCATGCACATTTGAACAGATTTATTTAAAGGAAGGTATTTTTACCTCTTGCTAGAGTTATATTCCCAATTCAGTAACTGATGTTCAACAGATGACTAATGAAGGTCTTACAGCAGAAATTAGCCTCTACACTATCTTCTGGATTCTGTTGCCCCAGTGAGACTCTCTCAATCTGCCTTATCCATTCAACTGGCTCCCCAGAGAAAGCCGGAACAGGTGCTAGGGATCTTGTCATTAATTCAGATCAGCAATGTCAGTTAATTAAGTGGAAGTTCTTTAACACAGCCTCTAAAGGCAAAGACGGCTAAGGGTCCAGAATGTTAAAATAAAATATAGGCTTCTCTCCATCTCTCAAGTCAAATTTCTTTCTACTAATTATATTCCTTACATTTTTAAAGTCTTAACTCTTAAAAAATATAAATGTGGCCAATATAATGGGAAAAAAGTTAAGATACCTCTTAATCTACTTATATGTAGAATGTCATCAAAACAGTGCTTTTCAAAATAAATTCCACACGTCATCCCTTCCACAGGATGTGAATAGATGAATTTTGGACGGAAAAATAGTTGTAAAGCAAAATAACATCAGACATAGTAGTTTATTAAAGATCTCTTTGTTGCAGAACTTTACCAAGCTGAAAATATACCATATAATGTGTATAACTTTGAATCATTGAGGTGGTTACATTATATAGTGCATCACATATGTATGCCATAAACATATACATACATATATATGCATATAACCATAGTATTATTTATTTAAATACAATCTTTCTATTTTTTTAATTTTTGAGAATTTTCAGCAACAAAATTTTATAGAACTTAAGAAAACCCTGGATTGTTCTATTTTTGTCCAATACATATATTTTAACTCTTTATTTTTAAAAAGTGTCCCCTGATTACTCTTCCGTGAATGCCACATAAAAGTTGAAGGAATTTCAACGTCTACTTTTCCCTTGGTGCTAAAGTAAACTTCCTGATATGTGTGCTTGTCAAGGCTGAACTGTCCACTTTATTTTCTAATCTATTTCTCAAGTTTTTATCTAAAGCAAAAATACGAAGGCAAAAATAATAAAAGGAAAAATTTCCTCTGGCATTTAATTGAATACTATGAGATTCCTGTGAAGAGTAACCTGGGGGCCTATGTGAAAAATAGAAAGAGGCGTCCCTTCCTCAAGACACTACCTCCAGCTGCTGAAATATGGTGATATATTAGAATATGAAAATTACTGCTATCTTCTGGAAAATTATCCTATGAAATAAATCATACAGTGTGAGTGAGGCCCCTAGGGTTGTGCAGTGCACAACCTGTACACCTCTACTCAGTGGCTCTCAAGCAAAATTAAAAGCATTTAAAAGGGTGCACAATATTCTCCCAAAGGCCATGCATAAATCTATAGTTTCCTCAGCTGTAGCACAAAGAAAAAGCTACCTGATTTTTCAAATTC
Source organism: Balaenoptera acutorostrata (assembly GCF_949987535.1). Taxonomy (NCBI): domain Eukaryota; kingdom Metazoa; phylum Chordata; class Mammalia; order Artiodactyla; family Balaenopteridae; genus Balaenoptera; species Balaenoptera acutorostrata. The sequence continues at coordinate 68,520,129 of NC_080070.1, forward strand.
GTCATTTTTAGCTTTTATAGTTATCATTAACAACCAGTCTTTTCCATCTTTGGGCCTAATATTACTCACTCATTAAAAATACAAATCTTTTTACCTGTTGATTGGTGCTGTGTGATTTTCTTCACAAATGCCCACTCTCTAGAGTCTAGTAAAAGGAGGCTAAAATGTTATTAATTGCTTTCCTGGATGACTTGCTTTTGTTTTAGGCCTGAGGCTCATGCTAATTTACATTCCCATGGTCAATTTACCTATGCAAAATTATACTTTATAAAAATTTTTTTAAAAGATAGTTGGATTTTCAAGATTTTTGATCATATCATACAGATAAGAATTGTTGTGGAATGACTTTGCATTTCATGCAAGAACAGGACTCAATGTAATCAGCTGGAATTTATCTAATCTAATTAACACAGATTGAGAAAGTGTTCACTGTCAATACATTTAGACCATGTGCTGCTGGTCTGGTCTAAATTACGGATGCAAAATACTGCTTTCTGCCAGAATCGTATGGTATAGCTCTTTTTTGAGGGGTAGGAGAAAGAAATTCCCACAGTAATATTTGTTGTATGTTTTAACCTGAGTTGTGCAGCCCCAGAATGTTACCGTTTGCTGCTCTGAGTTGCCTCATATCTGTGCTTCCCCTTCCAATCTATTATTTGCAAGATTCTTATCTAATTTTTTGTTTACATTTCTTTCTTTCCCCATGGAACTCTGAACTTTTGAAAGTAGGAACTCTCTTATTTTTCTTAGTACCTCCTTAGAGAGGACATAAATGCATGTTGAATGGATCACTGATAGGACAACAGTTCAAGGTGAGAGCACATCTTTAAAAGCAGAGTTCTAGATATTTTTTAAGAATCCAGAGAAAACGTCCCTAATGTTAACTGACCTACCCCATTCTGTACCTTTAAGTCCTTTTAAGTTGTTTTAAGTTTCTTATCGATAAAATATTTATACATTACCTTCATGAGGCCTCTGAAGTGAAATTAATAAAAAACTATTAATATAAATACTATTTTTGACAAACAGGAACATACAAAGTAATACATTTTGTTTTGTTATATTTGCTTCACAAAAGCCACTGACGGAATTTTTTGAGAAATTCATGTGGAGTAATATCTGCTCAGTAATTTGAAATAAATCTGGAGAAATGCTTTATGATTGTGTTAGGTGAAATGATTTTGTTCTGTTTAAAATTATTCAGCAGTTGAAAAAATCAGTAACATTTACCCAGATGCCATACTGTCATCTGATCCCTTCTCAAAATTTTGAAAATCAGGTTTTCATGTTGCAACACAAATACCTATTTAAAACAGACTTGATTAAAAATAACTAAGTCCTTCACCTTCTCCTTATCATTTGTATGGAATCTCTTTGATGATTTACATTTCAGACAGATATTGATTTCTGTCCTCTGCCTTTGCCCTATAAAGTCTACTCTATTTTCAGTCAAGTGTGATCTCATTAGGTCAGCACAAGGATGAGACAAATAAACCAAAATGACATGTTTCAGAAAGCAAAACAAGAGCATGTTCAAAGCACCCCCAATCTTCTGTATCGTATCTTCTGTGGTACAAATAATGAAACTGCAAAATCCAGGCTCATGTACGGCTTACCTGTTTTTACATTTCTAGGAATGCTACATAATTTAATATGTTATGCTTTCTTTAGGCCCACTAAAATTTTTGTTTGTTCTTAAGTGTCATTTTTGAAGGGAGTATTCTGAGGACCAGTAATAATTTCCTAACATTCCAGAAAAAATAATACAGATTGTGGGGAGTAAGAGAAATTCGTTCCTAAAATTTCTTTTAAAATATTTTTAATGTGACCATGCTACATTATACATGCTAAGATTTGATGTGTTGATCAAGTGAGAGCCAAAGCCGTGGGCTCAGCACCCAGGTGTCATGGTCAAGCAATCTACTTAGCAACAAACTTACAGCACCTTTGTTACTGAAAAGTATGCAGTCTCTTTGAAGGAAGGAAGTGTACTGAAATAGTTATATGTGTTTTTGTGGAGTGCCTACATGAAGGTCATAACACTGCCTTAGGAAGAAGGAAAACATTAGATAAGTACCACAGAATAGGTTGACTAAGAGAAATCTGTAAGAAAAGAAACAGACCTCAGTCTTTCACAGCAAACTCATAGACCTATCAGATTACAAATGCAAGCTTTTTATTTTATTTCAGTAAGTGCTACTTAAATCAAGGTGTCAGTGGTAGGCAGAAGAATGGGCCCCAAGAAATATCTCATTCTGAACCCTAGGACCTGTGACTGAGTATGCTACCTTACAGGGCAAAGGGGAATTAAGGTTACAGGTGGAACTAAGGTTGTTAATCAATTGACCTTGAGATGGAGAGAGAGAGAGAGAGTGAGAGCATATCCTGGGTTACTCAGGTGGGATTACTGTAATCACAAAGGTCTCTCTAAATGCAGGGGGAAGACGGAAGAGAGAGAACCACAGAAATGGCCGCGAGTCTTGCTAGCTTTGAAGATAAAGAAATAGGGTCATGAGCCAAGGAATGCAGGCATCCTCTACAAAGAGGAAGAAGCAAGAGAACAGATTCTCCCCAAGAACCTCCAGAAAGGAATGCAGGCCTGGCGTCACATGGATTTTAGCACGGTGAAACTCATTTTAGACTTCTGATCTTCAGAATGGTAAGATAATAAGTTTGTGTTGTTCTAAAATGCTAAGTTTGTGGCCGTTTGTTACAGCAGCAATAGGCAGCTAATATAATGTCTAATAACAAAGTATCAGAATAGACATAGAGTAGGCCAGTCAAGGATAAATGAAATGTGCTATTATTCAATGAATCACCTTTCTCTTTTTCCTTAGTTTGATTAGATAGATCACTGGTTCTGTAAGGACTTGCTTATGTGATGCCAATATCTGGATCATACAAATAACTAAGAAGCTAACTCAATTGTCCTTTATCTCTTGGGTAAAAGGTCTCTAGAGTCAGTACTTTCCCTCAGATACACCAGTACATTTTAAATTTCATTACTTGGTGAATAACAGGTGGCTAAGAGAGGCTTAAAAATGTTACTTATTAATATGGATGAGTACGATGCTACTTTTGAAGAGAAAATAATTGTTTTAGAGATGGATGATTGGTAAACATTATCTGCAAGAGTGTTTTGGAAGTATTATAATATAAAGGCTTTCATTGTTTAGGCATAACCATGTCTTGTATCTTCAGAACTGAGTAACTGGGACGTATGTATAGTGTGGAATTAGAAAGCTGCAGAGAATTAAAATCAGGGGTGTTTCCTGACTCTCCAAGAAGTTTCCGAAACTAACAAAAAAGAAAAGGAAAAAATCCTTTAATTTTAGTGGTTTGAGGACCTAACTGCTGACTCAATTGGAGCACGAAAAAAACAGCAGCAAAAGAGCAAAAGCAAGAGAGCAGAGATATGCTCCCTCCTGAGCATGCACCCTCCTTTTGTACTTCCGGTTGTGTTTTTCCAGAATGAAATCTGCACACACACACACACACACACACACACACACACACCCGCACCATGGATTTTACCCCCATTGTTTTCAGGTCTTTTTTTGGGAGTGAGGCTTTTGCTGTTTACCCTCTCTAAAAGTTCAGTGCCCCGCTGTGACTTTCCATATCCCCTTTCCCAGCTTTAGTTGTTCTTTTTAGCACTTAGTACTATCCAACGTAGTATTTGTCTCTTATTGTTTTTTTGTGCCTACTCGACATGTTCACTATTTGCTCTGCTCACCAGGGGCAGTAATACTGAATTCAGAGCCACACGACACAGCAGACTTTACCCAGCACCATGCCTATTTAGGCTTTAGGAAAATAACTTACAGGCTAGGCAAATCACCATGTTCAGTAACAACAGGGAAAAGCTCTCTTGACTCTCAGGCTGTTTCCAAATGCCCTGTCATTCCCCACTTAGCATGTAAAGGGCCATGAGAAACGATACGGAATGGATATGAACCACCTCAGCTCAGGGAAGACATTGGCTCAGAGCCCTTATCAGCTTTTGTTCCTTGCTAATGTCCTCTCAGGGGGGACCCGTTAGTTCCCATTCTCTGGGGAAGTTGTATGCATCAGAGATGATTAAATAAACCTGATCTTTACAGGGAGGTACAAATTGGGTGTCAGTGCATTGCATTTAACTTGGACCCTGTGTACGTGTAAATATTCCTTGAATTAATGTTGCAAGGGAGGTTACACCAAAGATCATGTTCTGAAAATGGAAGAAAGACCACAGAATCAGCTTCCAACATGTACTGTCTCATTGACTAAGGGGCTAATAACCTCAAACTCCATGGGCATTGGGCATTGGGCATTGGCAGTTCATCATTACCAGAAATGTAGCAAGGATGTTTGAGACAACTTATTACACTGTATTTAAATAAAAGAATATACAGAAAGACCTATAAGTGACTCATTGGACCTTTCATAGGAATCCATCCAATTTACCTAATAAAGGAGAGTCATTTTTAGGTATATTTGTGTTAGTTCCATGTTGTAAGCTTTTTTTTTTTTTTTTTTTTTTTAAAGTTTTACTTGATTTTATTTATTTATTTATTTATTTATTTATTTTTGGCTGCGTTGGGTCTTCGGTTCGTGCGAGGGCTTTCTCCAGTTGCGGCAAGTGGGGGCCACTCTTCATCGCGGTGCGGGGACCGCTCTTCATCGCGGTGCGCGGGCCTTTCTCTATCGCGGCCCCTCCCGTCGCGGGGCACAGGCTCCAGACGCGCAGGCTCAGCAATTGTGGCTCACGGGCCCAGCTGCTCCGCGGCATGTGGGATCTTCCCAGACCAGGGCTCGAACCCGTGTCCCCTGCACTAGCAGGCAGACTCTCAACCACTGCGCCACCAGGGAAGCCCCCATGTTGTAAGCTTTAAGGAAAATATTTTTACCAATTTTTTTTTTTTGGTTTTTGTTTTTTTTACCTCTAGGAAATATTTATAGTAAAACTTTTGCCCATAGAAATTAAATTATCCTCAGGGTTACAAAACTTTCCAAAATTTCACATACTTATTTCATGTATCTTACAATGTTTCCAGCTATTAGTTGTAATGGATTTTCCCCTGCTTTTAGAAATACTATTCTCAACTTAAGTATCATTTTGAAAAGAAAATTCTAAATGTTCTTTACTCTCTTTCCTCCTTCTGGGCACACAGGAAGACTTCATTTCCCATTCTCTCTAGCAGTTAATTGTGCTGGTGTGTAACTGAGTTTTGGGAATGTGAGGGGAAATGATGTGTTACAACAAGTTGAAAACAATTAATAGCAGTGTGTTCCTACCACAGCTCTTTTCTGTGCATGTGATTGAAAGTGAAGGATCTTGTGATGACAGGGTTGCAAATTGGGTATCCTCGGTTCTTGGACTCTGATTGGAGGAGAGCTGTGCAAGCATCTCTCTGGTTGTGTAGAGGCACTGACGTTATGGTGTTTGTATGTTTTGGCAGCTTGTGTTAATTACTCTGAACAGAGTAGCACAGGGGCCAGTTTATTGAGAGGTTTCAGAGAGAGAGAAGACATTAGTCATTGGATATTCAAAGAAACATTTAAAGGATTGCAACTTTATTAATCATACTTAGTATAACTATGGCATCATTAAGGGCATTGAAAGAAGTTTTTAAAAATCAGCTTTGTTAAGAAAATAAACACTTAGTGGATGCCTACATACATACCTACAGTATAACTATATTAATTAATTGTCATTTTTTGTACTTATTATATAATATATATTACATAACTAACAGAAACCTATGTAAGTAAATATGAATTAATTACTTCATAAAATCTTTAGAACCACAGCGTTTCATAGAGAATATAAAATTAAATCATAATTAATACCTTAGCCAAGATCACAGATAATTGGAGGGCTAGACCTATGATACTAACTTGAGTCTCTATAGTTTACAAAATCCTAATTTTCTCTAATGAGCTATTCTATTTCTAGCCACAAATATGTGTACACACACGCAAATGAAGGGGACATCAATTACTACTCTTGACTATGAATTCAGTGTATCAAGGATCACTATTTCTCATCGGATGTATTATGTTTATATGTTGAAATAACTTTTGGAGGGGATGTTAATAACCTGAGAATATATGAATGCTAGGAGATTTTCCTGTTGACTATTGCTATTATTTTATCATTACATACTCATACAGTTGTGGAAAAAACAGTTGATACTAGTATTTTATGTAGCAGGAAACAAATTTTCTGACCCGGTTGGGAGTGTGGGATAGATTGCATCAAGTTGTTGAAAAGACATTCATCAGGGCTGTGAACTGTTTCACAATGGAGTAAGATGGTAAGATTGAATAGATACCGATGGATACCAATGACAATGCCTTCATATTCTATGTCGTTTGGATTTGTATTTTGTAAGGTAGGGTCTGCAAACTGTGGTCTGTGGCTTGGCCTCCTGTTCTGTAATTAAATTTTTATTAAAAAACACAGACACCGTATTCATGTATGTATTGCCTAAGCCACTGTTGCGTGACAGCGTGAAAGTTGAACACTAGTGACAGAGCATGAGTGACAGAACAGTAGTGACAGAGCACTGGTGACAGAGTCCCTATGGCTCACAAGCCTCAGACCTTTACTCTCTGGCCCTTTAAGAAAGTTTGTCAACCTCGCTGTAGGTAAGAGGAATTTCCATCAAGTTTTTAGCAGAGTGATGGTAAAATAACAACTATGTTTCAAAAAGCAGACTTGGGGAATTATGAGAGCAGTGGAGGGAGACAGAGAAAAGAATTTAACATGCTAGCACAAGAGTCCAGGGGAAAGGTGATGGAAGGCCTGACCTTGGTATGGAAAAGAAAATATAAAAAAGAAAACAACTTGATAGAATCAGAGGTGGGATGTATCTGGTCTGTCAGCTTCTCCCCTGATGGACATAATTAGGTTCTCCTGAGTGGGAGCACACCAGAGGGAGGTGCTGGTAGGAGAAGCCCAGCTAATCACCAGCTGTTCCTTCACCATCGCCTTTCAGCTTCCTGCTCTGGGCTGCATAGTCACATTCTCCTTGCCATGCCTCAGGCCTCATGACTATAGGCTCTAGGACTCTGCTCTTTTTTCAGTTAGCTCTTCCTCTGTAAGACAGCCTATTCCTCCAAATGTTCCTTTGGGGACAGAATTTTCCAGCGTCGTTTTGTGAGTGTGTGTGTGTGTGTGTGTGTGTCTCTTTTTCTCTCTGTGTCTGTCTGTCTGTCTCCTTTGCATTCTGTTGCACTCTGTTTGTCTCTCCTAATATCTCTCTGGTAGGCCCAGAATTGGAAATAATACTGACATAGGCTAAATTCACTTTGTTTATATAAATGTTGTTTTCTCCAATATTAGAGATTTGACAAAAAGCACATCCTTTTAGAATAGGCCATTAAAATTGCCGTGATCTCTCCCATTTCATCAATGTTTTTCTATCTATTGGTACATTCTCATCAGCATAGAAGCATGCTGTCAACTCATGCAATTTATCCAATCGTAGACATACAGACGAAAATCTGGTTCCATCTCTCTCTGTCTGCTGTTCCAATTCTCTGTTCTGTTCTACAACAAAATTCCTCAAAATAGTTGATGATGCACCCTGATTCCATTATATTTCCTCCCGTTCTCTCCTGAATCCAATTCAGTCAGATTTAGCTTATGTAGAAAGAGCCCCTGCCAGGGCACCAGCAGCCTCATGTGACTCAGCCTGTCAGCGGCTGAGAGCGTGCTCTTTCTCCTTCCTTTCTGAAACACATTCTTCTTTCTGAAAACTCTGTGGTTCCGCTTTAACCCATTCAGTTATCATTCTGACCCTTCACTAATTCCTTACAGCTCTCTGATTCTAAAACACGGGAATGTCACCCAGGTTCTTATTTTTCCTCCTCAGTCCAGCTCTAGATGATCACAACCAGTCTTTTGCCTTTAAATGTTACCTCTATGCTAAGGACTTTCACATCTTTATGTCTAGCCAGACAGTGGTGCTGAAGTCCATACTCGTAAATCCAACTACTTACTTGACATCACTTCCTGCATGCGGTTTCGTGCTGTGGCAACTCAGCTAAGCTAGTCCTATGCCTCTCAGAATCCCCTTACCCGTATGATTCCGGGTTAGGATTGGCCCCCAAGAGAAACTGTGAGATTTGAAAGGTAGAAATGAATCAGTAGTCTCTGCACATGAAAAGTCAGTGTATGTTGCCAGGGCTGTTGCAGCCGGCTCCCCTACCTCCACCAGTCACCATCTAAGTCCTGGGCCAGGCAGCTGTGCATGGCCATGGGGGAAGCGTGCCACCTCCTTTTGCAGGTGACCCAGGTTGAAAGTACTGGGAGACACACTCGGGTTCCGGTATGTTCTCAGGGGTTCCTGTGTGTCTAAGGGATTTCAGTCTGTCCTTGCTCTCCTCTGCCTCATATCTAGATTTTCTTCCCAACTGCTAGCACTGAAGACCAATGGAGACTTTAGATCCGCCGCCAGACACAAAGGCAGTGTCCTTGAATAGATTCCTTACCAGCGTCACGATTTTGTAAGGTCAAGTATTTCAGGTTAAATCCCTATAATAAGCCCCTTGCGTCTACATCATGCGTAGCAGTTTTCCTTCCTTGCTTGAACCCTAAAGGATATACTCTGCTTTTTTTTTTTTTTTTTTAAGAGCCGGCACCACTTGACGTGGTAAATGCTCAATTGTCTATTTTCTGACTACAACCAGTAGAAGATAAGCTCCATGGTGGTAGAGAGTTTGTTTTATTTGTGGTAATATCTATAGCATGTATGATTGTGCCCGGCCCGTAGTAAGAATTCGATACATACCTGTTTAATGAAATAAATGAATGGATAAATAATAACTGTATATTTGGCAAGTGATTTTTTTTGGTTAATCAGAATATCAGAATACCAAGAGTAACAATGATCAGGGATAAGTAAAATGCGTGAAATATGGTTTTGAAATATTAACATTATGAAAAGAAGCCAATCCAGAAGTGAAAGAGGGAAGGGATTTCTTTTCTCTACTAACAGGTTAAATAGTGAAGAGTCCAAACCTGTCCATTACCAGGCGCTTGTCATGACAACTGGGCAGGTTATTTTCTGGATGTGCAACCTACACAGTTTTGTCAACTCCTAAAGACTAATCAACACTGGTTCACAGTCAGTGACTAAAATCGCTAGAAAGGAAAAGAGCCATCAATTATGCAGTTATGTTTCACTTCAGGAATGTTCTATAGGTGCAAACAGACATTTGGCAAAAGAGTTGAACAAGAAATAGGACAAGCCATTACAAGCATATAATTTTTTTTCTTTTCTGTAAACCTATGGGTTCTGCCTGAAATTTGTTTTGTGAGATAAATCTTCTTCTCCAAGAGGCAATAGTGTTATTAATTAAACAAAGGAAGAGGCAACCGAGGTGGGATCCTGCTAAGCCAAAGTTGCTAAATGAATCTGAGCTCTCATACAGAAAACTTCCCCAGTGGTTATCTAAGCTGTCGCCATTTTAGTGCATCTGAGGAAACGTGCTCTAAGATTTGTGTTAGTGTTGGCAAAGAAACGAACTAATTTTAATTCTCAACTTCTAAATCTCACATCAATCCAGAAACTTTGCAGCTAAACTTATCTAAGTTTGCTGCCCAGCCAGCAATTACATTAAAAATATTAAATGAAAAGATAGCAGCCTACCCTGGTGTAAATAGTGAAAGTAAAATTTAGAAAAAAATTTATTTTGACTTTTAAAAATGTTCAAGTCTGTTAAAAGTTCTGATTCCTAGAAGGTCATAAAAGGACTCATAGAAGATTTGTTTTCTCCAGTTGCCTAGCTGGCTACAAAAGTAGATTACTTCCTGCCACTTCTGCCAAAATAAATATTATTAAAATACTGTATTCCCCAGCTGCCAGTCAGAACCAAATGTACATAAAAAGATGGTGTTTATTTGTATATGTACACCTTTCCCACCACAGAACTCACTTAAATGTTGCAATGCTGGAGATAGTTTTAGCAAAGCTTTTTAGACCTGGCTTTCTCACATCTTCCTTCTCACTCATAATAGGTAAAACATTATTGACTTAAAATGAAAACCCTCAGCAATTTATTAGAAATGAATTTTTCTTCTGCCCATGACTAAATATTCAAGTTTTTTTAAAATCACTGTGATATTAAAGGTAAGATTAATTTCTGATTTCGGAAATGATGAGAGACTTAAAAATCTCAATTTTCTTAGAGAGGATTGCCTCAAAGAAGAGGATGCATGCTGGGAACAGGCAAAGATCCAACTGATTTTCTGCTGAAAAGAGGGGTATGATTCAAGCAGATTTTGAGTGAGGGAGAAAAGATCCCGTGCACTGCAATTTGGTGCTGGAAAGAAGCCCCAATGCACACATCATTAGCTTAAGTGATTTTTTTTTTTTCTCAATACCTAGGTTTTAAAGGTATGTTTTAAATTCTGACTGTAAAAGAGTTTTTAAAACTTTTGATGGGGTTGCCTCGTGACCCAAGATGTTACTGTTGTTTTAAATGAACAAAAACAAATCTGTTTTTATTGCTATCTTTTGGATTATGCCAGAACTTGAATTTGCCAATAGAGGGCAATAGTCAAACTAAGATAGACTGCATTTGTCATTTTTGCAACTTCTAATGAGGTAAAAGGACACACAGAATCCTCATCTGCTTTTATGGATATTGCTGTGTAATTGCAGTGTAATTATGGCACCCACAGCTTTAGAAAATTATCTCTCAAGAAAACAGCTGGGGCTTCCCTGGTGGCGCAGTGGTTGAGAATCCGCCTGCCAATGCAGGGGACACGGGTTCGAGCCCTGGTCTGGGAAGATCCCACGTGCCACGGAGCAACTAAGCCCGTGAGCCACAATTACTGAGCCTGCGCGTCTGGAGCCTGTGCTCCGCAACAGGAGAGGCTGCGATGGTGAGAGGCCCGCGCACCGCGATGAAGAGTGGCCCCCGCTTGCCGCAATTAGAGAAAGCCCTCGCGCAGAAACGAAGACCCAACACAGCCATAAATAAATAAATAAAATAAAATAAATTAATTAATTAATTAAATTAAAAACAAAACAAAAAAACAAACAAAAAAAAAGTGCTTCGATTTAAAAAAAAAAAAAAAAAGAAAGAAAACAACTGGTTCTCTTTAACAAACCAGGAGGAAATCTTGTCAATTAAAAAAAAAAAAAATCCAAAGAAAATTTTCCACAAATACATGCCGATAATAAACAAGCAACAAAAAATGAAATAACATAAAAATTTCAAATGGATAAATCAGAGCTGCTGATATGAAAAATAAGACAAACGTGCACACATAAGAAAATTAGAAAGGTAGGAGGTACTTCTGATGTATTGTTTTATATTACAGTGTAAACAGACTTCTTGGAAAGATTTCAAATACGTTTTTTTTCATTTTTCGCTTTTAATTTATTTGTGTAATTATGTAAATGCATGGGTATATCTACTCTAAATATGAGATGCACACACACAAATGCAGATCTAGAGGTTTATAAGAGTTTCTTTTTTTTTTTTTTTAATTACTTTTTTTTTTTTTTTTAATGCTATTCTTGTCTGCTTACATTCTTTTTTTATGTATGTATGTATGTATGGCTGTGTTGGGTCTTTGTTTCTGTGCAAGGGCTTTCTCTAGTTGTGGCAAGTGGGGGCCACTCTTCATCGCGGTGCGCGGGCCTCTCACCATCGCGGCCTCTCCTGCTGCGGAGCACAGGCTCCAGACGCGCAGGCTCAGTAACTGTGGCTCACGGGCCCAGCTGCTCCGCGGCATGTGGGATCCTCCCAGACCAGGGCTCGAACCCGCGTCCCCTGCATTGGCAGGCAGACTCCCAACCACTGCGCCACCAGGGAAGCCCTATAAGAGTTTTTATAACCAGTGCTCCAGAAAAATTACAAAACAACATTGGGCATTTGATACTGTAAATATGCAGGTTTATTAAACTTTTAGACATGCCAAAAATCCAATATCTGAGTGCCTCCTATAAAAACTCTATTATATACAAAAATTAGAAGATACTAAATAGGTCATTAAGAGAATGATTACTCATTCACTTTGACATATGACTTATCTCAGTCTTACCTTAAAAATCATTTAGAGTTACATAGAGATGATTGGATTTATAAAAAAAATAAAAGTTACAAAGTCAGAAATATAAATAAAATTAAAATTTTCTCTTTCTCAACTTGATGAGATATTTTCAGGAGATCTGTTATATTTAGACTCTCACGTAAGCATGAAAAATAAGAATTGGTACTTTCTGTACTCACAGAGTGGCATATCATGACAGTATCATAGCTTTGCCGGCAAGTATCCCTTATGAATCTTACATTTAGGAACTATTTTAATTTACAACAAACACTAACTGAGCTTATATTATTTACAGAATTGGACCCTGTGTGGTTAAAAATTTTAAAACTAAATATAATATATGATATTAAAACACAAATACAGAGATATATACATGTGTATTGTATATGTATATGATATGTATTTGTGTGAATATTTATGAAACATAAGGAGGAAATAATAATAATATTTAAGTTTGTGTTTTTAATCGTGCAGAGTAAGTTGAATATCTAGCAATAATATTCATAGTCGGTAGTTCCCAAAGTGTAGTAGTACCTGGACCGTTACAGTCAGTATCCCCTGAGCACTTGTTAGTTCCCCGTCTGGCCCCATCTCAAACCTGCTGAACCACAAATTCTGGGATTGGGCTTCAGCGATCTGTGTTTAAACAAAGTTCCAGGTGATTCTGATGCACGTTAAAGTCTGAGAACCACTTTTCTTGGTAAATGTAAGTTATTTTCATGATTATTATAATTTGGACAAATTATTATTATAATTTGGAAACCTAGAAGATCTTCTCCTGTCTCTAGACTTGTTTTCAAACAAGTTCTGTGCTGAAGTGTATATAACCTAGGTATAGTTAACGTGTTTTATCAGATAGATTGGTTCTTGACTGTTATTGACTGAACCTTTTAAAAATTAGTCATGTAATTGAATCTTTATAGAAACTTTTTCTTCAATTAGCTCTGGAATTCCAGCTTTAGGAGTTCCTAAACATCATCTAACGTAAATAGAAAATTGGAAAACTAGGAACCAAAAGGATTAAAAATATTTGCCAAATATCAAAAGGTCAACTTGACAATGAACTTGGTGTCACATCCAAATCTTCTAACTTCTATATTAAACTTTAATCAGACTGGATTGTAGGTTATGATTTTCAACGAATTTCCTGTATCAGTGATAGGATAGTTGCCAAATAACTCATGAAAGACATTTGAGCAACTCAACACTTTAGCAACGGCACAGCCTCATAAGTATTTCCCAACAGTAGGAAAGGAAATATGCTTAACTATCAGCTATGCACCCTCCTCTTGCTTGTGTGGTGGGTGATCTCTTCTAAGAGATATTGTTGGGCCTTTCCAGGAGATATTTCTGTCATTGCAGCCAGCCAGGAGAATGTGAAATTTAAGTTACACTTGTAGATTTTCTCAGTTATTACCATATTGTTCTAAATCAGTTGTAATTGTATTGTTTTTCTCTGTCTGCTGGTCTACATCTCTTCTGTAAACTTGTTGAATTCAAGAGTTAGTCTTTCTGTTTTTTTGGGGGGAGGTATGTGTACTTCCTGTTCTGAGAGTTGACCACAGCACCTGGCACATGATAGGTGTCCAACACTGGTGTCAAATAAATAAAATGACTGAGTGGAAACTCAATAATAGATACTCAGTTTTGCAGCTTTAACTCTAAAGAAAATATAATCCTTCAGTGATAATGTAATAAAAGAAAGATATAATCTGTGCCTATTATTATAACTCATTTATAATAAAGTTTTCTCAATGCTTCTGACTGCATCTACAGTTCAGAAAAGTTCATTGCAGTTGTCAGTGAAATCAGTGTAGCTCTGGGCCACATAGGTTTATAGGAATTCAGGACCATGATGCAACTAATAGGTATAGTAGTTTAGCTCCTACTTCAACCCCTCAATTTCCAGCCATTGATTTCTGGGTGTCTTTCGTGTGCGTTCATGACCTAGTCCTCCAGGATACTATGTAATGTCAAATATTCTTCTCTTCTGCTCTGATTTTCAACCTACGGGATCCTGTATATTCACAATAAGTTTGCAAAGGCCACAGAATCAGATCCCTGAAACCACAAAGGAATATGGCCCACTTTGTCTTCAGAGGAGGCAGCTGAAAGCAGCTCCATCTCAATCTGTTCATTGTCCTATTGAATTTGCATCAGACCCTGAAAAGCAGTATACCCTCTGCTCCCATGGGCAGCATGGTTGGCTGTTTGATATTCTTCATCTTGACCATTGCTCCCCCAATTTTTCCATTAACACTTCCCTGCAAGCAGAGGCAAGTAACATACCTAAGATTTCTTTAGACTTTTGTTCTACCTTTAAAATCTATGCAAATGTTTATTGTAACCCATAATGAAACAGTGTTTTACTATGAAACTAATGCTTTAAATGACTTTACATCAGGTGGAAACTTTTTATTCCAGGAAAGTGTATTACACGCCTTCTGCACTTTTTGCCATTACCATCAAGGACACACTTCAATAGTCTTGTGAGTACTCGTGGCCAGTTTGAGAAATTTAGCCTGGCTTCAATTTTAGTGGAAGAGCTCATTAATTTTTTTCTCACTGTTTATTGGGAACTACTGCATTAGAAGACAGTTATACATCAATGGAAGTTAAGTATGGGAAAATCTGACTAATAAACACATTTGTAATGTTCAAAATTACTCCTCCCCACCAATGATGAATGTTTATCCTTGGAAATAGCACTTGCTCTTTAATTAAGAGGCTGATTCCTTTGGGAGAGACCTTCAGACAGGCTTAATATGAACCCTCAGTATATACTGAGATTTGTTTAAATTTCAAAGTTGAATTAGATTCTTCAACAGGAATTCCTAAAATACCAAGATCACATTTGGAAGCTACCAACATTTCAGTCAAAGACACATCTAGACTTTGATTCTGAGTGTAGTACTCCATGAGTTTGGTCAGGCATTATACTTCTTGAATTTAAGTCTGTTCAGATAACAGACTTCTGATCATAAGGCAATAATCATCACAACATTCTTGTTTGGTTAACCTTAAAATTTTAATAGGACATATAATAGTTACCATTCCTTAAGACTGACAGAAATATATTTCCAATGAATGCATAACTAATTCCTTCTTAAAAGGTAATGTACATTTATTACATAAAGTCTTTTCACACTTGAGTAATGAGTAACATGAGGATACATTCAAACAAATGTACTATAATAAACCATAAAAAAACATATCAACATTAGTGAAATTTAATATATCAAATTATTATTAATGTAATAGTCTATACTATTCAGAAACTGCAAGGAATTGTTTAAATGACAGGATTTTATCAATATTAGATGGGCAAAAGAGCATGTTATCTATTATGACTCGTTGCCTAATACTGGAAAGTTTATGAGAGATTTCTGAGAAACAGGTAGCCATTGCAATAACCTTACATATCCTTTCTGAGAATGCAAGTTAACAGAAATATTAAGTAGATAAATATTTAATTCTTGTCTAGGGGATAAGATAAATTAACTAGAATGATAGCCATATGAAAATGCACTTGGAATGATGCATAACAGTAGTTAATATCACATGAGGGAATATAGGCAAATGGTTTAATTGAACCAAAAAAATAAAATTGCATCAAAGTTCACAGTTCTGGAATGTCTAAACCAAAGTCAACTTTTATTGATATTTAAAGCAGTGAAACCACTTTCATCGATCTATTTTGTGCGGTAGGTGATGCACTATGAGAGAAACATCTATAATGTGCTGTGCAAAGAGTTATAAGTATTGTTGGCAATAAATTAAAAGTAATGTTGATGTTCCAAACAAGTTTTGACGGATAGTTAAATTCTGAAGCGGATGAATTAAGCTAGTTTCTGAACTTGTTTCACTGTGGATATCATATTAAAAGCAGAACTTGCACTCCTAAAAACTGACTCTATTATTCTGTTAAAAATTTCCTTTTGATGTAGAGTATTAGAAGTAATATTTTCCGGTACTTTGTGGACCAACCTTTAAGTTCCATCAGTGTTAAAAAACTGAATTATTTATTTTGAAGTATTAAACAAATACTCAACATAGTCTTGGATTCAATTTAAAAGGAAAGTTACAAGGTGCATGCACAAAAGAAATACATATATAATATTAGATGTAAATGCACACATTATACCTAAGCACATACATGTATGAATAAACACTAAAAATGTTGCTAATTGTTTTTCGTCCTTTTGTTTTTTAATTAGGAAAAGTAGCACTAAGCTATAATACTAGTTTTATAATGGGGAGAAATAAGGCATAGCCAGATTGTTTCTGTCAATTCATTTTATTCAAACTTCTATATAGTTAATAGATTGATATAATTTTTATTCAATTCAGAAAACATAAAATCACAAAATAAATTTTCCTTTCACCTTGAATTACAACTTCAAAAGCCTTACACTAAGAAACATGAGAATCCCCAAAAGGGAAGAAAAAATGCTAGAAAACTTGGTTGACTATTGTTAGCATTACTATTATTACTTCACTGAGGGTAATCCTACTTAAAATGGCAAAATGTAAAGATTTAGATTTTGGAGGACTGAGGTTTAGCATTTACCACAGCAACTTTAATCACTGTTTTAGCATGCTCTGTTTTATCACCTGTAGAGATTTGGTTTCTTCCTAAGATTCTGTTTCCAGTTTCCTGATTCAAGTACTTTTGTGAAAGAATTTACTGTTTGCTTTCACTACTCTTCCTTCTTGAAGATAGTTTCCTAAAGAAAGAAACCAGCTTTAATCCAGCACTTAATTCAGGTTCTCATCTCTTATCTCTTCTTGCTGCCATTCTACAGCTTGTGTTAGTTTGGTCCAGGAGTTTCATAAGTACCTCATATCAAACTTCTGCCTCTGTCATCTCCACAGGGTTCATCTCCTCAAGGCACCCATTCAAAAAGAATCACAAATCAAGTTCCAATTCCCTTTATTAAAAATATAAGCACTTACTGAAGTGTCTTGAACCGGAGGTCAGAGAATTATTTTGTGTAACACAAAGCAAATTTGCTAAAAGAAACAAAGAAAAAGGAGTAGGGAGAAGGAAAAAAACCCTGCAGATATCTGTATTAATTTTCACCTTTGTTATGTATTTCAATATTCCTTTGAACTAAGCTTGGCCCTATAGGTACCTTTTCTCAATTGTTCTGTTAGACCTTCCGGACTCTTCCACCTCTCCTTCCTTCTTTTCTCTACTAATCTTTTCCTACCACTTACATTTTGTACAATTCGCATGTAATCTAAGGTCCCACTGCCATTTGAGAATGACTTTGAGGGCAGAGAAGATGTGTAGTTTAAGGGAAAGCAGCATACGGAAATGAAAAGACGGTGTGTGTCAGAGAACATAGGGCTATTGCATCTTATAAAGGCAGTGGGTTTATAGAATGCCTCTATACCTCTACGATTTTCTTACAGAAAATCTCTATATAAGCACCTCTCTCCATCATTTCTTCAGGCTTTAACTCTGCAGATGGCCCAACTGGTGAAACATGCCATGTTGAATAACGTTTGCAATGTTGCTTCTCCCGGGTAGCGCATTTGAATTCTGACTTTTTCCCCCTGAAGACAATGAATGAATCTAATGGTTAGTACTTCAGTAGTTGAAGTGGGTCCATTGGAGGGGAAATTAGACTTTTTCCATCACTTCAAATTAGATTTTTATATGATTTCCTCTCATTCCAACCACAAGCATTCACAGTCACTGAGACGGTTGTGCCTACTGTATTCCAAGCACTGTCTCATGTGTTTACATAATTGTCACATTTAAACCTGAATTTGTGAAACTGCAGATATCACCAGCCTTACTGTTTTGTCTTGCACTTTCAGATTTTCATCTGCCAGGAGATCACATTTGCCCCCCACTTCTACCTACATTTGCCCTCAACTTTTTTCCCCTGCAAATATCTCAGATTTGATTAGTGCTTTATAAAGTCAGTGATTTGTCTTCTCATTCAAAGTGGCATAACCATGGGATCTACTAAAAGCTCTTCTGTGGTAATTGATTTATCACTCTTATCATTTAATTCAATGCACACAGCTGAAATTTTGGTTTAATAGCTAAGTGCACTCAGGAGGATTTCCCAGATTAATGTAGGACTGTGGCAATTTCTTAAAGTTCTGAACTTATAAAACTGACAAAATGTAAGTGCAGTCATTACATGGTGTGAGTTTTCTGGTGGAAATGTATTAATGAAAGATGATATATTAGGTCAGCTTTATTATACTTTGTAAATATCTACAAATGAAATAAAAACAGAAATGAATCACAAGAAATAACCTAGTTCTTAAGGTAGTAAAGAAATTTTTTGATTTTAGGAATATGTAAGGAAGATCTAGTGTCAAAAAAATGCCATCAAGAGTGAACAGGCATTTCAGCATAGACACAGTGAAACGTTCTCATCTAAGTATTTTAAAAACAGAAAATTCCTTTCATCTCTCTGTTCCTTGAACTGCATATGACCATAATACAGGGTAAAAACAATACTGGTAATTCAATCTTTAATAACAGATTATTGCATAGCTCTTTATGGGATTTTTCCTTTTTTTTGGATTTGATATTATGGAATATGAACATTACCACCCATGTTTTAAAAAAATTGAACATCTATCTTCCATTGTACAAGGGATTAGAAAAATTGTATGTCCTAGTTTGATAGAGCTACCTGTTCACACTGTGTATTAAATATAATTATTTTTAAACATACTCTAATTAGACCGATTTTTTTTTTTTTTTTTAATGCTATTCTTGTCTGCTTACATTCTTTTTTTATGTATGTATGTATGGCTGTGTTGGATCTTCGTTTCTGTGCGAGGGCTTTCTCCAGTTGTGGCAAGCGGGGGCCACTCTTCATCGCGGTGCGCGGGCCTCTCACTATCGCGGCCTCTCGTTGCCGAGCACAGGCTCCAGACGCGCAGGCTCAGCAGTTGTGGCTCACGGGCCTAGCTGCTCCGCGGCATGTGGGATCTTCCCAGACCAGGGCTCGAACCCGTGTGCCCTGCATTGGCAGGCAGACTCTCAACCACTGCGCCACCAGGGAAGCCCAGACCGATTATTTTTAAACTAGTTATAAATTTGTTTGTAATGGTTTTCCATGTTGTATGTGTGACAGCTTATTATCTAGAGGGACTTTGGGGTGGACAGTATTATAGTATAGATAGCTCTACTACTGGCCTAAAAAGCAGGGTAAAAATGGAGAAATTTATACTCTTTTACTCTCCTGGTTCTGTTTTAGTACTTGTCAGTTATGTAACTGTTCTCTTCATTATTAGCATCTGGGTCACAGAAGAAAATCTGTGTACTGAGTGAGTTAATAGGTAAAAGTACAAAAACACAGCTTTGAAGCTTTACTCATAATATGTCACATATGATTGTTAAAGATCAAACTAGTTAGCTTTTCATATTTACAAAAATAATTTCTCAAAAAGGAATGTTCACTAACAAAAATGATTCTTTCAATAAGAGTTTCTGATTTTAGACAATTTCTTGAAAGTTTAACCTTACTGATCACAAGGTGAACAGTTTTTAAATTTAAAAAAAATCAAAGTATTCCTTCAGATACATTTTAGTTACCAAACAAAGGAAACACCTTTTTTTATATTCTTAAATACCTGGATATATTGGAAGAATGCAAAATGATTTTAATATGCTTCTATTTAAATACAAAGAACCAATTCATAGTTTTGTTTTTGTGTTGCTAAAATATGGGTTGAAAGGTTAAGACGCATATAAGAGAATTTAACACATTTCCTTCATTTTTATAGCAGCATTGATTATAAGATGTGATCATTTAGTAGCAGTGGCTTAGAGAAAAATTACAATAAATGAACATATGTATGTTCTAGATTTCAGAATGTTAAATTATAAACATACATTATCCATAAATATAGACATATATGTACATGCATGTGTGCATATATGTATGTGTATATATACATGTGTGAATACATACACATATATGTATATATGTATATATAGAGATACACTTTCTTCTATAGGAAGAGGAATATAATCAATGGTGTGTTGATGTGTGTGTGTGTGCATGTGAGACCACCAACACTAAGAAAAGGAGCCCTGATTTGTAGCATTTTTCCAGTTTCCATGGTGTAAATACTCGTACCACAGATCACTTCTAGCTACTGCTACTATTATGCACAAATGGGAAGAGCAAGAGATGTATATATACGTATACGTGTGTGTGTATTAAGTCTCCTAGAATCAATTGCTTGTTATTCTAGATTTGCGCCACATTAAGGAAGGAGGAGAAACACTGCTTAGTGTGAGAGTTCTGTGGGTGTGGTCTACACAGTTTCAAAAGTAAAGCACATAGAATGGAACTTAAGCACACTTGCTCTTTGAAAGAACACTGCTTAACATAATGATTAACATTAATTGCACGTTTTTATCTAGAAAAATAAATTTAATATACGGTATTAATGAAAAATTCTCAAATTGGCAGCTTTCTTTTTTTTTTTATTTTTAATTAATTTATTTATTTATTTTTGGCTGTGTTGGGTCTTCGTTTATGTGCGAGGGCTTTCTCCAGTTGCGGAGAGCAGGGACCACTCTTCATCACGGTGCGCGGGCCTCTCACCGTCGTGGCCTTTTCCGTTGCGGAGCACAGGCTCCAGACGCGCAGGCTCAGTAGTTGTGGCTCACGGGCTTAGTTGCTCCGCGGCATGTGGGATCTTTCCAGACCAGGGCTCGAACCCGTGTCCCCTGCATTGGCAGGCAGATTCCCAACCACTGCGCCACCAGGGAAGCCCAGCTTTCTTTCTTTATCAGTGTGATCTTTGAATGTTCTTGTAAGTCATAGAAGTTTGTCTGCTTCTGCATGACCTCAAATGAGTTTTGTTTGTTTGTTTTTTAAATGGGCTTTTGATGTTTGTTCTGTAGCCATGGATGTCTTTACTGGCCTAGCTACATTTTTCAGTTGTTGTTGTTCCCAAAGATTCAGAGTCACATGTCTTTCTGAGCCTGAAACATTCCATAGTTGCTCTTCTTAGTGGAAGGAACTGGATGAAATCAGTGGGCTGGTTGTTGGATGGCTTCCCAACAGTTAGAGTTAAAGTAATATTCCCAACTAAGTGAGGCTGACGACTCTACCAAGATCTTTCCATTCAGGAGCAGAATTTCTCCTGCTTGCCATGGCTGCTATCATACCTTCAGTGACTAGCCAACTCAAAAAATTCCCTTCTGATTCACAGACTACTTATACTTTACATCACCATTTTTTTTTTGAACATCTTTATTGGAGTATAATTGCTTTACAATGGTGTGTTAGTTTCTGCTTTATAACAAAGTGAATCAGCTATACATATACATATATCCCCATATCTCCTCCCTCTTGCGTCTCCCTCCCACCCTCCCTATCCCACCCCTCTAGGCGGTCACAAAGCACCGAGCTGATCTCCCTGTGCCTTGCGGCTGCTTCCCACTAGCTAGCTATTTTACATTTGGTAGTACATCACCATTTTTTGAAAGTCTGAAGATTTTGCCTTCTGGATGTGCAGACCTAACAGAACTTTTGAAAGGTTAGCTTTTTCAAGATTTTTGTACAAGTTGAATCTGAATAAACAAATAAACACAACCCCTGCTTGCAAAAACAGAAAACAATGAAATATTAAAATATGGCAGCCATTTATTTAACAGTGATTATGGTTTCCTCAAAATTTAGAAAAGGTATGTCGTTACACAGAATTCATGTTCAGTGGATACTATTCCAATGTTTTCTATGGGATAATAGTAATCTAGCTTCTGAAACTTTAAATCTCCTTGAAAATATTTAAAGCTGAAAAGAGACAAAGCAAACAATCAGAAATCTAAACGCAAAAAATAATTTACAATGTGCCCCTATCTATAGAAGCTAATGGCTTCTATTACTTAAGAGCCAAGCAGAACGGATTAAGAAAATTAAAAGAATCTAAAGAAGGACTTGGCCATCTAGTGGGTGGGATGGGGGGGGGGGTGGGAGGGAGGTCCAAGAGGGAGGGGATATATGTATACATATAGCTGATTCACTTCATTGTACAGCAGAAACTAACACAACGTTGTAAAGCAATTATGCTCCAATAAAAAAAAAAAAAAGAATACAGTACTATAAACATGAAAAGAAAAAAAAAAGAATGACTTGGCCATCTAGTTAAAAGTCCTTTAAAGAATGATTTGGCCATCTGGTATAATTTCTTCAGATGTTATACTAATTTTATTTTATTTTATTTCAAGACTTTTTTTGATGTGGACCATTTTTTAAAGTCTTTATTGAATTTATTACAATATTGTTTCTGTTTTACATTCTGGTTTTTTGGCCACGAGGCCTGTGGGATCTTAGCTCCATGACCAGGTGTCAAACCCACACCCCCTGCATTGGAAGGTGAAGTCTTAACCACTTGACTGCCAGGGAGGTCCCTAATTTTACTAATTTTAATTCAAGCCCAAAACATTAAATTGCACCTGATAAACTGTATAAATAAAAATTGTCTTTTAGATGATGGAAAATTCTTAATCATGTCAAGTTAAGTGTTTAGGTATCTCAGATTGGAAGCTATGGCTTTATTACCTATATAATCCATTTGTGGATCTGGCTAAGCTACTAGTTCCAATAATATCCTTCATCAGGAAAGCTCTTGGGGTTAATTTTACTTTGTGAAAACCTATTTCTTCTCCTTGTTTTAAATTGTTGCCTTTCAATGTTGGTGGATACACTTTCTTCTATAGGGAGAGTGAAATAATCAGTGGTGTTTTGGGGGGGGGGTGTGTGTGTGTGTGTGTGTGTAACAACCAACTCTGTAAGAAAGGGAAGCCCTGATTTTTTTAGCATTTTTACAGGTTCCATGGCATAAATACTTGTACCACAGATAATTTCAAGTTACTGCTACTATTGTGCATAACTGACTAGAGATGTATACAGTTTGCTCTTGGGAGCTAGTACTTGCTAGCCTCCAGCACACCATTGGATCTAAATGATTGTTCTTTCCACATTATGAAAATATCAATACAAAAAAACTGAACTTGAGAATCTAAGAACTTTTATAAGTTAAAGATTTCCCAATTTTATAATCAAAATGTCTTAATACCTCATGCCTTTTTATTTTCATAGCACTTTTTAATAACTGAAATTAATTTTACTTACTGATGATTGTCTGCCAGCAACACTAAACTGAGGAACTCCAAGAAAATAAGGATCGGATCTGTCTGGTAGACATTGTGTTCTGTGTTCCCAGAAACTACAAAAATACCTAGCACAAAATGGGCCCTCCATTAACATTGTTAAATAAGTGTCAACCTTTTAAAGTTAAGATGTTATATATTTCATTCCAAGTTAAATTAATTTTCAGTTAACAAGCCAGTAAGAATTTTACTTTATTAAAAAAATTGGTAATATAGATCTGGGTGAATATATAACTTGTTACTAGTCTTTAATCCCCTCTTTTTATGTACATATCCCCTTTGTAAAGAATAGCTTTATATTGAATAAAAGAAAAAAACTTCTTTTATAAGCCACATATACCAATTTGTAAACATATTTTGGTACCTACCTAAATAATATTTTAACAATAATTAAACTCCTGCAGAAATCAAGCTGGACCATGTGACCTTGAAACAGGAATATAGAAGAGAAAATAAAGATAGAAAATCATTTTTGTTGCCACTTCAGCATAAAATTAATTTGGGCTTTTTTTAAAATTTCATCACATTTCAACTATAATAACCATAACCATAATAATTATGGTTAATTATTATAATATAATAACTATAATAACCATAATAAATTATGATATTTATTCCTTTTTTATAATTCATTTGAAATATTTAATTTAGCACTTACCATGTGTTAGTAACTGTTTAATGTGTTGGTTCCACAGTGAAAAACACAGCATAGCAATATTAGAGTAAATATATTTTAATACAAGAGAATGTAAAGAAGAAAATCACAAAACAGTGATATGGGCCCTGAGGAAAATAAATGGGCTATGGTGAAAATCCCATATATTTTAGATTGGATGGTCAGGGAAGTTTTTCTAAAGAGTGATATTCCAGATGAGAACCAAAGAATATGAAGGAGTGGGAAGGCAAGTGGAGCTGCAGCTACGAATTTGGCTTGTTCAGGGAGCAGGATGAACCCAGTGTAGCTGGAGTAATGTAAGAGGGAAGGATGATGGAAATTGACACCAAAGAGTAGGCCTGGTGATTTCATTGAGACTCCTGTGGGCCATGTGTAGGAGCTTCAATTTTACTGTAAATGTGTTGGGGAAACTTAGGAGATTTGTAAAGAGAGGAGTGGTAAGATCTGAACTAGAACATTTCAAGATTTCTCTATGATGTGGAGAATAGATTGTAAAGAAACATGTAGAAGCTGATATATTATATTATATTAGGAAGCTCTTGCAGATGAGGGAGGATAAAGCTGTTGTCAGAAATAATCTTGAAAACAGAGTTGCTAGAATTTGGTAATGGGTTATTATGAGATATGAAGGAAGAGAAGTCAAAAAAAAAATCTAAGTTTGGCCTAAATAACTAGAAGAATTATAGTGTTGTTTACTGAACTGGGGAGACTAGAGATGGAGTGGGTTATGTCACATAGGTATTTATTGTATGAATCTGAAACTCAAGGTGGAACTCAGGGCTAAAGATATATTCAGCAGACTCACTGAGATGTGGATGGTATTTACATCCTTGAAGCTGGATGAGCTCACTAGTGAGTGAATGTAACTAGAGAAGAGGAGAATCCTAAGAACTGAGCACAGGACACTCTACCCTTCGGTGACCCAAGTTACTAGGAAGATCTAGCAAGAAGATGGAGAACTTGAAGCTAATGAGGCTGGAGAAAATCAAGAGTATGCTTTTTCTAAAAAGCAAGCATAAGAAAAGGTTTCAAAGAGGGAACAACCAACTGCATCAGTTAGGTTGTGTAAGAGAAGGAACACAGACTGAGTTTCATAATTTGACTGGAGCAATTTCATTAGAGTTGTAGAGGAGAAAACCTAATTGGGATTGAACTAAAGGGAAAGGGAAGGGAAGTAAGTGGATAGAGGCAGTACATAAAACGCTTCTAAGGAGATTTGCTACAGAGGGGAGTAGATAAATGGGCCAGACCTGGAGAGGATTCAGATATATGGGTTCAGGAAAGTTTTTTGTTATTGTTGTTTTGTTTTTAGTAAAAAGATATATTGAAGCATATTTATATTTTGATGGAAATGATCTTAGTAGGACATGAAAAAATAAAGAAAATGCATAAGGGAAATACTTGAGTAGTCAAGAGGATATTTAGTGTAGTACACAGTGGCCAGATGTAAAAGCAAAAAACATACATTCATTGTAACAAG
This sequence comes from Balaenoptera acutorostrata, assembly GCF_949987535.1. Taxonomy (NCBI): domain Eukaryota; kingdom Metazoa; phylum Chordata; class Mammalia; order Artiodactyla; family Balaenopteridae; genus Balaenoptera; species Balaenoptera acutorostrata. Next base: position 68,545,510 of record NC_080070.1, read on the forward strand.
AGGAATGGAAACTTGAACTGGAGGTAGAAAGAATAAGGTATGTCTCTCCTGGTTGCTACTGTTTTATCACTGAAATAAAGAGTGAAGCTATCATTTGACAATGGGCAGAATTGAGGCAGAAGGTTAGAGGAAGAAAGTGGAAAATAGTCAACTCAAGGATTTAAGAGTAATAATAAAAGAATTGCTATGGACATTTAAGAACAGCTTAAGATTTGCTTTCATGAATAAAAATGAGACCAGACAGCATAAGGATGCATGTGTGTGTATGTGTGTGCGCGCATGTTCGCATGTGTGTATTTTGCCATTTTAAGTGCTCAGGTGAAATCAAGAATTTTGAAACACTAATAGAGATGAATCCTTTCTAAATAGTCATGGTGTGTTAAATGATAAATATTTTGACTAGTACTTCTGGATACAGGCAAGCTATAGGTAAAAAGCATGTTAAACCTAGGTTTGGACTTTATTAGGAAGAGATGGCTGAGGTAGAAATTCACAAATCTTTCAGACATGAATAAAAGGACATGATTTTAGTAATGGACAATAAAATTTAAGCCCAAGAAAATAAGTGAGGAGATGAAGAAATAACAAATAGTGAAAAAAAAAACAACTGTGGGTCAATAGATGAAGTCCCCTATGGTGTCAGTCAATTTTTATAATGGGATCAGTGTAGGTTGTTTGCAATATGGTCACAAAAATTATTTTCAGCTATGTGTGTATATTCCTTTGCAGTGGCTTTCCACTATACCCATGGAAAGTGGGATCTGTTTTCTCACGCCTCGAATCTGGGCTGTCCTTGTGGGAAGTTTTGACCAGTAGAATGCAGTGAAAATTATATTGTGTGACTTCTGAATTGAGGTTCAAGATATCTCATGGCTTCTGCATTTGCCCCCTTGAAACACTGCTGTCCCATGTAGAAAAGTTAGGGATGAGAGATCACATATAGAAAGAAACCAGCTGACAGCCATCATTAACTACTAAGACAGTTGCCAGCACACAGAATTATGAGCTAATAAATTGCTATTTGAAACTATTACATCTTTGAATGCTTTTGTCACATAGCAATAAGCAACTCATACAGGGGCATTATTAGAGTATTTAAACTAGAAAACTAAAAGATAATAAATTGTGTTAATTACTGCTCAAATTTAGTGATAGTCCATCTGAATACTCTGTTACATAAAGACTAAATATTGGTGACTTCCCTGGTGGCACAGTGGTTAAGAATCCGCCTGCCAATGCAGGGGACACGGGTTCAGGCCCTGGTCCGGAAAGATCCCACATGTCGCGGAGCAACTAAGCCCATGTGCTACAACTACTGAGCCTGCGCTCTAGAGCCCATGAACCACAACTACTGAGCCCACGTGCCTAGAGCCCGTGCTCTGCAACAAGAGAAGCCACCGCAATGAGAAGCGTGCGCACCGCAACCAAGAGTAGCCCCCGCTCACCACAACTAGAGAAAGCCTGCGTGCAGCAACGAAGACCCAACACAGCCAAAAATAAATAAATAAATAACTTTTTAAAAAAAGACTAAATATTAACTTTCAATTTAACTTGTATAACATAAAAGGAAGAGATAGGAAAGAGAATATAGCTAATGTATAGAATTTAAACACAGATTAAAGACTGAAGCTTGATATTTTTGTAAACACTCAGAGAACTCAGAAGAAATCATTGCGTACTGTGGTCCTTGTATTCCTCAATACCATCGAACCTTCCAGAGCAGGAGCCATTCAATCCTCCCAAAGCTCCTGCAGCAGTTGGCACTTGTCCAAAGCTAATCACTATTAATTGTTGGTTTAGCTGTGCCATGGGTTACCAGCATCCCACTTCCCACTGATGAGGAGCTCAACCCACTTTCAAGTCCAAGCATATGACCAAACCTATCCCCAAATTCCATCCTTGAGTGGCTATTTTGGAGGGCCATTCCTCATACCAGTTTCTGTGTCATACACATCCGGGAAGGAGACAGAAACCACACCAGTTATTTGAATAGAGAAAATTTAAGTAATTGTTCACTAGCTAAAAGGATAAAAAGAAATCTCTAAAGTATAAATGGAGCAACTACAGGAAGCAGCTAACACCCCCAGAGTTGAAAGAACACAAGAAAGATACTGAATTCCTTTAAATTTAGAGGAAAGAGCCCTAACAAGCTAATACTCAGACCTCTGAGGAGTGGGTCCCGCTCAGCTGGTGTTGGTATTTCCAAGCTTGGGGGGTCTCATAAGCCTGGAATCTGACCTCTAAAAATAGGGCACCAAGTTAATCAGTGCTTGTCTCTCTGGGAGTGAGACACAATAAAGCTGGTCATTCAAGCTTTAGAGAAACTGCAAACCAGATTCAGCCGCTGGTATAGGAAGAAATTTTTCCTGCTTGGGTAAATAAACATTGCTCCATGACACAGGAATCACAAGCAGATAGGAAGCCCACAGGATGTGACAAAAAACAAACAGGAACAAGCAAGTCTTTCTTTCTCCTTCAGGCTTACAATCTTTCTCCAGAGCAACTTTTTGGAAGAGCCAATCATTGAACCAGCTGGTAGAGAAGAAATGTGTTTCACAGATTTCCAGTTTAAGTATCAAAAAATAGTACAGAAGGGGAAGTTTACAGCCAGTAACTTAATAACTTGAACAAAGCCCAGAGAAAAATAAGAAAGAAAGAAATTAAGGTGTTGAAGAGAAAAGTAAGAGTCCAGGTCCAATATTAGCAAGGGTTTAGTGGTATAACCCCTTCACTTTAGGTTGGTACCACATAGTGCTGCTGCCTAAGATGCGGAAATAGAAACAGCAACAAAAAAAAAGATTGATTATTATGGGGACTGCAGCCCAGGTTAGAAGCATCTCAATCTATAGAATTAAGTTGATTCCAGATTGTTATATCCCAAAGGCACCAATAAGAGACAAATTTAAAATGTATGTGTAATATCATCACAGACATTGTCATTTCTACAAACAATTTTTAATATATTTTTCACACAGTAAAGATTAACCAGGATATGACTAAGATCTGGTAAGGCTATAAAAAGATTATAACTCAATAATGAAAAGGCAAACCACACATTTTTTAAAATCATATATGTATTGCCAATAAGAAGTCGTAAGAGTGTCCAACATAAACCACAATTGGATATTGCAGTGTATGCACAAGAAAAAGTTAAAAATAATGACTGAAGACAGCAAATGTTGGTGATGATATGAAGCAACCGGAATTCCTATACATTCTGGTAGGAAAGTAAAATAGTGCAACCTCTTCAGAAAATCTCTGGCAGTTTCTTACAAAACCAAAGCATACATTTCGAAGTCTAGATATTACCCAATAAAAATGATAACATATGTCTACAGAAACTTGCAGACAAATGATTACAGCAGTTCTATTCGTAACTTCCAAAAAACTGAAACAGCCCAAGATCTGTCAATAGGATAATGGAAAAACCATCATATATTCATATAATTGAATACTACTAAGTAATATAGGAATAAACTACTGATACATGTAAAAACATGAATGAAATTCAAAAACATTACCTGAGTGAATGAAGCCTTCTGACACAAAATGCTGCATACGGTATTGTTCTATTAAAATGAAGTTCCCTAAAAGCCACAACAAATATTTGGTGGAATAAACTGGAACATATTTTTATCTCAGAAATGGGGACAGAGATTGACTTGGAAAAACTATGAGGGAACTTTTTGGGGTAAGAGTAATGTTGCATACTTTGATAGGGGGTTGAGTTACACAAAACATCCTTTCCCAAAAAATCTTCAAGTGTACAAATCTATTTTATCATGTCATTTTTATACCCAAAATAAACATATATATAAATATTAAATTCTAGTTTTCATATGTATATCAAAAGTACTATGTAGAAGAGTTATGATATACTTAATATAGTTTGAAATAAATCCTAAAATAGATTGATAGATGTAAGCAGAATGTAGTGGGTAGATATGTGATAGTTGATCAAGCAATAAATTAAAATATTAGTAGTACAATGTAGGTGGTGTGTATATGAGTATTCAAGGTAACAATCTTTGAACCTTGCTCTGTGTTGAAAATTTACGTAGCAAAAATGTTTAAAAAATTTGTACAGAGGAGAAAAGTAAACAAGAACATCAACTAGCACAACAAACAAGTGATAAACACTGGCTTACAGGTTTCAAGACTGTGAAAGATCTTAAAGTGAAAGATCTTAAAGAGCTATGCTTAAAACATGCAAGGAAATAAAAATGAAAACTAATAATTTTATCAGAGAACTGGAGGGTTTGGTTTATTTTTTTTTTAACATCTTTATTGGAGTATAATTGCTTTACAATGGTGTGTTAGCTTCCGGAGGGTTTTTTTAACTAGCATATTTGAAAGAAAACCAAATAGACATTCTAGATTGAATAAAAAACTCAGAAGATGGATTCAATGGCAGATTTGACTCAGCTGAAGGGGAAATAAGTGAATGGTAAGATATAAGAAAATTCTCTCTGAATTAAGTACAGAGGTAACTGTATGGGAAAAAAAAAAAATTCTAGGGAAAGAGAAGATCTAACCTATCACAAACTAAGAGGAGAAATTTGAGCAAAAACAATGTTTGAAAAAAACGAATAAATGGATGATAATTTTCCAAAATTGATGAAAGACATTAAGTTACACCTTCAAAGAAATCTTCTTCAAACCCCAAGGAAGATATGTGCAAAGAGAACTGCACTTAGGTACGTGTTACTAAAACTACTGAAAATGAAATACCAAGAGGATATGTTAAAATTAGAGGAAAACAACAAGGCAAATTGCCTTTAAAAGATACTTGACTCCCTTGAAAGGCAAGGAAATGATATCTTTGATAAAGGTTAAAGAAAACACATGCCAATGAGTGAATTAAAATAGCCATTTATAAGAGAGCATTAGCACACTGAAAGAAAAATATAAATTTTTAGAAGGGAAATACATAACATATTCAGATATTTAAGTTGACAAATGACTGGTAAAATGTGTACCATGTAAAAGTAAACAAGAGAACTGAAGTAGCTATACTAATATTAAACAGAGTGGACTTTAAGGCAAAACCATTTCTTGAGATGAAAAAATGTTCCATAGTGATAAAACTTTCAATGAAACCTGGGTGATAAAATGAATTACTCTTAAAATATATAAAGCAAAACTTAACATCAGAGAGCTAAGTCTATAATCACACTTGGGAATTTTCCAACATTTCTCTCAGTTAAAGGATATACAAAGTCAACAAGGCTATGAGAAATTTGAGCACCACTGAAAATCTGGACCAAATGGAGATACACAGAAAACTACACTCCACATCTAGAGAAAGCATATTTTTCCTAGTAGACATAGAACAGTTATCAAAATTGATCCTCTACGAGGCTAGTAAAGGAAACAAATTTCATATGATTTAAATTATATAGAATATGTTCTTTGACCCCAGACAAATTAAACTAGAAATCAGTAACAAAAAGAGCATTAGAAAATCAAAAGTAAACAATACACTGTTCAGTAATCTAAATCTAAATGAGTACTCAATGTCATTAATCATAGAGAAAATGCAAATTATATTTCTAATGACATACCACCACACCACATTAAAACTTCTATAATTAAGGACTGACAATATCTGATGAGGATATGCTTTGCAGCAAGTGAATCAGAATGGGGTGGGTGTAAATGAGTACAACTGTGATTAACAGGCCAATTGTTTGGCAGTATCCACTAATGCAGAATATACACATAGTTTTCACCCAACAATTCTATTTCTGGGTATATAAGACTGCATAAGTGCACCAAAAGACATATACAAGAATGTACATTGCAGCACAGCTCATAATAGCCAAAAAATTTAAACAACCCAAAATTATGATATATTCATACAATCACATAATATACATATACAATGAAACTGAACAAACTACAGCTATATACACAATGTAAATGAATCTTACAAACTTAAGGTTGAGCAAAACATGTCAGACATAAAGGAGTACATACAATATGATTCCATTTGTGAAAAATCTCAAAAACAGTAAAAATTTGACTGAAGTGATAGAAGTCAAAATAAGGATTTCCATATAGGTGAAATGGGGGAGTTTGTTGGGGGAAGTAGGGTATGGGACCAGCATGGAGGAGAGAGAATGTCCAGAGTACAGGATATTTTCTATTTTCAGATGTAGAGACTGATACATGGCTTTGTTTACTGTATGAAATTTCATCTATGTGACAGTTTTTTAATGCATCTATATTTATGTTATAATTTATTTTCCTTTTTAAAAAAGTAAAGTTGGAGAGAAAGGAGTGGCATATGTAGACCTACCATGGATGTATACAGCTTGATATAAAATTAGTTTTTCAAATTTACCATGTAGGAAATTCATCTCCCTTCAACCAGTCCTTCACCTGTAGTACATAGGCCATCTAACAGTTGCCAGACAACATTGGCGTATTCAAGAGTGCTTAAGTGACCGGTATTCCAAAAAAGCTAGGAGGTCAGGATAAAGAGATGGCATAGTCTGAGACATCTTGACTTTGAGGCTAGTGCTGAGAACCATAAGTTTCAGAAACAGATGGCAGCTCCATTTGGGTAATAATTCTCACCTGTCTGGTGAGCAGTGACCAGATTGGACTTAGGCCATAGAATAAACCTGTGATTCCCCATCACACCATCCTTACTTCCATAGCACCTAAGTTCTTGACCATAATAGTCTTTCAATAAGTGTTGTTTGTTCATTTGAGTTGTGTATTTTAAAGAAATAACAGTTCTGACTAGAATTTTCAGGTCCTTCATGGTTGTCTTCTCAGACAATCAGGTGAAGTAAAGAAAGTTTAGATGAACAGACACTTTTCTTTCTAGGTGGTAAAGAGTCTAACAAAATATTTAATTGGATGATGTGGTACTTCTGTATTGTAAATGTGCACACATGAAAACATTATATAAGTATTATTTTACCTGTTTAAAAAATGTTATTTTCTTTACTCTTAAAGACAATTAATTTTCATTTGAAATTATTTGTTACGTCTTTTGAAATTATGTAGTTTCATTCTGGTGGTCTCCTGGCTGATATTCAAAGACTTTCCTGCCATTCTGGTCTTACCAGCCCCGAATGCCTGCTGCTTCAAACCCATGATTTCCGTGATGGTCGAAATTGTCTATGCTGTGTTACCCAGCAGTTTTCTGTTTCCCAGGCAGTATCTGCTGCTTTGAAGGCCTTCCCACTTGCTAACCTTTTAGCTACCTATCTCCCCATGTGCCTCTACAATCTGTCCTCATCCTTGCAGTGCTAGGTTAAATTCTGCCTGCCCCGGGAAGCTTCCTCATTCCTCAATCTTCTCTTCTACCTCATCTACTACAATCATAATTGATATCTTATTTCCACATGTTTCTCTAGGAACTTAATTGGTACATTATTATTAAATATTTTTCATAGCTTCTCTTTTATTAAAGTTACTTATGCAAGTTGTTTTCTGCATTTCTAAATCATGAGCTCCTAAGATTTACGTTAGTTAACTTTCTATCTCCCCCTGCTCCAGAGTGCTTCTCAGGTGCACTTTAGCATAAAATTTGACTAAACTTTTTTGGCTTAACTCAGTTGAACTTCTTACAGTCCCAAACTTGTACATATTTTTGATTCTCAGGAAGCTATAATGCCTTATATCTACATCTGTCATTAAACATCTCTATTCGATTTTTTTCCCCATTTCTTTACTTGACAATGTTACAGTTGGCCAGGAGCCCAGTTACTGAGAGATCTTCTTTACCAACATATGGCTGTATCTGAATGATTGTGCTGACTTGCGTGCGCTCATTTAAGTCTAATGAGGTCCGCAGAGGTGACTGTATGACTCATGACATGAGGTCATTTTTCCAATTAGCATTCTGACAAATGCATTAGAAGGAGAACCCTTTCAATAGATTTCCACAGCTGCTGAGGGGATCAGGTGTCAGAAGATTTTCAGCTTTGTTCTGCTGTTCTGTTCAAATAACTTATTTTTACCCAGACTGCCTCTTGATGCAGCTGGTGGTGATCATATATCATCTGAGTCTGAGCCCAGTTTAAAAATGGTCCTTGTTACAGTACTATGACTATAGAAATTTTTAAGAAGGATCAGCTATAACTTTTGACTGAGTCATTCACCTTTTTTAAAAAGTGAGATTATTTCCATATAGTATAATACAAAATAATTTTAAGAACTACCCCATTTCTGAGACAGTGTAAAATACATATTTGCAAGCATAATAAAAAGGGGTCAAGACACTTCTGTCATCCTGTAACAACACCTAATTCCACTTTGACCTTTCACCACCTTTGTATTTCAAGTCAGAACATATGTTCTCCTTCAGATAAAAGTGTTTCAAAATCAATAGCCCTTCTCCAAGCCAATCAAACATCACAGACTTATAGGAATTCTTCTGTGAGTGAAGCCCTGGGGTGCTGCAAAGAAGTGAAGGAGAATACCACTGAGGGAATGGTCTCAATTCTTCAGTGTTTACGCTTAAGGATGTATATTGGTACCTTGGAGAAACTTGAATTACATACTTAAAAAGAGATAAATTCCTCTTTTGTTTATTCTTTTCTTTACTATATAAGTTTTAGATGTACAGCATTCTAATTTGACATCTGTATACACCACAAAGTGATCCCCACCACAAGTTTCGTTACCATCCAACACCATACAGCTGACCCCTTCACAAATTCTGCCCACCCCGCCACCCCTCTGGTAACCACTAATCTGTTCTCTGTATCTATGAAGTTGTTTTCATTTTATTTTGTTTGTTCATTTGTTTGAGTTTTGTTTTGTTTTTTTAGACTCCACATATGAGTGAAATAATATGGTATTTCTCTTTCTCCCTCTGACTTACTTCACTTAGCATAATACCATCAAGTTCCATTCATGTTGTTACAAATGGCAGGATTTCATTTTTTATGGCTAGATAGCTGTGTGTGTGTGTGTGTGTGTGTGTATACACAGACATTTATATATCTCACATCTTCTTTATCCATTCGTCTGTTGACAAATACTTAGGTTGTTTCCAGATCTTGGCTATTGTAAATAATGCTGCAGTGAACATAGGGGTGCATATGTCTTTTTGGATTGTGTTTCTGTGTTCTTTGGATAAATATCCAGAAGTGGAATAGCGGAGTCATATGGTAGTCTTATTCTTAAATTTTTGAGGACTCTCCATACTACTTTGTATAGTGGCTGCAGCAATTTACAGTCCCACAGCAGTGTATGAGGGTTCCTTCTTCTCTACATCCTCTCCAACATTTGTTATTTCTTGTCTTTTTAGTAGTAGCCATTCTAACAGGTGTGAGGTGATATCTATTGTGGTTTTGATTTGCATTTCCCTAACAATTAATGATATTTAAGATCTTTTCATGTGCCTATTGGCTATCTGCATGTATTCTTTGGAAAAATGTCTATTCAGATTCTTTATCTACTTTTTAACTGGATTGTTTGTTTTTTGTTGTTGAGTTGTATAAGTTCTTTATATATTTTGGATATTCACCCTTTATTGGATATATGATTTGCAAATATTTTCTTCTATCAGATAATTTCTTAATGTAAAATTTCCTAACAATTAAGGACTTCTAAATTATCTGCAGCACTTTGAATATTATCCCTCAAGAAATTCCAAAAAATGAAAAATAATATTAATAAGTTTATTGGCATAAAAGATAAGCATAAATGCAAAAGATGGGGAATTAACCAACTTTTAGAAAGATGGGATCCTCAGAAACAAGCAGAATTTTATTTCCTTGAATCTCAGTCAATAAGAAAATGGCTTCCAGGGCACTTCTACAGAAGAATGCCCACATTAAATTTAATTCCACCACTGGTCATATCCTATAGGCATTTGTTTTCAGACATTTCAGGTTTTTGTTTGTTTTGTCACTAAAATCACATTTCAGGATATTTGATGATGATCTACTGGTGAGAAAGAGTTGCCTGCATTATGTTCCCTTTTCTTAGGATTTGCCAAAATGCTATAAACATTTATTGTTCTACTTATTCAAATACTACAGTGCCCATATGTAGAAAAGGGAAATCAAATTAATCAATAGATTCTTTATGCACTAATATGTGTTCTCCAGAATTAAATATGGGATTTAAATTTAGAACTGTTTCCTATTAAAGATGTTAAAATGCACTTGACCCTTGAACAGCACAGGTTTGAGCTGCATGGGTCCACTAATAGGCAGATTTTTTCAATAAGTACATATTGTAGCACTGCAGTATCTAAGGCTGGTTAAATCTGCAGATGCAAAACTGCAGATACAGAGAGCTGACTATAAAGTTATATGCAAATTTTCTACTGTGCAGATTGTCAGCCCTCCTATTCCTTGCGTTGTTCAAGGGTCAGCTGTACTATCTACTACGATCTTGCCTCCCCTAGAATAAAACAACTTAATCAATTTTTTTAAATCTGTTTAAGAATAATTTAAGGATTATCATTCATCTGGTCCTATTATAAAGAAGATGATTAGTAATTCCACTGAGAACAGAAAAGAGGAAATATAATAAATATGTAGTTAAAAGTTTTCATTAAGGAAAGAATAGAGCATACTTTGAGCTCTATTTTTCAAAAGAGTATTCAGCTCAAACTTCATTCTAGAAACAAAAGTATGGTTGTCACATTGCAATTCACATCTAAGACACATGGTTATTTCTTATCATAAGGCATCATTAATGAGCCAAGGGTTTTCTTGCCTTTTATGTAATCCAGACTGTATTCAGGTACAATGAAATACTCTACCTTTGAAGCTGTACTTGAAAGTATTGAAACATTTTCTGATAACAAAATCAGTACATCAAGATTGACAAACTGTAACCCACAGACCATATCCAACCCATGCCTCTTTGTAAATAAAACTTTATTGGAACACAGGCACACCGATTCCTTTAGGTACTGTATATGACTGCTTTCTTCAAACAAGGGCAAAACTGACTAGTTGCAACACAGATCAAATGGCCCATGAATCTGAAAATATTTACTATCTGGCTCTTTACAGAAAAAGTTTGCTAATGCTTGAAATATATCTTTGATTTGTCTAATTGCTGTGTTGTGAATAGAATTATCTTATTAAACTTAGTTAGACCTAATTATTAAAGGACTATGGCCACAATATCAAAAGTTACCATTCTGCCTGTGTAGGCACACACAAATAGCCAATTCATTCATACCATTTAAGACAAGTTGGAAAATATATCAAAAGGAAAGTTAAAAATAACATCTTGTTCACCATGGTTCTTATGAGAAAATTTGTAAATATCTTTCAATACTAAAGATAATAATGGAATATAAATTTGGAAATCTTTGAAATATTATGTAGGTTCCTTGAGGTTATTCAATTTTAGACATGTATGCATACATTTCATTACTTTTATGTGGTATTTACTCTTCTATAATGCTAGGTGTAAAACAAATTTTTGCACCTATGAAAAATATGGTGGTTTGAAAAAATCACTGATAAGTTGAACATTTTCACAGAAAGAATGTTTTCAATGGTAGGGTAAACACTTGGATAAGGACTCACTGCCTAGAGAGAGATCACACTGAAGTAATAAACATCCATGTCTGTCTGTCACCCAAAATAGACCTGTAGGAGCTCTCCCTTGACTAGATTTTAAAAGAAAAGTTTACAGAACTTGCTTTTTCCTAAAGATGTAGAGAGCACAATATAACTTCAAGCCTCTAAGCCTGAATCAATCATCTGGTATCCTCTTTAGAGTAAACCTACTAGTAACTTTAGACATTGTTTGAAATAGGAGCTGGAAGGTCCCTGAGAAATTATTTCACAGGAGCCCAATCTTTGCAAGAAAGGGGAAAAAATGTAAGCTTTCTTCCCAAAGTGTAGTCCTAGAAGTTAGTAAAAATGTAATTGGGTTATTGAAGTAGCAAAAAGGAGAACTCAATTTAGCCCATTTAAACACATGCACGCACGCACGCACACACACACCTATTTTTAATTCTGCCTAGAAGTGAGGTCTCATTACCCAGGGAAAATGAAGCTACTTCAGCTTATGTCTTATCACTGGCTCCCCTTCTCCCTGAAGCTGTCCCAGCAGAGGCAGAGAAGTGGCTTTAAATCTGAGTTTACTGGAGAGGGAAACCTGGGCAGTGCGGCTAAACTAGACGGATTTTAAGATGATCTACACTTGCCGGTTTATCTTATAAGTGATTCTCAGTAACATAGAACAGAAAAGCATGTTCAAAATGAGCAAGACAAGTTAATGAAATGTAAATTTAAAGACTTAGAGTGTTCATTTTGTGTACTAATGTGTAGACACAAGACAAAATAAGGATAGAAAATGATTCTGGAGTAAATTTTTTGTATAAACCAGTTCAATTTAAAAAATAGGAATTGAATATTGCAGTGTTATAAATTAATTGGATCATAAGATTTTTGTTTCTTTTCACTAACACATGCACACAAAGAAGAATAACGCGCTCTCCGTAGAATGTAGTAACTTTTAGATTTCTTTCTGATAAGAACCTTGACATTAAAAGAAAAGCTACTCTGGCTCCAGAAACTAGAACAATAAATGTGCTTCAGTTAGCCACAAAGCAGTTTACTCTCATATTTCATACAGAAGAAAATGATACCTCCATTAAATATAACAGCAAAAAATTAATAAGAAAATAATAAAACAGTTGATTAGAGCAGCAAACATCTACTATGTTCTGGAAGGTCCTAAGTGAAGGCTGGATGCTTTCCTCTGGCTCAGCATGTGGTGTAGACGCTTCCTTTTTATCACCTCAGTCCTGTCCACAACATTACATTAGGCCAGGCAGTAAGACTAGAATTATTGAGTGGTTTTATGTTTGGAATTCTGGTTGTTTCACTAAATGCTTTTTAACGAATACTTTAATGCACTTCTAAATCTATAGTTTCTCTATTTCATGTTTTCCCCCACCTAGAGATTAATATTTAAGTAAGAAACAGTACAATTCTTTTAACTGCCAGGTTTTATTTTTAATTCCCTTAGTTAAATATTAATTTTTAAAATAATTATCCTTAGATTACTGTTAAAGCAATATTCTTATAGTCAACATTCCTATGAAAAGGATGACTTATTGGAGGAAGTGATGAAATTTACTAGTACATTAGAGCAGGTATGAATTTTGAAATGGGTTTTACTTATGTCAGGAATACAATGCAAATGCAAATATTCCCCTGTGTAAACTAATAGCAGATGAAAGGAAATGAACATAAACTACTGATTCGACTGATTGCAATCAATGCTAGTAATGATGTAGAAATAGATGGTTTAGAAATTTTCAAGAAAGTTAAATGATACTAATCCACTGTCTTGAGTTATTTAATATGTCTTCAGTAGATTCACATGCTGATGGACCTTTATTTATATCCTATGATTGATGTCCTGTTTAAAATACATGGTTTATTACTTCTAATATTGAAAAAAGTTAGTAGAACAATTGCAAAGTAATTTTTCAAACTTCTCATTTGTGTTTTAATTTTTGTGTATTCCGCTTTATTTCTGCAACCCCTCCTCTCACTTATCAAAGGTTGAAGTTGGCTTCTGAAAATTAGTAGAATAGCATACCTTGAACACATTTAGTTAATAGACTATTGTGTTCTTTAAAAAATTCTTCCTAGTTGCATGACATGTTTTACAATTACAGTATTAATAAGAAAAGGTAATACATTTTGGCTTGTATAATTACTATTGATTTGCTTTCACTTTTCAAATATACTTTCAAAGTAGGGCAGTGCTCTGGTGCTACTTCTTATCAGGTTTACAGTCATTTTTGCAAAGTGATTTTGATCTTAGTCATGACTGTTCAAATAAAATGGATTGATAATCAATAGAAGAAAATTCTGTATGAATTATTTTGATCTATATATTGGTTTAAGTATTTGTCCTAATAGCACACTCTCAAAGAGCATATCTGGAGCCCATGTTTCATTTTTTAAAACTGTACATTAGGAAAGTAAGATAGAGTTTGTGATATATTTATGAGGTGCATAACTTTATACTGACTTGTAAATATGGCTTGTGTCTGGCTTCAGAATTCCTTGTTTAATCATAATTAGATGCATTCTTAATGATGTACATATCCCAGATATTAACACATACACTAAAAAATAATGAAAAGAGGTTTTTTTTTTAATGTAATGAGCATTGGCAGATGGGTTTTGGACGTTTGACCGAATGAGACCAGAAGAATTCTTAAATAATGGGAGATGACAAAAGAGGATAGGAAAATAATATTCTTTCCCCCAATGAAATTTGACTGTAATTATTTAATGGATTTAAGCAATTGACAGTGTAGGATTTGTATAAATTCCCCTCCTTCTGGGACCATTCATTAAAAGGAATTACAGCCTTATTTTTTTGTATGACATGGTTTACTTTTCTTAAGCGTGTTCCAAATCACATTATGCTACTGCTTAGATTACAGTAAAAAGTTTACCTTGCTTTGACCAAATATAGACAGTGGGATACATTTCTGAAATATTTCTGGGAGTGCTTTCCCCCTTGCACCTGGTCCCTAAAAATACAGTTTTGATCTCTCTAAAGGGCCCTACAAAAGGGCATCTAGTACAGGGGTCTGGGTGGGCTGAAATCCAGTCCATATACCCAGTACAGGCCGTGTGGGGCTCCACTGACTCAAAGGAAGGGAAACTTTTTCTCTACTGATAATCACTGTCCAATTACCAAGCATTGTATCCAGAGGAAAAATCCACTGTATGGTTTCTATTGCATCTACCCAGAGATGGTACCTTTTTCTGAATTGCTCAAGTGTGACATAGAGATCATGGTTATCACAGATGACTCAAGTGACTAAGCAGTGTGCAATGCCAAAGGGAAAGATGGAAGGCACACGGGAACCCAGGGAGAAGTAAGAAGTCAAATGATTTGATTTTGGATTCAAAAATAATCTTTGAAATTCAAGAAAGATACTGTAGCTTTGAGAGCAAACACTTTGATTTTATGAGCCTAGTCTTTTTGAGTTTCAAAAGGCTAAGACCTGAAAGATCCAAAAAGAGATAGAAAATATATTAGATGGAAAGCTGAACTAACCGAGAAAAGAGGTAAATGTCCCCATGTTGAAAGAGAGAGGGCTACTTGAAGGGAAGAATAAAACTTAGACGCTAGTAGGGCCTTGATAAGTTACTTCTAACTTGCCCTCCCCTCCAGGCTCTAGTTTTCAGACTGGATGAAAAATGGAATCCTAGGATATTTGGGAGTCCTAAAAAGAATGAAAACATGTGCCTTGACTTCCAGAGCAAGCATAGGGATATGACAAGCCTTGCAGAGTTCCAAGGACACCCAGTTGCAATACAGCAGCTATAGAATTGACATGGTGATAATGTACCTCTTCACAGGTGAGTTTAAATAGACTCCCTGCCTTCCTGCATCTACCAACAAACAGCTTTATAGAATATTCAAAATATTTTCTGTGGCTCTGAGGCGGGCATCAAAGGGGAAAAGACGGAGAGCTGGTGGACATGAGGAGGTGTGAAAGACTATGAAAGAGGTTATAATCTCTGAGGGCTTAATGACAAGACACCAAACAGGTAATGCAAATAGCTTGACCAATTCTAGTTGGGTTAGAGCTCGAGTATAAAAACAACTCAGCAGATGCTTCCCGCACTAGTGCCTGGACTCTATTTTAGCCAAGAAGAATTGAGATGGGTATAGAGAAACCCATTCGACTGTGAAATTCTAAATCAATTACAAATTCCTCTATTTAGGCTTGGGATAGTCTTAAATTTTATTATGGATTTAAATGAAGATAGTTGCATTTTATATACATCCAAGTTTATGGACTTTGAAAATCCATACTCTACAAAAGGATATAAAAAACATGGCAGAAGAGAGACCTATAGAGTATTACTTTTAAAGTCACCATGTTGTTTTTAAATAGCCATTAAAATATGATTTTATTTTTCAAGGTTCCATTTACCTATAATATTGGGGGGGGGGCTCAGATTTTTCACAGTTTATTCATTCATGATTGCAACTTGAGGAACTTTATCAATTAGCCGGGCATATCTCACACATATAGGTGAGAAAGATGAATTGAAACAGATGAAGTGACTTGCCCAATTTGTGGGCTAGCAGGGCCAGAATTTAAGCCTCTAGATTAAGACCTAGTAATGCCCTTTCCAATTTTTTTTCACTTTCCATGTTAAGTGTCAAAACTCATCTTAAATTTCTAACAAATAGCCCTACCTTAATACAACTAGCAAGTAAAGACATTGGCAAAAATAAATCATTTGTCAGAAAACGAGAGCCATTGCTTTGGTTTACTAACATCAAAGAAACAGAAAGGGATTAACAACACATACTGGTTTATATATGGATATAATTATATGAATATTTATCTATATATTATAGGTATGTGAATAACAAACACATTTTGGCAAACTCACAAATATTTATATCTTTCAGTCAATGTTAGTAATATTTTTCAAGGTTAAGTGTTGGTTAAAAAAGCAAATGATCCTAATCTTTAATGAACCACACTATCACAGCACAGATAAAGATAAAGGAACCAAATTCTTGTATAGCACTGTCCCAAGGTGTAAAATGAAACATGGCCTTAGGAATCATCACTGCATATTTTAGAAAATATAATCTTTTTTTCTTGAATGTATTTGGATAGTAAAATCATTTAATTATAATGTGTGAATGTGTATATACAGACTTCAGTGAGAACACAGAATCTCTCAGAAATTTCACCTAGAGTGAGATTGTCGATAAAATACAAGGCATTTTTATGCTGGGTGTGAAAAAGCTGACTAAAATATTTACGTATTAATATCCCATTGCAAAGATCACTGTTAGCTCATTGGCCTTAAATTATTCACTAGGTTCAATGGTTATTATTTTTGGCTGCTGCAGTCAGACCTTATAAATACATTTCTAAGGTCACACACACTACCTTTCATCTAAATCTTTCTCCTTCATCTCTCTTTTAAAACTGAACATTAAATGAAATTACCTGACATTCAACCTTAGTGAGTCAAACACTTTTATAGACCACAAATGAAGCTACAAGGATATATTTTTTTATATTATTCCAAGGGTGATCTAGAAGTCAGGAAATTGGGGATTTTAGTATCAACTTTAATAAATATTATATTTTAAATGTCAATCACAACAGTACTTCTTTTGTTTGAGAACAAAAATTATAATATCAAAACACAGTTTCCAAATAGATTTTTTTTAGATTACTCGGGGTTCATAAACTTAGATAGATCCTTTATCTTTCTGGTTAACACCTTTGCACAACAGATATTTTAAAGAATTCTGTCCATGTTTCTAGTTGGCTATTGACTGAGCTTCGGTGTACAGCTCTCTGGAATGTGGGACTCCCACATCACTGTGCAGCTGGAAAGACCTTTTTATTTTGCCCCACTCAAATTTTACTTTGCTTTGAATTCAAACACAGTAAAGGATACATTCTCTCACCGTCGGGGTGCAAGGACCTGCCGAGCATACCCTGATTCAGATCAAAAAGTCAATGTAGAATTTAGAAACAAGTGTCCCTTTGGCCTAAGAACAAGTTTGGGAGCCCAGGAGATGAAACTAAACTCTTGACCTGTGGTTGATCTTGGAAAAATCAGTTCCCGTTTATGTTTCAGTCAGGTTACCTGTCACGTCAAGTAACCTCGCATTACCAACCACAAGGGAATTTGGTCAATGAACTGTATTTCATCCTAGATAATGTGCAGTACACTTTTCAACTCTTGCTGATTTGGGCATTCTCTCTGAGTCAAATGCTGTATCATTTTTCTTTGCTTCTTCATGCCTCTAAATGTTTATGCCTGATTATGATGTACTTTTTTTCCTGTTCAACCCTCCAATTCTTATTTAATCATTGATTCATTAGACAAGTATTTATGACTGCTCACTAGGTAGTAGGCATTATATTAACAATGCTTCTAAAGTCCTTTCCAGGCCCAGAACAAGGCCCTCAAACTTGTAGAAATGTTTGCTCCTCTGGTTCAATCCCATTTCTATTTTGAATGTAAAGTTCTGCTTTAGTGCCTCCATCCAGGCCTCACATTGACCTCCTGTCCTCTTATTTTCAACTGCCCATGGCCACCCTCTCAAACTTCTTCCTTGGCTCATGAATCTCATTTCTGTTTTCTCTTTGGTTCTCTAAAGAGCCGTAAGACTCTGGCTACCAAATGAGCAGGCTGCATTTTAAGGCATAACTTTAGAAGAATGAACACTTGGTGGATGAGAAGAATTTATCCTAAAAGAGAAATTACTAACATGTATTTTGGAAAGCTGGTGGTAGACACAACATCTATACAAGTGACAGTGGTAGGGTGTCTAGAAGCCAAAGTAGTATTTTAGTTGATGTATATATAAAAGGTTACAACTGACCATCAGTGTTTGGTTCCCACTGGGAGAAAAGATGTGTTACTCAATGAAAAAGCAGTATAAGGGGAGACAAGACCGAATGGAATCTAGAAATCTAAAAATAGGAAGAAAAAAGAGGGAGAACATGGGAGTAAATTCAACAAATAGTTATGGAGCACCTACTTTATGCTAAGCCCTAAACTGTGTCCTGGAGATACAGAATGAATAGCCAGGGAATTTAACTTCAACTTGAGTGTCAGAGAATGCTTAACCTTAAAGATAAAAATTCTAAGTTAACACTTAGACACTTTAAAAGGATTGCAATGAATGGATTGATTTTCTCTATCAACAGATTTTCATGTATTCGTCCATATCTTGGATAAAATCTCTCTCAATAATATCTAACTGCATTCACTCTGATTTTATGATTATCAAACAACCACATAATTCATAATTATCCTCCAAGATACCATAAACTGTGAAGCAGACACCTTGGACCACAACACAATTCTTAGTAGAATTATATATTTTTATAGTTAATAAATTAACATGCTGACTTACGCATCATAACTTTTTGTTAGTTAGGCGAGAACCAGAAATCTGTGCTGCAGAGACAGTATTCTATGCGGATCCCGAGGAGAACTGTCTGGGCAGCCAGCAGGGCTCACTTTCACTCTCTGCATTCTCTAATTTCACTATTGAATACTCTGTTGCCATAGAGACTGAGCACTCCTTTGACAGGTAACATATCTTGCAGGTAAAGAGAGCAGACTCTCATACCAGACCACTTGAGTTCTCATTCTTGTTGTACCATCTAAATGCTCTATCCCTAGGAAAATTAGTTGACCTTTCATTGCTTCGGTTACCTCATCTGGGAAGGGGGATAAAACATTACTTAGGTCTTTGGGCTATTGAGAGGATTAAATGATGTAATATATGAGTTATTTTAGAACATTCCTGTTTATAATATTCAATTATTGTTGGATTTATTTGCTGCAAATATGTGTTTTCAAGTTTTCATATAACCAATTTTCATATAACCAATTTTTGGTTTCATATAACCAATATATGGTTTTCATATAACCAATTTTTATTTATCCTTTAATGCCTCAGGTTATTTTGTGAGATATATAACGAAGAGTGAATATTATACATTTATAGAGGTGAGCTCCTTAACATTGGTCTAGGCAATAGTTTTTGACACAAAAAGGAAAGACAACAGAAGCAAAAATAAACAAGTAGGACTACACCAAACTAAAAAGCTCTGTTCACCAAAGGAAACTATCAACAAAACGAAAAGGTAGCCTATAGAATGGAAGAAAATATTTGCAACCTATATATCTGATAAGTGGTTAATATCCAAAATGTACAAGGAACTCATACAACTCAATAACAAACAAAAACAACTGGTTTAAAAAAATAGGCAAAGGACCTGAATAGACATTGTTCCATAGAAGGCAGGCATTCAAATGGCCAACAGGTACATGAAAAGATGCTCAGCATCATAATCATTAGTGAAATGTAAATCAAAACCACAATAAGATATCACCTCACATCTGTTGAAATGGCCATCATTAAAAAGACAAGAGATAACAAAGGCTGGTAAGGATGTGGAGTAAAGAGAATCCTTATAAACTCTTAATGGAAATGTAAATTGATACAGACTCTGTGGAAAACAGTATAGAGGTTTCTCAAAAAATTAAAAATAGAATTATCATATGATCCAGCCATCCCATTTCTGGGTGTATATCTAAAGGAAATGAAACCATTATCTCAAAGAGATATCTATACTCCCATGTTCATTTCAGCATTATTCACAATAGCCAAGGTATGGAAGTAACCTAAGTGAAAAGATTTTCATCTTTGTCTAATCTACACTTTAACCCATCCTTTCAGTTACTACAAAAATTATACTTTCTTTCCTACAAATTTGAATTCATTCATCTTCAAACCTACACGGTCATCTTATAAAGTGCCATTTTGCTTGTTGATTTTTGTGATTCCATCTTCTAGTTCTTCAGAGGTTTTCTTTAGATATTATTTTCTAAATTTGTTAATTTCATCACAAGAGATCTTTGGGGGTATAACTATTACTTCCCTCATTGTATATTTGGTAATTGTTTTTAATAGATTATTTTTAGAGCATTTTTAGGTTCACAGCAAAATTGAGAGGAAGGGACAGATTTCCTTATACCCCCTGCTCCCACACACGCATAACCTCTTCCATCATAAATCCCCCTCCAAAGTGGTACAGGTGTTACGATTGAGTACATTGACACATAGTACTCAAAGTCCATGGCTTACGTTAGGGTTCACTCTTTATACATTCTATGGGTTTGAACAAATGTATAATGACATGTATCACCATTATAGTGTCACACAGAGTAGTTTCACTGCTTTAAAAATCCTCTGTGCTCCTCCTATCCATCCCTCCCTACTTCTAACCCCTGGCAACCATTCATGTTTTTGTGTGTTTGTTGATATTTTAGTGTGAACTCTTTTTTTTTTTTTTAATAAATTTATTTATTTATTTATTTATTTTTGGCTGTGTTGGGTCTTCATTTCTGTGCGAGGGCTTTCTCTAGTTGCGGCAAGCGGGGCCCACTCTTCATCGCGGTATGCAGGCCTCTCACTATCGCGGCCTCTCTTGTGGCAGAGCACAGGCTCCAGATGCGCAGGCTCAGTAGTTGTGGCTCACGGGCCTAGCTGCTCCGCGGCATGTGGGATCTTCCCAGACCAGGGCTCGAACCCGTGTCCCCTGCATTGGCAGGCGGACTCTCAACCACTGCGCCACCAGGGAAGCCCAGTGTGAACTCTTATTTATTTATTTTAATCATTGGGAATTCTCAAGACCTAAACTGGGGATCCTTTCCTGCAGACAGAATTTGTGTTTACCTCTGTCGGGAACCAAAAGGATGCTGCCAACGTGGGAACCCTCTGGTTCTCTTCAAGGGCACTGGTTTGTGGGCATCTCACTTCATCTCTTCCTTATTGCAATTGCATCAAGACTGACTCTCCATATTGCAGGGCTAATATGGGCTCTTTTCATCAGCTGCCCTGCTTTTCACATCTGCTCAAAGCTCTGTGTTATAGTTTCAATTCAGGATTTTGTTTAGTTGAGTTATCCTTGGAAATTTTCCTTAATTCTTTCAAGCCCAGCAGTTGGTTAAAGGTATGGTTTTCCAAGACTATGGTACTTTTTGGTTTAAAGTCCTATCCTAAGCATTTACTCAAATCCACTAAATTTTTCTTCAGCAGTGTCTAATCTACTTAACCCATCCATTGTGATTCTAACTTCAGTTATTATGTATTTCATTTGGGAGTGTTATAAATGGATCTCTTTAAAAACCTGATGGTTCACTTTTGATAATCACTTGTTTTCCCTAATAGTTTCAATGCTTTCTTTTATTTCTTTACTCATATGTAAAAAGATATTTACTAATATTTGCTAATTCTCACTTATGTGGCTTGAGACCATATGCTTTGTGATTTTTTAAAAAATTGTGAACTCATGTTTCTGGGAGTCTTAACTGTAGGTAAACTTTGCCTCTTGATTTAGAATTACGTTTCTCCAGGGAGAATTTATGCTGAGTTCTTTTGGAAAATAGGGCCAGTCTCAACCCAGGACTACTTTAAATTAAGGTTTTCACTAGATATTTATTGGGGCTCACAGGTAGGCAGAATTCTAGCTCTGACTACGCTGAGTAGAAACTTGTGGTTAGAATTTTCTAGGGAGGCTGTTTTTGTTTTGTTTTGTTCTATTATCTTCTAACGTCTGCCAAAACCATTCTGCCCACTCTCTCTTTCTGTGGGAAAAGTTTTCCTAGAAATCCACCAAAGACAGGGACTGCTTATATCTCTAGAATCATGTGTTCTTGTATCTGGCTTCAAAGGTTCAGAAATACATTTTAAAATATTTTCCTCTTAGTATTATATCCATGTTTTTAGTTTGCCATAAGTAAAACTCTTCTCTGCTACGTCTTTAGGAAAAACTTTCCTAAGCTCAAAACCAGGTAAGATTTCCCTGTTCACTCCACACTTTTCTTTAATGGTATATAGCACAATTTAGGCATAATTGTCTTCCCTTAGAGATTAAGCTCACTGAGTGCATGTAGGACTTTCATTGTGGTTTTACTTATCTGATTAGTAAAATTCTCTTTATTCTCCAACACTCATTTCACATGTCATCATTTCCATGAATTCTTTTTTGAACCTCTCCAAACTCCTTTGAACCTCTGGGAATAATACATTTCAATAATTTTCCCCATGCAGACTCAATTCTTAGAGATACTGCCTCAGCAGAGCCCCCAAAGAGACAGTCCAAGTGATCATGCGACCTATTCTTTCATCACATTTGAATGTATCATTCAGTAGTGGACACATAACACTAGGCGATCAAACTCTGTTTCTGAGGAAAAATTTGGATGCAGAGATAGTCTTAAAATTGTGAGGAAGATAGTTGTAAAGATTTAGGAATGGGCTATCAGGTTTTTAAATGAAATTAACTTCTCTTTTTCTCCATTTGCTTGACTAGCTATATTATTTTAAAAAGAAGTAAAAAAAACAAAAACAAAACAAAAAAACAGTTGAGTGAGAGTCTAGTGATTAAGAGTATTGACCAAGAATAAGAACTTTGATCTAGTCTTACACTTACACCTTACACTTGTTTAGACTTTAGACAGGTTGTTTAACCTCTTGCCTTTGATTTACTCATTTGTATAATGGGGATAATGAATAGAAACTTCATCCATAGGATTGTGAGGATTAAATAAGCTAATACATAAAATACTTGGACAGCAGCTCACATATAAGCATTCAATAAATATAAGGTATATTGTTTTTTTTTTACACCTAAGTGTCTAGAAGAGGATGTGGCTTGTAATTCATGGCTCATAGATACAAATTAGTTTCTCTATCTTTTCTATGAGCTACTTATCATTTTGGTCATTGTACAATAATTTATATTCCTGTGCTTTTTTAAAGTACCAATTTTTGATTTCCTACACATAAGTTTACTTTCTCTTGTCATTGAAAACTTCCCTATCAAAAGCAAGTGAAAGACTTAACCAGACTGAGCAAAATAACTGATCTCATGAGTTCTGCATAGTTAACATTCTGTTCTTATAATTTCTAATATTGTCTATAACAATAGTATAGACAACAAGAGTAATAATGTTAAAAATATTATGACTGTGTAACAGATTTATGTAAGATAAGTGAGTATACTTCATTTTAGATTATAAAGTTGAATATTTCTCTGAGAATTACATATGGCTTTGTCCACATTAGCAAAGTGATTGGAATTTTTCTCCCTGGTAGACCAGAGAACCATGGAACAGAAATGGACAAAGTGGAAATAATGCATTTGGCACTAATTTAAACTAATTAAACATATAGTTTTCTAACTGGAGTAGAGTTTCCTACAGTTAGATTATGTTATAGTTTATGTAAACAACTTTGTGGATCTACACATCTAGGACTCAAAATTTTATAGGTCAATGAAAAGGTACCATAAAATGGAAATAGATCAATCTTAGGCAAGCTTCCTGTTGATAGATTTTGCTATACCTCTTAGATACAATAAAATTGTGAAATTTTTTTTAAAGTATTTATTTATTTATGGCTGTGTTGGGTCTTCGTTTCTGTGCGAGGGCTTTCTCTAGTTGCGGCAAGTGGGGGCCACTCTTCATCGCGGTGCGTGGGCCTCTCACTATCGCCGCCTCTCTTGTTGCGGAGCACAGGCTCCAGACGCGCAGGCTCAGTAATTGTGGCTCACGGGCCTAGTTGCTCCGCGGCATATGGGATCTTCCCAGGCCAGGGCTCGAACCCGTGTCCCCTGCATTGGCAGGCAGATTCTCAACCACTGCACCACCAGGGAAGCCCAAAATTGTGAAATTTTATTGTACTACTTTAATATGTTTTTTAGTATATATGTATTTTTCAACACCAGTAAATTAGTTTAGCATTCTTTCTGCCAAACTCCAGCTGAATTTCAGCAAGGCAGCAAAACATTGGGTGAGTAGTGTACCTTTCATTAAGAAGGACTAAAGAGTACAGTGAGGGCTTCCCTGGTGGCACAGTGGTTAAGAATCCATCTGCCAAAGCAGGGGACATGGGTTCGAGCCTTGGTCCGGAAAGATCCCACATGCTGCGGAGCAACTAATCCCGTGCACCACAACTACTGAGCCTGCCCTCTAGAACCCGTGAGCCACAACTACAGAGCCCGTGTGCCACAACTACTGAAGCCCGCGTGCCTAGAGCCCATGCTCCGCAACAAGAGAAGCCACTGCAATGAGAAGCCCACGCACCACAACGAAGAGTAGCCCCCACTCGCCGCAACTAGAGAAAGCCCGCGCACAGCAACGAAGACCCAGCGCAGCCAAAAATAAAATAAATTAATTTTTTTTAAAAAGTACAGTGAACTAACATAAATGCTTCAGGAACATTTTCTATCACTAGCCTCAGCTAACCTCTTCTGAGGCAGCATGGCTAATCTCTCCCTTAATCAGTCCAAATTTGGGTTCTTTGGAATACATAAAATTCCATGGTAACTGCTATGAAAAGAAAATTAATATCACCACAGAAATAATGTCATACAAAATTATGCAGCTCCTAGCATGTTTTAGTTCCTCAATATATACTAAACAAAGACAGAGGGTTTTTTTTGAGAAATTGAAAATAAAAATACCTAGCCAATGTTAAATTTCTACTGTAAAATTTTAGTAGATCTTTACTCACTTGCAAAGAATATGCCATCAAATCCTTTGAATCTAAATATTGTTGAATTGTCAGTTAATACAAGAAACTAGAATCTGAAACCCACGTTTATATTATTCAGATATTCTGAGTAAGATTTTTTTTCCTAGACTAAAGATAGGATTTCTACTAAGCAAAAACTTATTTTCTAGTTAGATTTGGAAGGTACAGTTTTTGAATATGAATTGAAAAGCACAATTTGGAGAATTCTGTGACTCAGCTCTAAGACACTTTGTTGCACAGCAGCCATGGAGTGTCATTTAAATGTGTAAGTGGCATGATAAACCTCCCACTCTTCTAAGAATAGAGCTATCACTGGACCCTGTTATCTCACAACCCCAAGGTACAATATGATAATGATACCACTTAACATCAGTGCCGAAGTAAGAAAAAAAGGGGAAAAGCTGCAAGCATTTTAACTAGAAAGAAAATCAAATTAAAATATTAATTTACTGATTAATATAACATTAGCTGACCTATTTTCTCCAGCTTGTTAAATAACAAAGACTTGTGAAGCTAAATTACTGCCTAAAAGATAAATGTTTTAAGAATTCCCAGGGAGATGTTTAGCTCCTTTTTAAACATCATTAAAGATATGCCTTGCATATATCAGGCAGCTTTATGCTTTCTGTGCTGAAACATCCTGTTTACATTTATTAATGCAGTCTAAAGAACTGGGATTTGCTTCGGAGTCCCCCCCACCTTGTTTCAAAACTAAGACCAACATATGTCAGTTTTCTTGCCCTTAGTGACTCACTGTAGAATTTACAAGAATGCAAATTCTTCCAAGAAAGTGAATCAGGTCACACTTGGAAATTTATTTTCTTAAACTGTTCATAAATTGAGATAATATTGATTTTAAAAATAGAAACCAGCAAGCTGCTGTCCACGTGCTTACAGCCCCAGGACCTCAGAAATTCAAGCTGGCCTTCAAAGAAATGTATTGAAAAGAAAGAGGGCTGGCTTTTCTTCTGAGAGACCTGAGTTCCTAGTACAATTCTGTTCCTAATACGACACACTACTAAACCACATTTTCTTTGTAAAGTTCAAGGTTTTCAGGTTTTCAAGTTTTTTCTAAGTCTTTCTCGAATTCCAAAAATGTTAGCAGTCTGATCGACTGAGAAATAAAATAAAACTCACTTAGATTCAGTGCATTCTGATGCACCATCTGAAGAAACCTGAATGGTTTTCTTAAGCTAATCCAATATGAAATGTAAATGGTGATTGTGGGGTGTAGTCAATAAAGTATAGATGCTAAAGGCTTGCTAAGAAGATGAAGTAGGGTTACCCAAGTGATAGATTGTTGAGGCTAATGGAAAGACAAGGTCTAAAGGATATTCTTAGCCCTTCAGAATATTTTGTTGATTAATTACTCATTAACATAATTTGGGAGATAATGCTGACTTTTTGCTTAACATTTTTATTGCACCTATATCCTTTATCAAAAAGAATAATACGATTTTAAAAAAAATTTTTTTTAA
Source organism: Balaenoptera acutorostrata (assembly GCF_949987535.1). Classification (NCBI taxonomy): domain Eukaryota; kingdom Metazoa; phylum Chordata; class Mammalia; order Artiodactyla; family Balaenopteridae; genus Balaenoptera; species Balaenoptera acutorostrata. The sequence continues at coordinate 68,572,080 of NC_080070.1, forward strand.
GTACATATTTTTTTTTAATTAATTAATTTATTAATTTTTGGCTGTGTTGGGTCTTCGCTTCTGTGCGAGGGCTTTCTCTAGTTGTGGCAAGTGGGGGCCACTCTTCATCGCGGTGCACAGGCCTCTCACTATCGCGGCCTCTCTTGTTGCGGAGCACAGCCTCCAAATGCACCGGCTCAGTAGTTGTGGCTCACGGGCCCAGTCGCTCCGCGGCATGTGGGATCTTCCCAGACCAGGGCTCGAACCCCTGTCCCCTGCATTGGCAGGCGGACTCTCAACCACTGCGTCACCAGGGAAGCCCCTAGTACGATTTTTTAAATTCAGTTTTCAGTGTTAGGGACTCTTCCAAATGTGTCCTCAAGGGTTAACGAAGGCTAAGAGTCCCTCTCTAAGTTTTAGTGACTGCATTAAACCTATGAAATCTACAGAGTTGTAAGTTTCCTCCCTTTTTTCATTTGGTCTAAGTTTCATTTCTATAACATATGTTTTGAAGACAACATTTTTCTTTTTCTCAACTTCCATAACAGTTTGTTGCTTTTTTGGTAAACATTCCATCCAATTTCAGAGCCTTTGTTCTTTTGGTTCAATATATAGAACCCTGAAGTCTCTCTGAGATGCGAGGTTTTATATCAACCGTTAGGCTGTTTGCAATTGGAACTTCCCTTTCTTTCTTTCTTCTGTGCTCATGTTCCCTCTCACACACACACACACACACACACACATCTTTTGATAATTGGTTGGAATAGGTACCTGTTATGTATATTATATGCTCCGTTCAAATATTGTCCAAAAAGTATCAACAACAGAGACAGGGGTAGAGTGATATGCTAGTAAATGTTTAACAACTTTCTCTGGATAGGAAAATAAAGCCCTGATATTTAATGTTTGCTGGTTTCCCTGGTGTAAATACTCTTACCGTGGCTGATTTCCAACAACTGAAGTGACTTCACTGAATGTGGGTTTGGCACAAGAAGTGCATAATTGGCTCTTGTGAATTGGTAGAGCTGGATGACTGTTCTTTGGCTTAGGCCTCTTCTCAAGGTTGTCCATGCAGCTGCCACCCTTAAGAAATATGTTAATAACTCCCTCCACCTCGCATCCCCTAACCAGGAGCGGGCTCGCTTACTGCTTAATAGAAAGGCATAGATTCCCCAAGCTCAGTGTCCCTGAGCTGTGACAGATACCCACTGTGCATGTAGCATTTATCTGGGCCAAATCATGTTACATCATGTCTCTTTTCATAAGGAAAAGAGAGATAAATGCAAAGATGCTCATGTTCATGCTGACTTCTGTGCCATGAGTAATAAAATCTTTATCTCTTAGAAGTCTCCTGTCTTTTGCCAGCATACATGAAACTGTTCAAATCTAGCTTACTATCTAGATAAGTAGGGTAAAATCCGATTTCATACCTGATGGATATCCTATATGTTAAAACTGATGGAAACACATATATGTGAAAGTCTTTATGATTTTGCAAGAAATAGGAATTTGTTTCATTGATCATAACTGTTAGTGTGAAATAATTTTACGAGTACAAAAAATTGTTGTTGAGAAACTTCAGATTCTCCTATACAGGTAAATTTTTCACTTTGAAACATTCATTGACCATCTATGTACTGAATTCCACTGGGCTTTTTTTTTTTTTTTTAATACCTGCTTTTACCTGCCTTATATTGCCATGATGTGTTTTTATAAAATTTAGCATCTTCCAACACTGATGCAGAGAATATTCAATTGGAGTCACAGTTTTAAGTCAAAATAGAAAGCTTTGACGATCAAAAAGTTTAAGTACTTACTCTGTTAATATATGTGAATATATTTCTACAGGGTTGAGGGCTTCTACCTATGATCTCCAGAGCCGTATTTGCAACACTAATGATTTGTTGGCAATATTCAGTTATTGTAGATACTGTTCCAGTTATAACAAATTCTGAGTCAAACTTCCTTGACTAAAATATACATATTCAAATGCAATAGAAAGGAGGATTAGATTAAATCAGTGCCAGAAGAGTGACCGTGCTTCCACTGCACTCCCAGGCTTTATCTGACCTGGTGCACCAGAGCATACCATTTTCTCCTTTGCTTCCCTGCCTCTTCATTTCCTTCAGATTTTCTTCCTCAACAAATTATTATAGATCAGATTTAAGGTTTGAGGTTTGGTTATTATTCTTCTTTTTAATCACTACATACCCTTGAGTAAATAAATAAATCTTTGTTAAATTTTCAAAAGGTGTTACTATTCTGAGGGCGTTTCTAAAGACATTAAAATAAACTAGCATTTCTTTAATAGAGTATTAAATGTCAAGATCTTGATAAAACAGTGCAACATAGATACTTAATAAGCAATAGAAAATGTGCACATATTAAGTCCTAACTGCTGCTCAATTCATATTAACAAAAATTATTGTTAATCAAGTAATGTTAGTTAATGATACTGTGAAAAACCTTCATTTATCTCATATTACCAGATGTAAATAGAACTAATTTTATTAAAATAATACAATTTAAAATGTATTAATTGTAGAATATTAGCATTTTATCTAGTTTGCTTGGTATTGTCTAGTATCGTGATCAGAAGTAGTAATGTCATTTTAAGTGACACTACACCAAATAAGAAACGTAAAATGAAAAAAAATAATTGAGTGTGAATTAAAGATAAACAGTGATCTATTTTAAACTTTTTGATGAGTTCACAGAAAGTAAATTCTTCGTTTTGTTTCTTGGCTGACAACATCCTTCTCACCCACACTCAAAACCTACTTGAGTTTCATCCCAGTGCTATGAAAACATCTTGTGGTATTCTAATAGGGCCATGCCCTGTACCCATTAGAGATAGTGTATAGAGAAATGATGCCAAAAATGTGCCAAATAAAACTCTAATATTTATTTCAGTTGTTGTTCGTAATGCATATGAAAAATGCTAGCTCTTAGTGTCCTTTTTATCAGGGTCTTTGTCCTAATACTCACTCACTCTAAGGCTAATTCACTCCTTTTTTTTTTTTTTTTTTTTTTTTTTAACTCTGTCCAGTTCTATTTGAATCACCCTCCCACATGTCTTAATGGCAGTTAGCCTGATGATATCAAGTGCCATCAGATTCCATATACAAGCTGGGATCTACTGTGGAGGGATTTTTTGTACCAGGATTTTAGGAATAAACTATAGCATGTGCCAGAAATTAATTTTGAGGAAATTATTCAGAAAGAGGAGTAATTCAGAAAACTGTCTTTCCATCATTTGAATATTTTCTTTGGCATTTTCACGCTACTTCTTTTACTCTGCAGAACAATCCTGCAAGTTTGATATTGTTAATCCCATTTGAGACCTTAGGCTCAAGTTCACACAGTTCAAAAGTGATAGAGTGAGACCTTACTAATACTTTTTCCATATCTTTTTTTTCCATTATATTTTAACAAGATTTTTTAAATAGGTTGTTAAATTTGATACTTCTCAGACATGGTGAATCACACTACATTGGAGAACAACATTTAAGGCAAGGTACAATCTGAGAGAAGTTCATCACTAAGCGAAAGCACCTACATTTTATATTTTTGCTTGCTTTTTTATCTTGTGGATAATAATAACATTTATCCATTTCTGTTTCATCTTAGAGCTGTTGTTTTATGTGTGCATTCTTAACTAAAATTCCAGATGTATGATCTAAATTTAATGTATAAATGTAATGTAACAAGTGTAATTACATTACAATTTGTAATGTAACAAGTAGAAATCTTGTATTTTCATTAACATTTTTCTATTTAAGGATCTGATCTGTATATGCAGCTTTATGTTGCCTTTCTGGAAGAATATATGAAAGATGTAAGTCCAAGCTCATTTTAGCAGCTAAACAGCTCTGTTCTCTTTCAGTTCTTTATTTTTAAAACAGTCTTCAGTTTCAAAAGTGGAAAAACTTTCAACATGTAGTTTTAGCAAATAGAATGTGCACTTCTTATATAAGCACTTTATTCGAGATTATATGCTTCTATAGCAAATCTATTTTAACTTTTCTAAACCAATTGCGCAAAGTCAAACATTAAGAAGCTGGAGAGTCAGGTCTACTTACTGCATGTGGGTTTGTGAGGTTCATGGTTTCTCACCAAACTTTGGATCTAAAAATAAAATAGAATCCATACGGATTTTTCACATTTATAAAAAGGACTGAAACTGGAGGGTAGGATAATAGATGTGACACATTTTCATGGTAACTTCCTTACAAAACCAAAACAAAACCTTACAAAAGGGTAAATTTTGCAGACATCAAGACATATCAAGTAATAATACACAGAAAATGTCTTACAAGAACTAGGAAATATTCAGACAAATTTTTCTGTCATCAATAAAGTCATTTTTCATCAAGTTTTGTATGGAAATCAAATATAATTAATGCAGCTGCTTAGCAACAGAAAAGAGCAAGTTTGTGAAAAGAACAATGAGCAAAGGTGTTCACAACTCCCTTCTGCGATGCAAGCTAGGACGCCCCCTTCGTCCGGCTGCTTTTTTCTGTGAGCGCTCCTCCCCCTCCTCTTTCCCTTCCTTCTCCTCCTCCTCCACCTCCTCTTTCTTCACTCCCCCTTCTTTAATGCCTGTAGCTTTTTGTAAATATAACTTAGTTTTACAATAATGAAGTACTGTTTTGTAAAGTTCTGCTCATCACTTACCTATTTTGTCTCCATTAACATAATAACTTAAAGATATCATTTTCTTATTAGACGTTTTCTCATTAGCCTAAGATGCTAAAAATACTTATGAAACATTTTAAAACCGTCTCAGGGACTAAATTTATGACATGTGACAAGAAGCAGTTGTATATCTATTTTAAGTGTTATGTTGTGGATATTGTAACGTGGCACCACAAAAAAATTCCCCTTTCATAATCATGTGGTTAAAAAGACAAACTGTTAAATTCTTGGAATAATATTTTATATTCTTTATTATTCTATTAATCACTTTTCTATTAATAATTTATATTGTTATTATTATTTTTATAAATTTATTTATTTTATTTATTTATTTTTGGCTGTGTTGGGTCTTCGTTGCTGGGTGTGGGCTTTCTCTAGTTGCGGCGAGCGGGGGCTACTCTCCATTGCGGTGCGCGGGCCTCTCATTGCGGTGGCTCCTCTTGTTGCGGAGCATGGGCTCTAGGCACACAGGCTTCAGTAGTTGTGGCTCGTGGGCTCTAGAGCGCAGGCTCAGTAGTTGTGGCGCACGGGCTTAGTTGCTCCGCGGCATGTGGGATCTTCCCGGACCAGGGCTCGAACCCGTGTCCCCTGCATTGGCAGGAGGATTCTTAACCACTACGCCACCAAGGAAGCCCTATACTTTATATTATTAATTGTATAATATTGTCTGTTATTACTCCCTTATCCCCTTCTCTTTCCTCCTGTCCTATGCTTCTCCCCACCTTCAGAAGTTCTAAACGTTTATTAGGTATTTATTACTTGCCAATTATTTTATTAGGTAATTTATGTATGTTCCCACATATATTCCTTAAAATCATCTGATGAAGTTGACTTTATAATCTTCATTTTTAAGCTGAGAAGTGTGAGGCTCTAAGAGATTGAGCCATTAATATGGAGCTAGATGTCTCTTCACTCCACCACACTGAAGAATTAAAAAATGGAGATGTGCAAAGGAAATAAAAGCTTTCAAAACGACATCATTAGTATGACAGGCTATCAGAGACTTAAGTTCAAGGAACACATTTCTCTTGCATGTACCCCCAACGTAGTGTTCGTATTCCTGTTGAACGTGGCCGTGGCTAAGGGGAGAGGCAGGTGGGGAAAGGTACTCAGCATTTTGTGCCAACATGCCAGAGAGGTATCTGAAATATGACTTAAAAAGGCAATAAAAAGACAGGGATAGAGATGAGAAGCGTATCCCCCTAGTACATCACCAAAGGAATTCCAAAATAATGTGTTCTGTTTAGTACTGATAAATATGTCAAAATTTTCAAATAGACTTTTTTTTAAAATCTTTTAGACTTCCTGAAGGTTAGTAGGACTGAAACTAAAAAGATAAGGAAGGCAAGGAAAGGTGGTGCCTAGCTGTTTATGTAAATATAATACATGTCAATGATAAAACTAATATTTAGGTATCATAGTAATCATGCAAAAACAAAGGCCCATAATCTATACTTTTTGATAGGTTTTCATTTTACAAGAGTCTTAGCCTGGAAATCAAATAAGTTATTCCCAGGTATACAGCAACCAACTCACAGGCATGGCTAACTAGATCAAAGCAGTTGATATGTGTTTCTGTCAAACTGTAATGTTTGTCACAAGTAGAACTCTATAACTCCAGGTAACATCTAGAAATTATCTGAATCATAGCATAGCTCCTGAACTGATTATTAATTGCCATAATTTAACCTGAATTAAAATCTGATTTTAAAAATATTATGAGACCCTGACTTAGGTAGATCCCTAAGTAACTCTTATTAATGGACCAAGTTTATGTGACTTTTTAAAATTTTGTGTTTCTTTTTAGGGAACTAACATGTCATTAAGCACAGGATTCAATGAACAATAAAGTGAGCACATCCATGTAATCACTACTCAGTAAGAGTAAAGCGCATTGATGAACACACCAGAACTCTACTTTAGGCCCCCTCCCAGTTACTCTCTTCTTTCCAACCCAAAAGTAAACACTCAGTTTTTAACATTATTAATTTTGCCAGTTTTTGAACTATATATAAAATGGAATCATGTTATAAACATTTGTGTCTAGCTCATTTCCTCAATATTATATTTCTAGAATTCATCCATTTTTTTAGTGTAGCTCTATAGTATTTCATTACTGCATAGTATTCTGTTATATAAATATATTACCATTTATTTACCTATGCTATAAATTGGACACTGGTTATTTAGTGTTTGGGGCTACTATAATAATGTTTCTATAAATACTCTCATACGTTACTTTCAGTGTCATGCCTACACATTTATGTTGAGTGAAATTGCTTTGATACTGTATCAATCTTGTCAACAAGGCAGAATTTCCTATAAAAGTATTTTAAGTATATTTTGATGGTAAATTGGTGATTCTTGATTATCACAAGTGATTCTTACACGTGGCAGGTCAAAGGTGGCATAAAGGATTGTCTTGAAGCTTGACTCATATAGCACTTTAAATGGAATTTAAAGAAAAAATTAAAATTGTCCCTTTCTCTGGTTACCAGGGGGAAAGGGTGGGGGGGGGTGTGGGGAGAGGATGGATTGGGAGTTTGGGATTGACATATACACACTCCTATATTTAGAATAGATAACTCACAGGGACCTACTGTAAAGCACAGGGAACTTGGCTCAATAGTCTCTGATAGCCTGGCTGGGATGGGAATTTGAGAAAGAATGGATACTTGTATGGGTATGGCTGAGTCACTTTGCTGTGCACCTGTAACGAACATATTATTGCTAATTAACTATACTCCAATATAAAATAAAAATTTAAAAAACTTGTCCCTCTCCCAGAATCAAGTAAGACTGTTGGAAATTGGGGGGAAAGGGAGTGGGAGAGGCCCATGCTATAGAGTACTTCCCGTCAGCCAGGTGGACTAACGCAGATTCTGGAGATTTTGATACTGGATGTCACATGGACTCTGAAATTCTTTGCTTGTTTTTTTAAAACAGGTTTATTGAGATATAATCAATATATAATAAATTGCACATATTTAGTGTACAATTTGACATTTGACATGTACACACCCATGAAACTATCACTACAATCAAGATAATGAATACATCCATCACCGTCAAAGGAGTACTTGTGCCCATGTGTAATCCATCTATTCTGGCTCTTCCCAAACCCCCCTCTTTCTCCCTCCCCCGACCTTTCCCTGGGGATCCACTAATTTGCATTCTGTCACTAAAGAGAAGTTTGAATTTTCCAGAAATTTATACAAATAAAATCACACAGTATGCATTCTCTTTTGGCAGGCTTTCTTTCAACGTGTTTATTTTAATATGTACTTATAAATCAAGAGTTCATTCCTTTTTATCTCTCAGTAGTATTTCGTTGTACGGATATAACACAGTTTTTATTTGTTCATCTGTTGATGAGCATTTACATTTATTGAGATTATCTTTTTTCTTTATTGATGTTGTGAATCATATTAATTTTTGAATATTAAGCAAAATTTGCATTCCTGTCATAAAACTCACTTGGCCATGATGTATTATCCATCTTATATAATGGTGGATTTATTTGTTACAATTTTGTGTAGAATTATTGCATATATGTTCAGAAGTTATTCAGCTGTGTTTTTCTTTTCTTATAGTGTTTTTGGTATGAGGGTAAGCTAGTTTCATGGGATGAGTGAGGAAATATTTCCTTCTGTCTAGTTTTCTAAAAGATTTTATACAGATTTAGTATTATTCTTTAAATGTTTGGTAGAATTTGTCAATTAAACCATTTAGGTGGTGAGTTCTCTTTGTGGGAAGGTTTTTAACCACAAATTTAATCTCTAATAGTTTTAAGGAAACTCAGGTTACCTATTTTATCTTGAATAAGCTATAGTCACTTGTGTCTTTCAAGCAATTTGCCCATTTCATCTAAGTAGAATTTATCGGCATAAAGTTTTTCATAATATTTTCTTATCCTTTCCACAACTATAGAATCTATAGTGATATTATAACCTTTCTCATTTTTGATATTGGTTAAGTGGCATCATCTTTTCCATTTTTTTTTCCTTAGTAGTTGAGTAGAGGTGTATGAATTTTATTGATCTCCCCAAAGGACCAAACTTTGGTTTGATTGTTTCCCTCTATTGCTTTTCTGCTTTCTATTTCATTAATGTTTGTTCTTATATTTATTAATTTCTCTGCTCTCTTTACTTTGGTTTTGATTTGTTCTTTTTCTAGTTTTTCAAACTAGAGGCTGAGGTTATTGATTTGAGAGCTTCCTTTTCTAATATTGGCATTAAGTGCTTTGTTTTCCTATAAGTACTGGTTTAACTACATTTCACAAATTTTGATGTGTTGTGATTTCATTTTCATTTATTTACAAATGCTAATTTTACTTCTTATTTTCACCTTTAACTTATAGGTTATTTAAAAATGTTTTTAGTTTCCAATACTTGTGACTTTCCAGATATCATTCTGTTTAGATTTCTGACTCCACTGTGACTAGAGAACATATTTTGGATGACTTGATTATTTGAAATATGAGACTTGTTTTATGGCTTAGAATACAGTTTATCTTGGTAAATTATCCATGTGCTCTTGACAGAAGTGGGTGTTCTGCTGTTGGGTAGACTGTTCTATAAATATCCATTAGGTCAAGTTGGTTGATGGTGTTGTTCAAAACTTACGTATCCTTACTGATTTTTTTTTGCTTTTATCATTTATGAGAGAATGATATTAATTCTCCAACTATAATTGTGAATTTGTCTATTTTTCTTGCAGTTCTATCAGTATTTGTTTGATGTATTTTGAAGCACTTTTGCTAGATGCATAAATGCTTAGGATTTTTTTTTTTTTTTTGCTCCTTTGATTAATTGACCCCTTTATCATTATGAAATGACCCTTTGTTTCTGGTAATAATCTTTGCTCTAAATTTGACTTTGTCTAATATTATAGTCATTCTAGCTTTCTTTCTACTAGTGTTAGCTTGGTATTTGTTTTTTCATCCTTTTACTTTTGGCCTCTTTGTGTGTGTGTGTGTGTGTGTTCTACTAGTGTGTGTGTATATATATATATATATATATATATACACACACACACACACTAGTAGAATATAAAGTATATATATACACTTTCTAGGCAGCCTATGGTTGGATATTGCTTTTCCATCCAATCTAGAATATAAAGTATATATATACACTTTCTAGTCAGCCTATGGTTGGATATTGCTTTTCCATCCAATCTGACAATCTTCACCTTTTAATTTGGGGAATTTAGACCATTTACATTTAATTTGATTATTGATATGTTTACTGTTAAATCTGTAATCTTGATATGTGTTTTATTTGTTGTTTATCCTCTTTTTTCCTCTTTTTCTGATTTGTTTGGGGCTTATTGGTTTTTCTAATGATTCCTTTTTTTCTCTTACATTTGCTTATTGACTATAGATGTTTGTTATTTTAGTAGTTACTTTAAGATTTATAGTACATATCTTTAACTAATCACAGTCTGCTTTCAAGTGATTCCAAACCATTTCATGTCTGGTATAAGCACCTTAAAGCTATGTCCTTCCTCTTCTCCCCTCCCAATATATACAAGTTATAAACTCCACATTGTGATTATTTTTGTTTAAACAGTAAGCTATCTACTAATAAGATTTAAATATTTTAATATTATATATTTTCCAATGTAATTACCATTTTGATGCTCTTTATTCCTTTTATTGATCCACATGTTCATTTTCTTTGTGCTTGAAGGACTTTCTTTGATATTTCTTAGGATACATTTCTACTGGTTATGAATTCTTTCAGCTTCTGTATATCTGAAGAATTCTTTCTTTTATCATTGTTTTTAAAGATATTATTGCTGGATAACAAACTGTACATTCACGGGGTTTTTTGTTTTTTGTTTTTATAAACTACTTTATTGAGATAATATATCACAGAATTCTCCCATTTAAAGTACACGATTCAATGGATTTTAGTATATTCACAGACTTGTACAACCAACACCAGAACCAATTTTAGAACATTTTCATCAACACAAGAGATAATCCCACCCCCGCATAACCAGTCATTCCTCATTCCTGTCACCCCAGTCCCTGGTCACCACTGCTCTGCTTTCTGTCTCCATGGATTTACCTCTTTGGGTCATTTCATAGAAATGGAATCATTCAATATGTGGCCTGTCGTGTCTGGCTTCTTTCAATGAGACCATGCTTTCAAGGTTCAGCCATGCTGTAGTGTGTGTCAGTATTTCATTCCTTTTTTTTTTTTAGTATTAGTTGTTTATTTGTTTGTTTGTTTGTTTGTACTGCAGGTTCTTATCACAGGGTTTTGATGTGTTTGTTTTTAGGGCTTTTACAAATGTTCTTTTGTTGTTTCAATGAGAAGTTAGTTTTTTTCCTATGTAATGTTTCTTGTTCCTCTCTATGGTTTTATGATTTTTCTCTTTAATGTTTGTTTGGTGAAATTTGCTTATGATTTGTTTTGGAGTACTTCTTTTCATGTTTCTTGTGGTTGGGGTTCACTGAGTTTTTGTTATCTGTGTGTTTACAGATTTTATCAAATTCAGAAAGTTCTTGGCCATCACCACTTCAAATAGTTTCTGTCTTCCAGGGACTCCAATTACATGTATATTAAGCCACTCAAAACTGTCCCACAGCTCACTAATGAGCTTACTGTGTTTCCATTGTGTGTCATTTTAGATAGTTTCTATCATAATTTCTTATAATATTTTTTTTTTGTGAGATTCCCTCCATTGCTACTTTTTTTTTTAATTTATTTTTATTTATTTATTTATTTATTGGCCGTGTTGGGTCTTTGTTTCTGTGCGAGGGCTTTCTCTAGTTGTGGCAAGTTGGGGGCCACTCTTCACCGCGGTGCACGGGCCTCTCACTATCGCGGCCTCTCTTGTTGCGGAGCACAGGCTCCAGACACCCAGGCTCAGTAGTTGTGGCACACAGGCTTAGTTGCTCCGTGGCATGTGGGGTCCTCCCAGACCAGGGCTCGAACCCGTGTCCTCTGCATTGGCAGGCAGACTCTCAACCACTGCACCACCAGGGAAGCCCCATAATATTTTTTTATTTGAAAGACTGTTGATTTTTTATTGGATATCAGCCATGGTGAATTTTACCTTGCTGATTGCTGGATAGTTTTAAATTTCTATATTCTTCAACTAGTTACTTGAAAACAGTTGATCCTTTACTGGCTTGGTTTTAAGGTTCTTTTAAGTTAGCACAAGAGAATTAATTGATGGCTATTTATTACCCAACACTGAAGGAACCTTTGGGAACCTACCAAATGCTCCATGAATTATGACTCTTGAAGTCTTGTTCTTCTATATATTCAGTGAAGGCAGAATGCCTTATGGGATGGTTGGTGAGATTAAGATATTAAAAATGAAGATTCTTTTACAAATTGAAAACTGTCTTACATAAATATGATATTTTCAGTCTTTGCCAGGTAGATGCTATTGTTTTGTTTTGTTTTGTCTTTTAGTTCTACTTTACTATGTGTTCCACTTTTCCCAAGTGAACAATTTGTGTATACCAAGTCTTTGAAGCAAGGCCCTTAAAAATAAACATTTGGATAGACTTTTAAAACTATACCTAGCTCAAAAAATTTTCCAAACATCTTTTTTTAAAGTTTTTTTAAAATTTTTATTTTATATTGGAGCAGAGTTGATTAACAATGTTGTGTTAGTTAAGGGGAACATCAAAGTGATTCAGTTATACATATACATGTATCTAGTCTTTTTCAAATTCTTTTCCCATTTAGGTTGTTACATGATATTGAGCAGAGTTCCCTGTGCTATACAGGAGATCCTTGTTAATGGAGAGGCTGACTTTAAAAAAAGAAAAAAAAAAAAAAAAAAACCTCGGACAAAAATGAAAGAAAAAAAAACAGAGAAAAATTTTTTATAAAGTCCCTATGGTAATTTACAAAAAAATAAGTTGATGGCATCACATATAATTACTATATAAATTATAGAAATATGTTTCCATATTATGTATATAATACATCCCATGTGTTGGGGTATTTAGGTTCATTATGCCAATGATACCCAATAATGTTTATACATGGCAGAGGAACTCTGCATTTTGTGGTGACCAAGACAGTTATGCTCCAGGAGACTTAATTCTGGTTCTAGAATATAATCACACAACCACAAAAGCACATGCTTATTTGAGGTATAGTCCCACTTGTGTTAGGAATACTTCACAATTAATTGTAGCCAGACAAAACTGCTGTGTAAATACCAGAAGCAAAGCTGCAGGTACAGCACTCCTTTAGACTGTCTATCAGAAATGTTAAATGTCATAGTGCATAATTGATCAATGCTAATAGCCCTCAGTACAGATCTGAGGGAATTAACCTATACAGGCAAACTATTTATCACATCACAATATATAAAAATGTACTTTTAATTAATAAATGGGCAATCTATAGCCTTCATGGATGCAGCTGATCAATCCTTTTTTATCTTCTGCCTACAGTTTGGGTCCTTTTAATGGGTTTTAATGGGTTTTTCTGTACAATCGCACAGCCGAGTTTATGCACTTACTTCCTGGAACAGTTTCTATACTTTGTGGCATAATCTCACAGCCTCTTTGGTATTTTTCCACAGCGATATCAGCATGAAAATAATCATGCTTCTTAGTATTTTAAAATGGCATTCATGACTCTTGAGCTGACCTCACTGGCACTAACCTGTCTGAAAGTCATAAAATTAGTATAATGCAGTTCCCATCAATATACTAAGTCTATAAAAGCCTGAGTTAATAGTTTACATGTGCAAAGATTTTTAAAAGTACAGTGGTGCACTAACTCATGAAAAGTCCAGGAAGAAAATAGAATAGGAAAACAGTTTTATGCAAATTTTACCAAAGCATCTATGATATTACTTAACTTATTAAGGCAACTACTGAATCCAATTGTCTATTTATATTTGGTACCAAATCAGATTTAGTAAATTTGATGATACTGACTGATTGTCTCTTCCACATTTACAAACAGGATATGTATTTTCTAGGAGTTTGATTTTAAATTACAAATAGTTACATTATAAAATAAACAATTTTGAAATCATTGATGGTTTCAGCACTTTACAACTTGGACAATCACAAATATTCCTATCTGCAAATAAAAAATAAGTTTAAATAAACAAGAGAACACTCACTATGAGTTTTTTTTATATTCCTAACATTCTTTGAAACGTTGTTTGACTCAGGATTTATACACTTTTGAAAAAATATTTTAAACATTTCCTTTTTTGTATATTGTAAGTTTTAATAAAAGACTGAATAATGAAATGGCAAGACTCTTCCACCCATAAATAATTTTATTATAATCATTTAGTTTCATAAGGAGATTATTCATTCTCTTGATGCCCTGTCATGTCCTTATTTATGCCTTAATACTCCAGTTTTTAAATCCAAATACCAAGGAAGACAGAACATCTTACAATGAGCTCCATATTCCAGATTAATGCACCTGAGCAACATTTTTCCTTATTTAATATCCCTTACTCATTTCCTCTCCTGTTATAGGGATAGAACAGCTGTTTATCTGGCAATTATCTTTGAATCTATTAGTGAAAATGTCTAAATTAATCATAAAAAGACAAGTGCATCACAGAGTGCCTGTGCTATGAATACAGGACCTCCTTGTATTCTTTCTGTCATTTTCATTTCACTGGTTCCATAGAGCAGAGTTGGTTTCTTGATACTGTAAACTGTAAATATGCTTCAAGTACAGAAACCCATATAGGTTTATTAGGATCTACTACTTACTTCTAGTAAGCCTATCGTTTACCGCAACAATTCAAGTACTCTTAATTTTATCTACATAATACTTCTAAACAATCAACAAGAGGTTGCATATCTGGGAACTGTGGGCAATATACATAATCAACTTAGGTAACATATCCAGAAGTTTGACAGATTGAATATGCAGGTCAGTGATAAGAAAATGAGTTTCATTCAATTTAATCAACACTTGATTGTTGCCTCTTGGTGCTATGGGCAATATGAAGATGAGGGAGGAAGATCAAGAGTGGAAACAGATGATAAGAGGATGAAATAAGAAGTAGAATATGAAGTATCCTAGAATAGAAGTGTATGTAAGATTATGTCACTAATCCATCCATTCAGTTAAGGAATGTTAGAATTTACAAGATGAAATTTACACTGCGTAACTTGTGCAAATATAGGTAAGACATGGCTTTTAAAAATAAATAGTTTCAGGGAATTGAGAGCCTACTAGGGGTGACAAATATAAAGGTATAAATTGTATATACAAGTATAAGTGATATAGTTGTTTCAAGATCAAAGTGCTATAGTAATGCAAAGTGAGGAACCCTTCTTAATTCCAGGCCAAGCTCCATAGACAGGGGACATTAAATCCTGTAGTGCAATTGATAAGATCATATGTGGATTAATATTAAAGAAAAAAAAAACGTAACTCAAGAATTAACCCCCAGGAAGAAAAACCCCCAGCAAAATAAGCTCTTCAGGTGTGTTTAGTCGCATCTCACTAACAAAAATAAAGATTGAGTGGCCTTCAGGGTTGAAAACTCTTCTCTAGGCTCAACCCTTGCCTGATGTGAGCTGAGAAATGGTTACCATCTGTTGTGTGTATTCAGGATTTTAATGTTACAGAGAAAGTGGAAAAACTCCAACTATTCATAATTTTGCACACAGTATCATGATTTACTCTCTTTGCTTCTCATATTCCGCTCGTAATTGCTTTGTTTCTATGCATGCCTGACTTATAAATGTAATTGTGCCTGTATTGTTAGTGGGTAAGAGCAGTTTATTATAACACATGAATAGAGAAATGGTTTTACTGCCACACCAAGGGGCAGTGCATGCCAGGAGCCCTATGCTGAGATGGAGTCTGAGGACATGCATTGTAACCAATTAGCAATGAGTGAAAGAAGAGAGTAGCAGTACAGGGGCCCCATGATTACTGGCTCTAGCTGTAGAACTATGAGTGAAGACTCAAGAGTGAGGCAGACTTGGATTTCAGTATGGACTGTGTCATTTACTAGTTGTATCTCTTTAGTTAACCTCATTAAACCACAGTTTCCTTTACTGTAAAATGGAACTATTAGCACCTACTTCATGTATGCTTATAGTAATAATTATATGACATAACGTAGGTAAAGCATTTACCAAAGTGCCTACCGCATATAACCATTCCATCAATATTAACTTACGTGATTGAATGAGGAACTGTTTGTAAAATGTTAGCATATTATAGAGCAAGATGATTAATAGCCTTAGTATTAATCTAGTGTTAAGCAGAAACTCTAAAACACAAAACATTCTTTTTCCAAAGAAAGACTTTGACATACAAGTCACTGGTATGATAGTAATTCACTCACTCACTCACACATTCATACTACAAATGTTTGCGCACCTACTATATTTTTATTCTAATCTTTATGGGTGAAATCATGTGACCAAACTTTTACCCTTGTGGTGCTTCTATTCCTATTCTTGTTTTTTGTTTTTGTTGTTGTTTTGTTGTGGGTTTTTTTTGCTTCTATTCTTACAGACACAGTAGTAATCCCACAATTTAAACCAACCTACATATAATCCAATGCCGTTCCAATGCAGGAAAGAGTAAGTAGCTGTTGTATGTATTACCCTCGGATTGTCTCTGATCAATCCTGCTTCACCAGAGATACTTTCAAAACAGGAATAAGTGTCTTCAACCTTCTGAAATTCACCCCCACAGTAATCAATCAGTTGGTTCTTTGCTCAGAGGAAGAGTGAAACTTTTAATCTCTCCAATCTTCCAGGGGAACCTAGGGAACCACAGTGAACTGCTTCTGCAGTTAAAGCAGAGATCAGAAAGATTTGCTGCAGGAGGTGTTGCGGAAGTTCACAACTGGAATCTAAACTAGTTCCTCCACATGTATGTGCTCATCTTTTTAGTGCATAATTCTGAAGGCTGCTAGAATTAGGATTTTCTAATGGCTTCAATGTGTATTCATCCATGTGAAGAGGGAGATGGGAGCTTGATTTTTTCTTCCCTCTAGGTGCACCTGATTCAGATAACCAATAGATGCATGGTTTTCTAGGAAGTGGGCTAACGAATTAGAACTTTATTTTAAATTTAACTTTACACTGAATCCCTAAAGGCAGCTGTATATCCTAGTCTTGAATACATGGAGGGCTAGATGCTTCTAAACCTTCACTGTAAATACATAATTTTTTAAAATTATGCTCACTTAATGGAAGATACACTAGTTTCAAGTTTTACAATTTTAGTCCTAGAAAAATAGCTGTTTTGATTTTCTCTAATTTGAAAAGGACCATTTCAGAAATAATCCCTACAGATGCTGCTTCCCCACAAATGATTATAACTAAGTATTGATATTGACTTTGTAAACTCTATTTATTAAGGAGTACTATTTGAATTCTATCAAGAGAAAAATAATAGATTTTAAAATTTATTATGCACTGTTTGTAAAAGAGTAAATTCAATTACTCAGAAGAAAATCGGGTACAAAGCAGAAAAGATTCATTTGAGTATGTTTCTAATAAAATTACAAATGCTTATATTATTAACTTCAAAGTGTGGATTAAGGCAACTGGATGAACCCTGACTTGTAAATCAATATCAATTAAAAATAATCATGATCAGACAACTAAACCAAAGTCTGTATTGCTGAAAAGAGGGTTTGCCCTAGCGACAGATCATTGCTACAACCTCTCACGCCATTGGGTGATGTTTACCATATGTCCCATGATTGATAGTCGGATTTAATGAATTCTTACAAGCAATTAAATAATCAAGGTTCCTGCTGTTACATGGCATAGCTTGATAGAACAGTGACAAATGAGAGAATATCTACAACCTAATCAAAGGGACATATTTCCTTGGGAACAAAATAATATTATCCACCAGTGCAATCAAAGGACAAAAGAACATAGAAAGGACACAAACAGAGTAAGATAAATTATGTCCTCTTTTCATTATTCTGACTGCACACTTTTCCATTTATTGAACCCTATTAAATTAGAAGGAAAATTGGGCTTGTTAAATACGTTTCACTTATATATTGTTGGATGGTGTGTATGTATAAGTGTGCGTATATAAATATGTATATGTTTATACATTTATATGTACACACATCTCCTTAATCTTTCAAAAGATGCTATTGTTAAAAATCACTAACTAGCAGTAAAAGTATTATTCTTCAGCTCTCCTAAGAAAAATATTTCAAGAATAAAGACCAACAGGCTTGCCAAAAAGTGCAATCCTGCCTTAGGTGGTTCTCCTCAGGTCTTCAATGTTAAATGTTATTCTAGTGGCCCCCCTTGATGTTCAACCTAGATAAATGTAATACAGTTTTGTTTTGGTCAATTCATCAATAGGTGTAAAGTTACAGTGAAAGGATTCATTACCTTTGAGGATTCTCCATCTTAGTATTATTTCTCTATAGTAATTTTCTATACATTTCAAATAAAATATCTCTGATGTAAATAGTATTTCATGATATAACTGCTTTTATTTCCCATATTTTTAGGAAAGTAGAAGGTTCCTATTCTATTAAATGCTGATGAACTATGAATTTTTAAGTCCATTCATGATTACTAAATGATCTATAGCTTATACTCCCCATGCTTGCACTTTTAAAATTTAGGCAAATAAGTAAAATAATAAGAATAATAAAAAATGTTTATTATTAACTCTATGCTAGTATGGAATATTTGCTTATTTATCTAAAAAAAAAAACCCATCACATGTATCCCCTTCCATTTTTGGCAGATTGAGACACAGCTTTGTAAAGGGGCCAAGTAAAGCCTTAATCTGACAAGAGGCAGAGTTAGAATTCGAATCCTTGCATCTTCAGTGTAGCTCTGTGGTAAAGACAAATGCTCTGGAATCAGATATGCCTGAAGTTGAATCTGGCCTTGTCACTTACTGGCTGTTTGACTTTGGGAAATTTATTTATACTCTCTGAAACTCAGTTTCTTCAGCCAAAAAATATGAGGTAACTCATAGAACATATGTAGCAAATTACTTCATCAATAAATAATATTATGTATTAACTTATTCAAGCATGTATTGGCTATTTAACATGGGTCAAGATCTATTCAAGGCAGTTCTAGCCCTCAAGAAATTCACAACTTAAATAAGGGGATGCATAAGTAAACAACAGATTAGAATACAGATTGCCTATATGTATTCTTTGATGAGAGTAGGCACAGTACAATCTGGGCAAACAAAATAAAAAATACAAGAAGCATGACTAGTCTGGGTTGGAAGTAGGACTGTTAAGATGGGACCCCCTAGAAGAGCTGAATATTGAAAGAATCTGTAAACATGAGTCAGATAAAGAGTGAACTTAATGTTAGTTCATGCAAAAGGAATCAAAAAGACCTGAAGGTAAGTCAGAGTGTAGTAGATTCAGGGAAGTGAACATGACTTAGCTTGGCCTGGCACAGTACTCAGGGCAACTCTCTAGAAGCAGTGAATGCTTAAACTGAAGAAGAAAGTGAAAAGCAAATCATGTAAAGACATGCCAAGATGTTTGCTCTTTATTCTGAAGACTATGGGGAACAATTGAAAAATGTTAAGCAGTAGAATAAGGGGGAAACCTAAAAGGTAGTTATCAATGAGAAGTGTGTGGCAGTAATCCCAGCTAGAGATGACGATGAGCCACATAAGCATAGTAGTAATGTGGATGGAGAGGGCTAGACAGATTCAGGAAATTTAAAAAACAAACCAGCAGACAAAACACTATCCCCACTACATGAAGATTAAATGGGGAAGGTGAAGATGGATGGTATGTTAAGAAATACAGGAGAAATGGTAGAATTCTGGGATGGGAGATTTGTTCAAACTTGAAAATGTTGAAATTCCTACGAAACATCCAGGGAGGAATGGAGAGTATGCCATGAGATACATGGGTCTGCAGCTCAGTAACAAGACCTGGGCATGAGCTACATTTTGGAGCATTAAGCATATAGTTGTCAGTTGAAGGTATAAGTAGAAGAAATCATCAGAGAAAGTAGAAGTGAAAAGAGAAGATGACCAAGTATAGAAATCCAAACAATGTTTACGTGGTATGTAAAGGAAAATTCACGCACATAAAAGATCCGCATTAAAGCTTGATAAGGAGTCCTCAAGAGATAAGAGCAGAGTCAAGAGAGATTGGTTTCCTAGAGGTCAGGGCAACCACGAATTTAAAAAACAGACAGTGTTCGACACCATCATAAAATGGCAGAGGGAACGAGGAAGATAATGTTCTACAATG
The DNA here is from genome assembly GCF_949987535.1 of Balaenoptera acutorostrata. Classification (NCBI taxonomy): domain Eukaryota; kingdom Metazoa; phylum Chordata; class Mammalia; order Artiodactyla; family Balaenopteridae; genus Balaenoptera; species Balaenoptera acutorostrata. The sequence continues at coordinate 68,591,970 of NC_080070.1, forward strand.
AGTATTTATATCATCTGTTATGAATCACTTTAGATTCTTTTGGCCTCAAAACTGTATCTTGGACATTTGGACATTTTTATCTGTCCCAGCCTAGGGCTAATCTGTTTCTCCATGACCTCTGAGCACCTTTCTTGTGGGTACAGACCTTGGAGCTTCCTAGTGACAATGAGGCATGGAACACCAAGTCCTGTGGAGCTCACATGTACACAATCAGGAAGTGCAGGGGAACTTAGTGCTTTGTGGGGCTCAACTTTCACCAGTGAGAGAAAAGAGCTAGTGAATATATTCTTATCTCTTCCTCTTTATGATGGACTGCCGTAAAAAGCAGTCACTTAAAAGACGTCTCAGGAGACAGTCTCAGGAGATTGAGCAATTTGTCCTTGATACCCAAGTGCTGGCCAGGTTGAAAACACATCCTCTTCTTGGCTCTCCCTCCTTCTCTGATGCACTCTTTTTTTCTCTTATCCCTACTCCCAGGACTGCATTCCATAATGGAGGAGTAGCACTTAATGCTTTGCTTAAGGCTCTGCTTTCTGGGGAAACTAGGCTAAGACAAGTATATATGCCTGTTGTAGTCAGAAAAAATCTATTTTAAGTGTAGGTATTTCATGTGATTTAATACCACAAAATGGAAATAATTTCTTTTTCTCTTCTTCTTAACCTAGCATCTGGGATCCTATAGTTAAAAGCAGAAATTAATGACTAGGTTACCTTGAAACAAACAATACAAACTGCAATTAGAAAAAAATAATAATTAAAAAATATTAGGGTAAATTGAAAGCAAGAAAAAATATTTAGCCAAAAGAGAACTAATGACACATTTCAAGGAAATTCAGCGTAAAAATTCAGTTGTTTGAATATGATAAAGGAGAAAGATGGAAATGAATTAGGGGATCATTTGGGAATATTAAGCCTAAGGTTTCCTCAAGAATTAAAGGCAGATAGCTTAGTCCAATTGACTTATTGTCTAGCTGTCTACTGATAGTTCTCAAAACGTGTTAGCCAGATGAACAGCATCAGCACCACTGAGAACCTGGTAGAACCTGATGGAAAAATTCCCAGAACCCACCCCAAAACTACTAAATAACAAATTCTGCAGGTAGAGCCCAGAAATCTGCCCTCTAGGGATCCTGATGGATATTAAAGACTGAGAACCTATAAACAAGCAGGATCTACTTCATTTGGCGCAAAGAGTAGCTAAATTAAACAGTGATAGGCCACCTCCTCCATGAAGCATTTTTGATTTCCTCAAATGGAAATAACATTTCCTGCCTCTGAATTCCCAGAGCCTTTATATATACATCTTTTCTTTGCATTTTTAAAACAAGGACAACTTTGGGGGAACAATTTGATAAAATATTCATGACATGTTCAAGTAGTCATTGTGAATCCTAACCTATCAGTTCCCAAAAGGAACCTCGGCAAATAAAGACATCCTTCATAATGGTCACCTGGCAAAGACTAGAATAACAGGCAAGATCACAGAATGCTGTTTTAGAAAATAAGGCGATCTAATTTCTGTAAGGACAAATATGTCTAAGTAATATTGGAAAATTATACAATGGGACACATGGAGACTAAAGGGTAGATTTAACTTACTCTGACGTTTAAAATGCCTTAGACAAGGTTCTACATAAAAGGCTATTGATCAGATTGAGTCAATAAGGGATAGAGGGGATGTTTGGTTATAGGTAGGAAACAAACATTAAAACCATCAACCCTCCATTAGGTATATGTGGGTTTCCTTGTCTGTTGGTCATGTATATGAAAGTATCAACTCTGGACTACTTATTCTAGTTTTAATTGATGGATCTCCAAGGAATTAAAGTAGGTATCAATATTCACTAAACCAAAGGTCTTTAAATCTTTTAAGCACGGGAACAACTTTTCCTCTACCTTGATATTTTTCTTAAAATGAAAATTACCCATAATTGCTCTACGTAAAAATTAAAGCAGAATTGTTTTTGCCTTTGCCTTTAATTACCAGCAAAGATCTCTTCTCTTTCAGTAATTTTAGGGTTAGCAGGATGAGAAAACATACCATGCAGCCACTAACTATAATTCTGGGCAGCCTCTGAGTAGAATTTGAGCAGCCTTTCTTTGAATAATTTTATGAGTATATTAAAACTTGAACATTATCATTTTGCAAATATCTTAGTATTATCCTTGCATAATTCAAATAACATGTTATAAAATAAAGCAAACGCAACATTCTCTGGTTTGTGTTGGATAAACAGCCGTTAATACTGTGCTGTGGTTAGTCACACAATGTAGTGGTATAAAACCGGTTTTCAAATTACATATAATATTTTTCCATACAATTTATTGAAATATTTCACCATGTCAGACCTTACACTACCAGAGCTAACAGAGAGTAGAGTCGGTCCTCTGCATCCGTGGGTTCCACGTTTGCAGATTCAGGCAACCAGGAATCAAATTTTGATTCAACCTGCGATGCAGATCCCCCCATACAGAGATCCGACTGTACTACCCCATTTTATATAAAGGACTTGAACATCCATGGACTTTAATATCTGCTTGGGCTCCTGGAACGAATCCCCCGTGAATAAAAAGGGACGTTGGTATACTAGTTGATTCTTGTGAATTGCATGCCCTGTTAAATGACTCAGAAGCTGTTTCAGTTTTCCAGAGCATAAAAATACTGTTGAGAGACAAGGTATGTGGTTCTTATACAGATAAATAAGACATACACAGAACTAGGAGTTCTAGATAATGCATCTCAAAAGAAGAAATTAACTGAACTATGAAATAACTGAATATAGAATATGAAGAATTTTAATAGGGAGAGGAACAGACTAAATTGTATATTCTTCCAAATACCTAGTCCACGTACATTTAGAGAAAAAATAATTAATGTATAATAAGAGCAGTGCAAAGAGATCAACAGCTAGCACTAAAATATTATTGTCTTTATACAAGATAAACGAAAGGTAAAAATACTAAAGTTCAGTAACACTAAAATCTTTGAATCTCTCAGAATCAATAAGTTCACAAAAATTACACACCTCATTAATTCTACACAGATTGCAAAGCTAGCTATAATGTGAAAACAGGCAGACAGTCTGTCTCAATATTATTACAGGGAAGGTTGGTTAAATTAATAGCTCCTCATTGATTAAAAAATCTTGCATTTTACATGTTCTTAAGTTGGTTCCCACCATTACCTTTCAATAACAGAATGAGTCTTTGGAGAAATGTGGTTATATTGAACTACTGAAATACAAAGGTAGGCAAAAGAATATGTTTACAATATTCTGTCATTGTTTCCTGTTATAAAATGCTCTCTATGTGAAAAGCATATCTGCATGCTTCCATATAGTCTTAGTGATTTTTTTATGCTTAAAATTTCCTGCTAAGAATATAATTAGTAATGATAACTAAGCAAAAAATATTATTACTCCATCATAATATTCCTAGGTAAGACGTCATTTTGTCCAGGTAATATAGTATCTGACATTGCAAGTGATAATGCCACTGGGACTTTGCCCATTTGTAATCACTATACATTAGAAAATCATTTCTTACCACGTTACAAATCAACTACGTTTTTCAAATATTGATTCAGCTCCTTTCCACTTTTGCTCATTTAACAAAACGTATTAGTTACATGACTTACTTAGAAAGTTTTTATTACAAATGTTAAATTCTTATTCAGCTTACATGTTGACTTGTGTCCAGTAGAAACCCATACTCTTTTTTTAATGCACATAAGCCTTTATTCTTAATGCAATTTGCTTCTTCCCTTGAAGGCTTCAATAGATAATTTACCTTGGGTATTGTCAAGAGTATAGAAACACATATATTTATTATGTACAGCTAAGTTCATTTATGTTTCTGAAGGTCTCTTCAATCAAAACTTAGTTGATGACATTGTTATTAGTACCTTTGGTCTCATTATTTAATCCCTTTCACTGATCTCTTCAGTTATATATGTGGCCATCTCAAAATCCATTTGTTGGCTCTGAAGCAACATTAAATTATGCTTTCATTTACTAGCCCTATGTAATTTTTAAGTATCTTTTAATATGTATCATAAATTATAATACATAATTAATATAACATTATTCATATATAATTATATATTTTATATTTGTGTGTATACATATATTTAAACTCTTAGTAAGAGTAACTGAAAACACAAACACTTAAGTTGAGACACATTTCAAATAAAATAATCTATTCCTTAGTCAGTAAGGAAATTTAGTTGTGAAAGATATATATGTATACATATATATGTGTATGCATGTATATTTATGCATAAAGCTATGCAGTGCCACGCTACATGATATCGCACTATAAATTTGAGAGATTTAAATGCAGCAAAGTCAGTAAACAGAAAATATTTTGGTGTTTTTGAGGTTAGCTTGCTTATTCTTACATATAATTATGCTGTACATTTTAAAATGTATTTTATAAACTATTTTTAAGCATTTTAGAATTTTAGAAACTTTAGATTTTCAAAATATTTACCTGCACAGTGTCTGCACACTTATCCATAATAAATTATGATGATATTAAGTTTTCACATTTGGTGATTTTGGAAAAAAATCAACATCACTCCCTCTTTTTTTCTTAGCTAAAGGGGAAAAGATGCTTTATATAACAGGATGACCTATAACCTATGACATCAGTGCTTTACTGAGGTTGTTTATCATCTAACGTGCTGTTGTTTTGTTTCATGTTTTGAATAACGTTCACTCAAATTTATATACGATTTGAGGATTTCTTAAGAATAGTCGTATAGCAATCCAATAACATTTGGGTTTAATGACAATTATCACTGCTAACTGGTTAGAGCATATGTTAAATCCTTAATAACAACTAAAGACCATCGAGTTCATGGTGACCATGCCTTTTCATAATATAAATAGCTCTATGCATACTTGACATTGTTGTTATGGCAAATAAATGAAAATCTGGCAAGGTCACAGTGAGGTGAGGATGATTATTCCATCATGAAATTCAAGCCTATTTTGTGTTTGCTTACTTGGATATACCTGAACCTAAACTTTAAGATTGTGATCCCAGTGGTATGCTATTAAATGATGACTTTTTTTTACCTCTTAGTGGATATTCAAAAACACTCCTGAAATCTCAAAATATTTGAATCATTAACGAGATTAATTTGGCAGACAATATTTATAAACTTAGTTCACTTAATAAAGATATAGTTAGACATTTTTGTTTGTTGTTTTAATAGAAATAGGAGAATAAAAAGTGAACCAAAGGTAAAAAGGCACAATTCTTAGGAATTATTTAATTTTTCAGCTTCCACTGAGGTCATCACTTTAATCACTAAAAATACCTACAAAAGATAAGAATCTAAGGGCTAAATAGAAAAAAAATCACCAATGCCAAATACATACATTTGTGTATAGTTTTTTCTCTTCAAAACACTACATATAGGTTACGTTAGAAAGCTTTAGTAAATAGATTTAATTGGCAAATTAATTAGCAAAAACATACAAGATAAAATTATCTAATTGTCACCATTTGGGACAAATTTCTATTTCTTTGTAGTAAATAATCCTTTTTTGTGCTCTAGTGTTCAAGACAACTTCTGTGTATTGCTGTACAAGAAAGAATTCCGTTAATTTGTAATGAAAATGACAAGTAAGAAAATAGTAAATGAGAAAAATGCTTGTCAAAGATTCTGCTGTGTATGCCATTACTGAGGCATCACAAATATTACTTTGGCATATTATTTGTGTTGGAATAATTTTTTAAAACTGTCACACATTCAATATTTGCTATGTTCAGACACCGACTAAACACTTAAATACCATCAGTGTTAACCCCAACAAAACATATAACATGATATTCTGGTACCCAGTCTATATGGAGAGGGGGCATTGAGACCCAGAGACTATATAACATTCCCCCACATCACACAGCTAGTAAGTATAGGATCTGGGATTTGAATGCTGTTTTTACTCCAGATCAGTTTTTTAACCACTGCTCTGTAGAGAGGAGATTTTAAAAGGATGGTATAAGGTCTAGTTGGGACTTCCTAATGCCCTGTAAACTTTTGTTTACCAGACCTTTATTTAGTTCTTACAGCTCAATGACACATAATTCCATAGCCCTCTACTCTTCACTTACTCAGAAGTGCTATCTACTATTAACACACTAAAATAAACTAATACTATGATTTACTAATATGATACATATTCATAAACGGACATTAGTGCTCTACTGGAGTTAACCGAGAAGTCCATTTCCACCTGATGAGGTAGGCACAGGCCCACAGGTAGGATTGCCAGATTTAGTGAACAAAAAATGCTCCTGTTATTTTGTGAGGCAACCTTAAACAACACTACAACGTTCCTCAGTGCATATAGATGGAATCCCTGCAATTTTCAGGAAAAATGCATCGTTACTTTTGTGCCCTTTTTTATGTTCTGAATTGGTTGCCATTTCCAATTGCCTTTCTTGCTTTTCAAAAAAATCTTTATTGAAGTATAATTGAAAAAGACTGAACTGCACGTATTTAAAGCATGCAGTTTGCTATGTTTTGATGTATGTATACACTCATGTACACATCAACACAATCAAGTCAACGAACATCACTCTCAAAAATCTCCTCACGCCCATTGGTAATGCCTCTCTCCTGTCCCACTGCCCCAGCCCCAGTACACGGGAAATGACTGATCTGCTTTTCACTAGAGATTATCTTATGTTTTCTAAAATTGTATAGTAATGAAATCAAATAGTACATACCTTTTTTTTGTCTGACTCCTTTCATAATTTTTATTTCAAGTGTCAATAGTTGATTTGTTTTTATTGATTTGCTTTTTTTAATTGATATTTTTTCCCCATGGTAAGCTGTATTTCCCTTTTTTAAAACGTTTGGTGTCAGACATTTTGAATTTTATCTTGTTGAGTGCTTTCTAATTTTGTTTTCCTCTAAATATCCTTGAACTTTTTTGTGTGATGGGGTTCTTATGAAGAAATACTTTGTTCTGGTATTTTTACTTTTTCTTTCTTTCTTTTTTTTTTAAGAATGAACACAAACAGCATTTAGCTTAAGGTTAATTTTCCCCTATTGCTGATACATGATCTTGCTGAGTACTGTACCCAGTACCCCCTAAATTTAAAATTTTTTTGGTTGGTTTGGCTGGTGGCAAAGGGTACTATTCCTAGTCCTACGTGAGCAATGCAGATTGTCCCTTCTAATACTTTTTGATTGCTTTACTTTCTAGATTAGTGTAGTTTCCTCTAAGGCATGTACTGATCAGCTTTCAGCTAAGTACTCAAGAGGACCCTCTACAAGTCTTCTGAGCTTTACTTCTGTGCAACACTTTCCTCTCTGGTATTCTGTCCCATAAACTGTAGTTATATCAGCCTGCTGGAGTCTGAGCTCTGTCTCCACAGCTCAGGGAAACTCCTGGGCTCCTCCTTGGTTCTCCTTGCTTTTTCTGTGACCTGAAAGCTTCCCCAAGCAGTAGTTTGAGAAGTCATGGGAATCACCATATTTGTTGCCCATCTTGCAGGAATCATTGTCCTTCATTGCCTGAAGTCTAATAATTTGGAAACCATTATTATATTTAGTTCAATTTTTAGTAGTTTGGAGGTTTTTGGTTTTTTGGCGGGAAAGAGGTTATTGAGCCCTACCTGAATATTGGAGTGGAAAGCCTGGTGAGAAATTATAGACTGAAATGGAGGGCTAGGGGCACTAACGCAGGGATTGACTGGAGGGAAGCTCTGTGTGGTGATTTTCTCACATATACAGTATTAATGTAGGAGTGTGACGGGGAGAAAAGAAATGAGTAAATGCTGAGGTACATTTTTTGATGAGGCAAGGGGAAAAATAAAGATGATGGATCAGTAAACTTTTACTATAAATATCCAAATAGTAGATATTTGGGGCTTTGTAGGCCATAAAATCTCTGTTGTATCACAAGTACTCAACTCTGCTGTTGTAGCATGAAAGCAGCCATTATACACAATGAATGAGCAGGGCTGTGTTCCAACACATGTTTAATTACAGATATTGACATTTCAATTTCACATAATTTTCTATATCATAAAGTATTGTTCTTTTGATTTTTAAAAAGTATTTTGAAATGTAAAAGCAATTGTTAATTTATACATTGCACAAAAATAGGCAGGGGGAACTCCAGTTCCAGACAAGATGCAGTAAATACACTTCTCCCTATTCCACCTCTAGTTAAGGAGAGCTAAAAGCCCTGGACATCATACATAAACCAAACAAACATAAGAAAAGTCTGAAAATTGGAGAGAAGGCAGAAGACTGGCTAGGGAACTTGGGACCCAGGGAATGACATAGTAGTTCTCTAGATTTTCTTTTTGACCGTATATAATCTGAACTGGGTGTTCAAGAGGCTGGCAATTCAGAAACACTAACAGAGAAAAACAAAAAGGAAACCCAATAAAGCCTGATCTTTCTAGCCGAAGAACCAGGAAAGAGGCAGCTTAGCAAGATAGAATACTTTTTGACAAATACTGCCCTACTCTGGGCAACACCATAGAAAAAACTAGCCCCCAACCCCATATCTGCCAGCAAAGGAGAAATGGAAATCCTAGACTTCTAACCTTCCTCAAATGTGGTGACGGACCTTTTGTTTTTGCCCGAAAAAAATGGTGTCAGAGAAGGCCAAGTGGAAAGATAGATCTTTTATCTCTGTCCGGCAGTAATGAGATTCCCCCTTGCCAGTGGAGCCATGTGAGAAGTAATAATGAAATGCCTCATTCCCCACATGGTATCAACAGAGGGCAAGTGGGAAACCTGAATTTCCACTCCTATCTAGCAGTAATGAGGTGGCGCCTCCCTTCTTTCATCGGTGTAGTGTCAGAAGCATCGTAAACAGAAGACCCAAATTCTCCCAACAAGATAACCAAAATGCCCCCATGATACAATCAAAAATCAGTTATCACACCAAGAATCAGGAAAATCATAACTTGAGTAAGAAAAGACAATAATATATACCAATGTCATGATGACATAGATTTTTGGAATTATCTGACAAAGATTTTAACACAGCCATCATAAAAATACATTAATGAGCAATCAAACATCCACAAAACAACTGAGGAATGGAAAGTTTCAGCAAAGAAATTGGAGATGTAAAGAAGAACTAAACAGAAATTTTAGCATTGAAAAACACACACACACACAAAACAAGAAACACAATGGATGACCTAAATAGCAGAATAAAGAGAATAGAGGAAAGGATTGGTAAACTTACAGAAAGGACAATAGAAATTACCCAACATGAACAATTAAGATAAAATAGTATGGGGTGTCATTCACTTTTTCTACCCCCTTTCCTTTGAATAGTTCCTTCACTGAACTTATTCTTTGAAAATAAATAGGAAGATTAGCTCCCTGTAGGCAAATTTTCCTGAAGGTGTCGGTAAAACAATTTCCTCCCATTTCCATACGTCCACATACATAAACACAAACAAAGCACACCAAGTCCCATCCCACCCTAACAGCCTCAATCAAAGAAACAAAAGATATAGCTACTTTCATGAAAGGAGTGGGGAATGGGGAAATGATTAAGGAAAAATATATCAAGACCAAAACAAAAGGTCATACAGCAATAAATTATTATGTCATGAAAAGGGATACGTGTTTGAGGAGCAACGTGTAGGCAACATGGAGGGAGCAAAAGAGTGCTAAGAAACAAGAAGTAAGAAAAAAGAAGACCACAAATAGGAGAGGGTTTAGGCAAATTGTAAGATTGACTCTCTTTGTTATTAGTATTCTAAATTGTTTAAGTCTTAGATTTTGGCATCCCTCCCTGGTTCCTGGCTTCCCTCCAACAGGGAAAGAATGAATAACAATGAAATGCCCTCTTTCCCAACACCCGAGAAACATACATTGATAAACCTTGAGCAAAAGAATAGCATGCCAAAAATGATGCTGAACTAGATTCATGACATCTGTTTTCTAGTCAAACACAGACACTAACTAGTTTTATCACTTAACCAAGTCTCTTCTTCCCTCTAGGGTTGAAATCCCTTAAGGATTTGGACATTTCTTGCAACCTGAAACTTTTATAAATCTATGCATCTATTAGTGTGGTCTTTTAGACATCAAGTTTCTGGTTGGGCAACAACAATAATTTTGGAATGAGATTCCATGGTGCCCTTGACATCACATCCATATTGTGACTAGTCCATTTTACAGTAAGGCGGAGCACAGATTTAGGTGTTATCAATAATAGAACTGATAACATCATAGTGTGAAGAAGAAAATACACAGGGCAAAAATTTAGCTCTGATTTCTCCTATTGATGGGAATTAGTCAAAGCCTACCCAGTGCTGAAGACTTGGAATTCATTTTTCAAAAGAAAGTAGAAGAGATTATTACCATCAATATATGAATAAGAAAGAATAAGAATAATAACTATGATGTGTTAAGCATATATTGTGAGGCTTTATGCTAACTGCTTTACGTGAATTATCACATTAAATTTTGAGAGAACTCTATGGGACATTTCAAGTAATTTATCCATTTTGGGATGAGGAAACTGCAACTTAGAAAAGTTAAATATGTTGCCAAAGAATATGCATCTGGTGAAGAGTAAAGTCATAGCAGAAACTCAGGTCAGCTGATTCCAGAATCTGTGCTCTTAACAACAATAGCTTATTTCTTACGTAATAAAGTGTTCTCACTAGAATTTTGGCATTGTCACAGTGAATAGAAAGAGAGCCATGGAATGGAAAAAGAGGTATCTTCTCAGCCTTTTTAGGCAAGTAGAGCACCAAACTACTTGGAATCAGAGATATGTTTGCTCAGGAGCTGATGTGTTTATCAGGGTAGTCAGCAGCCCCACCTTTGCCACACCTTTTCTACCACTGATTCCACTTGAACTACAACTCCTATGGCATAGAACAAAACCATTTATTGTATGACTAGAACCACTATTATATAACATTGCTTTAAATTCAAGAGCCCCCAATATGTCTAACACATTGAATTACCTATCCTTTTTTTTTTTAATAGGGTTGCTTTTTTATTTATTTATTTATTTATTTATTTATTGGCTGTATTGGGTCTTCGTTTCTGTGCGAGGGCTTTGTCTAGTTGCGGCAAGTGGGGGCCACTCTTCATCGCGGTGCGCGGGCCTCTCACTATCGCGGCCTCTCTTGTTGTGGAGCACAGGCTCCAGACGCGCAGGCTCAGTAGTTGTGGCTTACGGGCGTAGTTGCTCCGTGGCATGTGGGATCTTCCCAGACCAGGGCTCGAACCCGTGTCCCCTGCATTGGCAGGCAGATTCTCAACCACTGCGCCACCAGGGAAGCCCCCTATCCTTTTTTTATGAATGGCAGGAGGGCTGCTTTCCAGAGAGGAGATTATGATGGATAATGAAGAACAAAAAGTGGACAGAGAGAGAGAGAGAAGGCTGTACTTCACAGTAGGAGAACTAGAATGAGAATTGGGGAACCCAGGTGTGCCCAAAATAAACTCAGTATTGTTTGTAATTGAGCTCAGGGACAATCCAGTAAAGAGCAATTCCATTGTAAGAATCAAAGGCAAAGGCAAAGTCAGTAAGAACTACATGTGCAGTTTTTGGAACCATGATTATAAGGACCTTGGGAATAGATGTGTTGAATAGTTATTCAGACATGAGCAACAAAAGAATACTCTGTGAGCTTTTAGATATGCAGCCACTTGGTCATTTATTTCAAAAGAACTTGCCAGAGAAAATTGTGATATTCTCTGGCTGTTTTTTGCAGTTATACCAGTCAGCAGGCCAAGGATAAAGACCACTTAAGTATTATTTGGAAATGAAGTGACTATCTAAAAGGATAGAGTTGTATGTTAAAGAGATACTAAGCCATTTGGAGTCAACTAAGTTAGCTCTAGGGCCAAGAATAAATGAATATAAATGTGAAACAGTATTCTGGTAGATATAGTACTTTCACAGAGTATTGTATCTGAGAGTATGGAAAGGCCACTGAGGAGATAGTGAGCTGTCAAATCCCTGTGATAAATGTATATCTAAGTAGTATTTAAGTTGCTTGATACTTGAATACATCAAGTGAAAGATACCATCTTAGGGTCAAAAAAAAAAAAAGCATGTGGAGTCTAATTGCTCAACACAAAGGAGAATGAAAAGAGAAAGAAAACAGTCAAAGCAGCAGGCTTAATCAAAATAGGGTCTTCAGTTTTGCAGAGAGATGAAGACAGAGTTCAGAAAAATGAATGGATTTGCCTATTCAAGTTAGAAAAATAAATTAGAGAAGGTGAAAGAGGGGGAAAAAAGAATACAGAAATCTATGACTTCGGTACATGAAAAGTGGCATGTACAATGGAAAAAAACAAGGCAATAAAACACCATTGATTATTAAAAATTTCCTTGCAGGAACAGCAATAAAATTTTAAAGTGCTTTTAGTAAATATTCTCTTAAGATTAATTTTCAATTACTGAAGTCACATCTTTGTAATCTGAGAAAACTTTTTCTTTGACTCACCATGCAATGGGACATGGTTACCCATCTTATGTCTGCTAAATACTGATACCATGAGATTTCCCATTATATAGATAATGTTCCCCGGTTAAATAGGTGTGAAAATAATGCATTCTGCAGACTCACTTTGGAGATCTAATCTAAAAAGAATTAATTATAAAGGAATTTTAAAATCTGGCTTAATCCAGGGTTTCCCAAATGTACTTGGTCAAAGTTTCCATTGTGAAACATCTACTAAATCTCAGGAATCATTAGGATATTTCAATAATGCTAGGTTGGAAAAGTTCATTAAAAATTCTAATTGATCTATTCTTTTGAGGAAGCAGTTTTTGAAAAGTCAAAACTTTACTCCCAGGTAGTGAGGGATAACAGGTTTCCTGCCATAAACATCTAGAAAGCTATAAAAAGTTTTCAATACTTCAGAGTGTACAAAGGGCAGCATAGTATATGATCGCTAAGAAAAGGTAAACAAATGATGCAAGCCATATGCTCACCCCGGCTTTATGCATGGTGGCAATTTCTAAACTCCTGCTTCAAGATTGGAACCCAATCAGAGAAGAACACTCTTGAGTAGTTCAGGAGACATACTGTAGTTTGGACAGGGTTGGCTAGATTTTGGGACTAGAATTTTAAGAGCGGAATACCAAAGAGAGCACAACTAAACAGAGAAAAGTTCTAGAAACCTTTATGGGGTCTCATTAAATTTTTAATCAAATACCAAAATGAATATGCGTAGGGTAAAATTCCATGATGCTAATTGATCAAACAATTTCTGTGGAAAGAACAATTACTGATGAGTCTTAGGCAACCAATTTCCAGAGTTACTTATGTGTCATTTAAATTTTCATCATCCAGCATCAAGGGACTTAGTTGAATACGAGGAACAATTAACACGTGCATATATGTGGGTTAGTATACATATGAATACATATCTCCCTCATCTGTCAGCTGAAAGGACCTAGAAGCAATGACACCCAGTAGCAAGAAGCACACCTAGTGCCCAGATCTTACTTTCTATTGCTATTCTCCAATGTAAAAAAATAGAACTTACTAGAAAAATAACTGATTCTAGGATTAGGATAGGAAATATACAGCATAAGCCAGAAAATAAGAAAGTGCTAAAAAATAAAAAATCAGAACCACAATTATGGGGATGTATCAAAGGGATACAGGAGCCAACTGAGAGAGCTATGAGTGGTCAAAAGTGGAACCATTTATCAACAAAATATATAAAGTAGTATTAGATTTATAGCCCAAAGTATGAAATATCTATAAGTCTGTACTGATATAAATTATTGGATAAATAGTAAATGTAGAATAAGTATATGGGTGAGGCAAATTTTCCAGCAGAAGAATTTCATATAATCACCTTCAAGGAGGTGAAGCATAATTCCCCACTGCTGAAGTTTGGGCTGCACATAGTGTTTTCCTTCTAAAGAGCACAGTATGGAAAGGAAGGAAAAAAAGTAGCTTTACAGTGGAGACACCTGAAAATCACTTCTCAAGTGTGGCAATCAAGGTTAGCATCAACAGAAGTAAGTTATATTGATGCTATGAACCCTTGATATTATGTAATAAGAATGACACTTTATCTCTGGGGACTTTTCCCAAAAACATATTACCTCTTTCTAATTATGATAAAAATATTAGACACATCCCATTTAAAGCACATTGTGACAAAAGTACCATACTAATATATTAATAACAGGGTGACTAGATTTGAGTTATATGGGAACTCTGTTCTATCATCACAATACTTTTGTAAATCTAAAACTGTTCTAAAATTAAAAGTTTATTTAAAAGTATGACAATGTCTTGTTGGGTTTATAAATACAAAAAAATAAAATGTATGACAGCAATAGCACTAAGTATAGGAAGAAGGAAAAGAAAGTATGCTATAGTAATGTCCCTGTATTAAAAGTGAAGTTGTATATCATTTAAAAAAATAACTCATCCAACAGACAAAGACAAACATGAAAAGTAAAAAAGACCATATGGTTCCAAAAGTAAATAATAGCAAGATGGTAGTTTTAACCCAGGTGTATCAATAATTACATTAAGTTAAAAGGATCTAAATGATTTAATAAAAGATAAAGATTTTCTTCTTAAAAATTTTTTCCAGGTTTATTGAGATATAACTGACATAACATTGTGTAAGTTCAAGTTCTATAACGTAGTGATTTGATATCTGTATATACAGTGAATTGATTACCACAGTAAGTTTAGCTAACATCCATCACCTCACACAGTTACAAAATTTTTTTATCTTATGATGAGAATTTTTCAGATCTACTCTCATAGCAACCTTCAAATGTCCAAAAAAGTATTGTTAGCTATAGTCATCATGTTGTACATTACAAGCTTAGAACTTATTTATTATATTATGTACCTTTTAACCACCTTCACCGAATCTCCCCCGGCCCCCCATCACCCCCACTGCCTCTGGTGGCCACAAATTTGATCTCTGTTTCTGAGTTTGGTTTGTTTAGATTTCACAGGTAAATGGGATCATGCCGTATTTGTGTTTCTCTGCTTAACAGCATAGCATAATGCCCTTAAGGTCCATCCTTGTCCTCGCAAATGGCAGGATTTCCTTATTTTTTTATGGCTAACAAGCTATTTGTGTGTGTCTGTGTGTGTGACATTTTCTTTCTTTATGCATCCAACGATGGACATTTAGGTTGTTTCCATGTCTTGGCTATTGTAAATAATGCCAGAATGAAAATGAAAATGCAGATACCTCTTTGGTGTATTGATTTTGTTTCCTTCAGATATATACTCACAAGTGGAACTTCTGGATCATATGGTAGTTCCATTTTTAAGTTTTTGAGAAACCTCCACACATCGTATTTCCATAGAGGCTGTACCAATATACATACCCACTAATGGTGCACAAGGGTTCCCTTTTCTCCACAACCTCACCAGCATTTGTTATTTCTTATCTTTTTAGTGATAGCAATTCTAAAAGTTGTGAGGCGATATCTCATTGTGCTTTTGATTTGCTTTTCCCTGATGATTAGTGATGGTGAACATCTTTACATGTATCTGTTGCCCATTTGAAAGTTTTCTTTGGAAAAATATCTATTCAGTTCCTCTAAACATTTTTAATTGGATTGTGTGGTTTTCTGATATTGAATTACATGAGTTTGTTTTATATTTTGGATATTAACCCCTTATCTGATTTGTGGTTTGCAAATAATTTCTCCTATGTCACTGCTTGTCTTTTCATTTTGTTGACTTTATTCCTGTAAAGAAGCTTTTTAGTTTGACCCAATCTACATTTTTATTTTTGATTTTGTTGCTTTTGCTTTTGGTGTCATATCCAAGAATCATTTCTAAGACCCATGTCAAGGAACATTTTCTCTACATTTTCTTCTAGGAGTTTTAAGTCTTTAATCCATTTCAAGTTAGTTTTTGTGAGTGGTGTAAGACAGGGCTGTCCAGTTTTCCCAACACCATTTATTGAAAATACTGTCCTTTCCACATTATATGTTCTTTGCTTCTTTGTCATAAATTAATTGTCCATATATGTGTGGGTTTATTTCTGGGCTCTCCATTCTGTTCCATTGATCTATGTGTCTGTTTTTCTGCCAATACATTGTTGTTTTGATTACTATAGCTTTGGTATAAGTTGAAATCAGGTAGTGTTCTTTTATTTCAGGATTGCTTTGGCTGTCCTTCTATTTCAGGATTTTATTTCTGGATTCCTTTTATTTCTGGATTTCTGGTTTTATTTCAGGATTCCTTTGTGTTTCCATACAAATTTTATAATTATTTGTTCTATTTCTGTGGAAAATGTCATTGGCATTTTGAGAGGGATTGCATTGCATCTGTGGATTGTTTTAGGTAATATGTACTTTTTAACAATAGTTTTTATAATCAGTAAGCATGAAACATCTTTCTGTTTCTTTGTGTCTTCTTCAATTTCTTTCAAGAATGTCTTATAACTTTTAGTATACAGGCTATTCACCTCCTTCATTAAATGTATTCCTAGGTAGTTTATTCACTTTGCTGCAATTGAAAATGGGATGGTTTTCTTAATTTCTCTTTCTGCTTTTGTTGTTAGTGTATAGAAATGCAAAAGATTTTTGTACATCAATTTTTTACCCTGAAACTTTACTGTATTCACTTATTATTTCTAAGAGTTTTGAGTAAAGTCTTTAGGATTTTCTATGTATAATGTCATGTCATATACAAATCGTGACAGTTTATTTCTTCCTTTCCAATTTGGAAGCCTTTTATGTTTTTCTTGCCTAATTGCTCTGGCTAGGACTTCCAATACTATGTTGAATAAGAGTGGTGAGAGTGGGCATCCTTGTCTTGCTCCTGATCTTAGAGGGATAACTTTCTTTTTTTCACTGTTGAGTATAATGTTAGCTGTGGGTTTGTCATATATGGCCATTATTATATTCCTTCTATATACATTTTATTGAAAGTTTTTTTTATCATAAATGTGTATTGAATCTTGTCAAATGCTCTTTCTGCATCTTTTGAGATGATTATATGATTTTTATCTTTTGTCTTATTAAGGTGGTGTATTATGTTGATTTTCAGATGATGAACCATACTTGCATCCCTGGATTAATCCCACTTGATCATGATTTATGGTGCTTATAGTGTATTGTTATATTTGGTCTGCTAAAATTTTGTTGCAGATTTTTGTATCTATTTTCATCAGAGATATTGGCCTGTAATTTCTTTTTTGCGTGTTTTCATTGTCTGGTTTTGGTATCATGGTAATGTTGGCCTTGTAAAATGAGTTAGGAAGGATTCCTTCCTCTTCAGTTTTTAGAAGGGTCTGAGAAGGGTAGGTACTAAATCTTCTTTGAATGTTTGGTAGAATTCACCTGTGAAGTTTTCTGGTCCTGAACTTCAGTTTTTGGAATATTTTTGATTACTGTTTTTAATTTTCCTTACTAGTGATCAGTCTGTTCAGATTTTCTGTTTCTTCACAATTCAGTCTGGAAAGGTTGTATTATTCTAAGAATTTCCCATTTCTTCTAGATTGTCCAATTTATTGGTGTATAGCTGTTCATAGCATTCTCTTATAATTCCTTGTAAGAAATTACATTGTAATTTCTCTTATCTCCTTTCTGATTTTACCTGAGCCTTCTCTCTTTTTTTTCTTAGTGAGTCTAACTAAAGGTTTGTCCATTTTATTTTTTCAACGAATGAGTTCTTAGTTTCATTGATCTTTTTCTTTTTTTTTTTTTTTAGTCTCTATTTCATTTATTTCAACTCTGATTGTTTTTTCTTTCTTTCCCTCTACTGACTTTGGGCTTCGTTTGTTCTTCTTTTTCTAGTTCCTTGAGGTGTGAGATTAGATTGTTTATCTGAGATTTTTCTTGTTTTTTGAGGTGGGCCTGTACTGCTATAAACTTCCCTCTTAGTACTGCTTTGCTGCATCCCATAGATTTTGGTATGTCATATTTCATTTTTGTTTTTCTTCAGGTATTTTGGATTTCTCGTTTGATTTCTTTGTTGACCCAGTAGTTATTCAGTGACATATCTTTTAGTCTTCAGATATTTCTGATTTTTCCAGCTTTCTTCTTGTAGCTGATTTCTATTTTTATACTATTATGATCAGAAAAGATGCTTGATATGATTTCAATTTCCTTAAATTTATTGAGACTTATTTTGTACCCCAACATATGGTCTATCCTTAAAAATGTTCCATGTGCATTTGAGAAGAATGTGGATTCTGTGTTCAGATGGAATGTTCTATTTAAGTCTATTAAGTCCATTTGGTCTAATGTTTCATTTAATGCCAGTGTTTCCTTGTTGACTTTCTGTCTGGATGACCTATTCATTGATGTAAGTGGGGGTTAAAGTCCCCTATTATTACTGTATTGCTGTCAATTTCTCCCTTTAGATCTTTTAATAATTGTTTTATATGTTTTGGTACTCCTAAGTTAGGTGCGTATATATTAATAAATGTTACGTCTTCCTGATGGATTTTCCCCTTTATCGTTACATATTGTCTATCTTTGCTCCTTACCTTTATTGGCTTGAAGTCTCTTTTGTCTGATATGACTATAGCTACACCTGATTTCTTTTGGCTTCTATTTGCTTGGAGTATCATCTTCCATCTCTTCACTTTTAGCCTATGTTTCTCTTTGGAGCTGAGTCTCCTGGAGGCAGCATATAATTAGGGTCTTATCTTTTAATCCATTCAGCCACTCTGTCCTTTGATTGGTGAATCCACTCCATTTATATTTAGGATGATTACGGATAAATGAAGACTTAGTACTGCCATTGTGGTTGCTCTGTATCTCTTTCATTTCTTTTTCCTTGTGTTTCTGTCTGCCATTTTCGTTTATTGGTTTCCTCTGATGTTTTTCTTAATTTACTTTGTTATGTTTTTAGTCTCTGCTCTAGATTTATGTTTTGTGTATAAAACGTCTCACAGATAAAATTATCCTTTTTCTGCAGATAGCATCTTATCTTCATTTGCTTATATGGGTTCTATCTTATTCCTCTTCCCCTTTTATGTTTTTGTTGTCTCAAATTATCCCTATTTATGTTGTGAGTTACCAAATTAAAATATCAATAGCTATAGTTATTTTTACTGCTTTTTTCCTCTTTAACCTTTATGCTATAACTACGTGTTTAACAACCTATTCTGATATAGACTTGCAATTTTCTGATTCTTTTTGTCTATTTATCATCTTAAAGTTTTGTGCGTTTTTACCTTTTCATTTCAGGTAGAAGAGCTTCTTTTAGTATTTCTTATAAGGGAGGTCTAGTGTTGACGAACTCCCTCAGCTTTTGTTTGTCTGGGAAAGCCTTTATTTCTCCTTCATATCTGCAAGATAACATTGCCAAATAGCATGTTCTTGGCTGACATTTTCTATCTTTCAATATTTTGAGTATGTCATTTTACTCTCTCCTAACCTATAGAGTTTCTCCTGAGAAACCTGCTGATAGCCTAATGGGAGTTCCTTTGCAGGTTACTGTCTTTTTTTCCTCGGCCTGCCTTTAAAACAAAAATTTTTTTAATAAAATTATTTATTTTTATTTATTTATTTTTGGCTGCGTTGGGTGTTCATTGCTGAGCATGGGCTTTCTCTAGCTGTGGTGAGCAGGAGCTACTCTTTGCTGGGGCGCTCGGGCTTCTCATTGTGGTGGCTTCTCTTGTTGTGGAGCACAGGCTCTAAGCGAGCAAGCTTCAACAGTTGTGGTGCATGGGCTTAGTTGCTCCGCGGCATGTGGGATCTTCCTGAACCAGGGCTCGAATTCATGTCCCCTGCATTGGCAGGCGAATTCTTAACCACTGCCCCACTAAGGAAGTCCCATTTGTATAACTTTTTAAAATTAGATTCTGCATATGAGTGATATCATATGATATTTTTCTTTCTCCATCTGACTTACTTGACTTAGTATGATAATCTCCAGGTCCGTCCATGTTGTTACAGATGGCATTATTTCATTCTTTTTAATGGCTGAGTAATATTCCATTGTATATATGTATCATATCTTCTTTATTCATTCATCTGTCGATGGACAATTAGGTTGCTTCCATGTCTTGGCTATTGTAAACAGCACTTCATTGAACACTGGGGTGCATGTATCCTTTTGAATCATGTTTTTCTCCAGATAAATGCCCAGGAGTGGGATTGCTGGATCATATGGTAGCTCTATTTTTATTTTTTTAAGGAACCTCCATACTGTCGTCCATAGTGGCTGCACCAATTTACATTCCCACCAACAGTGTAGGAGGGTTCCCTTTTCTCCACACCCTCTCCAGCATTTATTGTTTGAAGATTTTTTGATGTTGGCCATTCTGACCAGTGTGAAGTGATACCTCATTGTCGTTTTGATTTGCATTTCTCTAATAATTAGTGATGTTAAGCATCTTTTCATGTGATTTTTGGCCATCTATATGTCTTCTTTGGAGAAATGTCTATTCAGTTCTATCCATTTTTTGATTGGGTTGTTTGAGCACGGGCTCTAGGTGCATGGGCTTCAGTAGTTGTGGCTCGCGGGCTTAGTTGCTCCGCAGCATGTGGGATCTTCCTGGACCAGGGCTCAAACCCATGTCCCCTACATTGGCAGGAGGATTCTTAACCCCTGCGCCACCAGGGAAGCCCCTAAAATTTTTTTGACACTTTTAATATAATGTATCTTGGAGAAGCTTTTTTACCTTGAGATAATTAGCTGTTCTCTTAGCTTTGTTGAATTGTATATCCAATTCCTTCCCCTGGGAAGTTCTCAGCTATCATTTCTTTAAATAAACTTTCTGCTCCCTTTTCCTTCTCTTCTCCTTCTTGGATACCCACTGTCCCTATATTGCCTTTCCTAATGGAGTTGAAGAGTTCTCATACATTCATTTTTTAAAAATCTTTAGTTCTCTCTCTTTTATCTGAATCATTTCTTGGTTTATATCTTAGAGCTCACTAATTCTCTCTTCCATTTGGTCTGCTCTATTTCCAATGTTTTCCAGTGTATTCTTCATCTCATTTATTGAGTTCTTCAGCTCCAGAATTTGTTTGTATTTTTTTAGAGTTTTAATCTCTTTGGCAAGGTATTCTTTCTGCTCATTAATTTTATTCTTGAGCACATTGAACTGCCTTTCTGAGTTTTCTTATAGCTTACTGAGTTTCTTCATAACAGCTATTTTGAATTCTCTATCAGTTAGATCATAATCTTCCATGACTTTAACTTTGGTTTCTGGAGAATTTCCATTTTCTTTTTGTGACACCATGTTATCATTGTTTTTCATGGTTCTTGGTGTGTCGTTCCTCTACTGGCTCATTTGAAGTAGTGAACATCTTTCTTATTTAGGTAAAGCTTTTTTTTTTTTTTTTTTTTTTTACTTTCTTCTGACAATATAACAAGTTAGTAATTAGAGACCTTTCTTTTGTTTTGCAGTAGGTGATGCTAGCTCTCATTGTCCCTGCTTGAACCTCTGGGGTCACTGGTGATTTGCTGTTGCCAGTGTTGCTGGCATCATTGTCAGGAGCACCAAGATGGCAGCACCTTCCAGTGTTGCCTGAATCACAGGCACAACCACCACGATAGGGGGTGCAGGGTGGAGCTAAGGTCACAGGCATTTCTGTTGCATCCAGGGTTATTAGAGTTGCAGGTGTCACCACAGGCCGGGGTGGCCAGAGTTGCGGGTCCTGCTGCTACTGCTGCCTTGTTTCCTGAGGCTGCAGGCACCACTGTGGTTAAGAGACCAGAGTTGTGTGCACTTCCTCCCCTGCTGCTACTAGGTTATCTGGGGGTACAGGCTCAGGTACCACAGACAGGAGGCCAGGATCATGGGCACCACCTCTGCTGTCCCCCAGTTTGGCCTCCTTTATGTATTCCAGTACACCCACCTTCTGATGTACAGGTGTGGATTTCTGCAGCATCCTGGTGTGTTTGACAGAGGAACTTTTCTTGAGTTATGGCTGTTTTACTAGTAGTTGATTGAAAGGGGGAGGTAGAGGAAGCATCTCACACTGCCTTGATGCTGATGTCAGTCTCTTTGCATACTGATTTTTTTTTTTTATTGTGCAACTTTACAGAATTTGTTGATTAAATCTAACAGCTTTTTGGTGGAGTCTTTGGGATCTTCTATACATAAAAGTATAACAGCTGTAAATAGAGAAAATTTTACTTCTTCTTTCCAATACTGATGCCTTTTATTTTACTTTCTCACCTGATTGCTCTGGCTAGGATTTTCAGTGCTACGTTGAACAAGAGTGGCAAGAGTGGATGCCCTTGTCCAGCTCCTTTTCTTTGAGGGAAATCTTTCAATATTTTACAGTTTAGTATGATGTCAGCTGTGGGCTTGTCATAAATGGTCCTTGTTTATGTTGAGGCACATTCCTATACACCCAATCTGTTCAGAGTTTTTATCATAAATGTTTTATCATGATGTTAAATTTTGTCAAATGCTTTTTCTGCATCTGTTGAGATGATCATATGATTTTTGTCTTTCATTCTATTACTGTGATGTGTTTATTGATTTGCATATGTTGAACCATTCTTGTATCCCAGGGATGCTTTTAATGTACACAATATTATATATAAAAAACCCTAAAGACTCCACTCCAAAACTCTTAGAAATAATAAATGAATACAGTAAAATTGCAGGGTACAAAATCAATATACAAAAATCTTTCATTTCTATACACTAACAACAAACTAGCAGAAAGAGAAATTAAGGAAACCATCCCATTTTCAATTGCAACAAGATGAATAAAATATCTAGGAATAAATTTAATGAATGTTATCATTTCAGTGTACTGGAGAATTCAGTTTGCTACTATTTTCTTGAGAGTTTTTGCATCTATATGCATCAGGGATATTAGCCTGTAGTTTTCCTGTAGTATCCTTATCTGGCTTTGGTATCAGGGTAATGTTGGCCTCATAAAATAAGTTTGGGAGTGATCCCTCCTCTTCAGTTTTTGAAAGAGTTTGAGAAGTATTTGTGTTAATTCTCTAAACACTTGGCAGAATTCACCAGTGAAAACTTCCAATCCTGAGCTCTTTTTCATTGGGAGGATTCTGATTACTGATTCAATCTCCTTACTCATTACTGCTCTGCATAGATTTTCTATTTCTCTCTGATTCATCCTTGGTATGTTATATGTTGCTAGGAATTTGTTTCTTCCAGATTGTCCAGTTTGTTGGCATATAGATGTTTATAGTAGTCTCTTTTGATCCTTTGAATTTCTGTGGTATCAGTTGTAATGTCTCCTCTTTCATTTACAATTTTACTGATTTTAGTTTTCTTTCTTTTTTTGGTTAGTCTGGCTAAAGGTCTGTCAATTTTGTTTTCTTTTCAGAAAACCAAGTCTTAGTTTTGTGAATCTTTTCTATTGTTTTCCTATTCTCTAATTTATTTCTGCTTTAATCTTTATTATGTTCTTTCTTCTGTTAACTTTGGGCTTAGTTTCTTTTTCTTTTTCTAGTTCCTTTAGGTGTAAAGTTAGTTTATTTAAGATCTTTCCTTTTTTTTAATTGAAGTATATTTGATTTACAATGTATTAGTTTCAGGTATACAGCATACTGATTCAATATTTTATAGATTATACTCAATTTATAGTTATTGTAAAATATGGGCTTCATTCCGTGTGCTGTACATTGCATCCTTGTATCTTATTTTATATCTAGTAGTTTGTACCTCTTAATCCCCTTCCGATATCTTGCCACTCTCCCCACCCTTCTCCCCACTGGTAACCACTAGTTTGTTCTATCTATGAGTCTGTTTCTTTTTTGTTAGTTTATCACTTATTTTTTTTTATGTCTATTAGGTTAATTTGTTCTATATTGTTCAAATTTGATGTTTCCTTATTGTCTGGATGATATATCCATGGTTAAGAGTGAATTAAGTCTTCAATTATTATTGCATTGGTATATATTTTCTCTTTTGGTTTTATTTGTATTTGCTTTACCTATTTAGTTGCTCCAATGTTGGGTGCATTTACAGTTGTTATATCTTCTTTATGGATTGAGCCCTCTATCATTATATAGTGACTTTTTTGTCTTTTTTGAGCAATTTTAGTTTAAAGACTATTTTGTATGATATAAGTGTAGCTACTACTGCTTCCTTTTCTTTTCTTAGATTAATCTTTTTCCATCCCTTCATTCTCAGTCCATGCGTGTCTTTAAAGCTAAAGTGATTATCTTGTAGGCAGCGTATCATTGGATCATGTTTTTTTTTTTTAATCCATTCAGCCATTCTGTGTCTTTTGATTGGAGAATTTAATCAATGTACATTTAAAGTAATTACTGATAATTAAGGATTTACTATTGTCATTTTAATTGTTTCTGATTATTTTGTAGGTTCATTGTTCCTTGCTTCTCATCTTGCTGCCTTCCTCTTTGATTTTATGACCTTTTGTATTTGCAGGCTTTGACTTCTTTATTATAATTTTTTAATTACCACAGGTTTTTCCTTTGTGGTTACCAAAGGCTTACATAAAATATGTTATATTTATAGCACCCTATTTTACTTCAGTAGCATTAAGATCTATAGCATTTTTAAACTTTACACTTTTATTTCTCTCCCTTCATATTTTAGGTTATTGATATCACAAATTACATATTTTTTATACTGTGTATCCAACAATGAATTTTTGTAGTTATGGTTATTTTTAATTCATTTGTTCTTTATCTTTTAACCTAGAACTGTAGATAAGTTATACAGCACCAGTACAATATTAGAGAATCTAACTTTGACTTTGACATATTTACCATTACCAGTGAGTTTTACACCAACCTTCAGATGCTTTTACAGTATTAACTACCATCTTTTTGTTTCCACTTGAAGAAATCTCTTTAGCATTTCTTGTAAGGCAGGTCTTGTGATGATAAACTCTCTCAGCTTTTGTTTGTTTCAGAAAGTCTTTATCTCTCCATTTCTGAAAGGCAGTTTTGTCAGGTATAGTATTCTTGGTTGACAGGTTTTTTTCTTTCAGTATTTTGAATATATCATCATATTGTCTCCTGACCTGAAAAGTTTTTTTGAGAAATCAACAAATAATAAATGGCCTGTAAAAAAAAAAAAAAAAAAAAAGCAGAGTGAAAGCAGCAACAAAAGAAGAGAGCTCCTTGGCAGCCAAAATGATATTGTACTGAGTAATGTTCTAGGACAGCTCCATGAAGTTGTAAGAACAATAATACCCTCTACAGACAGAAAAGCATGCATCAGTGGAGAGTCTCAACTTTGTGTAGTCTTTAGGGTGTTGATGTTACACTTGGTTTGTCAACATCAGATGATGGATTGGTATAGCCTTCAGATGGGATCATGTCAACTAGGGACCACAGATCATCAAAGCAGTGGGAAATGGGGAGGTGGGACACAAATTTTTTTTTCTTATAATAACACGGTAGCACTCATCCCAAATACTGGAAAGAAAGAAATTGAGCACGTTTGGTCACTGGAGGCAGCAGAAAGGGGAAATTTTATCCTCTCTTCTCTCTCCACCCCCACAAGGAAAATACAGTTCTCTGTATTTACTTTCTTCATCATCATAAGCTAGAAAACTCAGATTCCTTTTTGATTCTGCTTTTCTGATTAATCCCCATGTCCAAACAGTTACTAGATACTAAGCTTTCTACAAAATGTCCTATGTTTATTACTCTTGTCTTTGTTCAGGTCTTTATAATCTCTAACCTATATGAATATATTCCTTCATGCAATCACCCAGTATTTTTTGATCACCTATCTCGTTTGGACCCGTGGTAGTCATGAGAGAAGCACTATGGTGAAAAAAGATAGATATGGTCTGTTCCCCATGATGATTGTGCGCTGTGGTTAATAGTGTCAAATGTTTAGGCAACGACGAGTACAGTGGTGAGAAAGAACAGAGACTTACAGCAGTCCCTAGGAGAGTCATCTATTCTAAATTTAGGATATCAGGCTTCTTAGAAGAATTGTTTCTAAACTAAAATCAGAAGGATACAGCACGAGTAAATTAGTCAGATAGAATGAAAATACCTGGATGTAAAAAATTGTGAAAAAGAGCAGCAAACTGAAAATTATTTTTTAGTATATGTCAGAATAAAATGCTTAAAAATGAAATACAAAAATTAAATGGTACTTTTTTCTTCTAGGCTTGTGTGTGTACACACAATACATATCACATATGTGTGTGTATGTATATCTCCACACACATATACATGATCAAATATATGTGTATATATGACTATATATAATTATAGTTATCTACTTCTTTAGAAACATATATATTTAGATGACTACTTACTGAATTTTACATAGCTGAAACATTCCTTTATATCTAGAAAGAATTTTGGAGGAAAATGAGGGCAAATTATCCCCCACTTGCAGGGACAATTCAGAAGCATATGGAAAGTCAACAAGGTAAATATGGCAGAGTTCTTCCTGTGTTTGCTGACGAGTAACAGGGCAGCACCATATGCTTCCATGTATATTACCCCAGGAGGGCAGTGCCATATGTTCACACGTATGTCACCCTCGTTTGGCCTACTGTATAAGACAGTGTCCCAAGGGGTATGCTGAAAGGGGAAAGAGAAAGCAGCCACAACGTGAGTATGAGGATGTGGTGTGTTTCCTCTGCTGACAGATTTTGTTAGACCATCATTCAGTTGGCAAGCACCCAGAACAGCTGCTTTACCCTGGAGCAAAGGTCTTTGTGATATTACAAAATCTCCCGGATGAGTGAGACAGTGGAGTGAAGGTGATGTACCCTTTGGGAGTGGACTTTTCCTCCCTAGTGTGACATGCAGAAAAGGCAATAACTACCATCTAAGACTTAACACTCACAGAATTTTGATCTCACTCTCTTTCCTTTGCCAGTAAGTTTTTATAAAATGGATGAACATCTATTTGCACATAAGTGAAATCCTTCATATTTAAAAGGGGCAGAATAAGAGAATGAGGAATTTAAAGAACTCTGTTGTTGACAGTTTGTTTTATTATAATTTAGTAATTAAATATCTGTGTTGTTTAACTATCAAAATTGATGTCTGACTTCTTAGGTATATATATCAAGTCTGTATTATGTTATAGTTTGGGCCAGATTTATGTTCTGTCTTACCAGAAAGTGGCAAAAATGAGGGAAAGCATTTCACAAACTCCTAAGTGACTCATAATGATTCATAGGCTCTGTAGAGCCTGCTGAAAAGTTACATGGTTTTATTTATCTTGTATACAGGCATCAGGAATAGATGGAGAGCTTATTGTAAAGCCAATCTCAAAATGCCTTGGCCTCTTAGCTATATTTCCTTTATAGAATTTATAGATATATTAATTTATCTATATTTAATACTATATTTGGCTTTCTAAAATTAAGTCATTCAAATATATTTAAATAATTAATGAAATACTATTGAAGTTTATATTTACCAGTCGATACACATGGAGAAGATGTTAAAAGGTTCATAAATCCAGTTCGTACTATTACAATTAATGAAATATAATTAGGATCATTTTTTCAATGCTTTCTTCTACATTTCTGCTTCCATCAAAACAATATAAGGTTAAACCAGTAATAAAGTTAATAGCTCTGTTCAGTAATCGAATTCAAGTTTTGTGTCACAAGAGAAAAGTTTGAATCTCAAAGTAGAAGATTTTCCTCTGTTATTTTTAGGGAAACATAATTTGAGATCTACATTTGGAAGAATCTTTCATTGTTGGAAAACTCTGAAGTAGCTATCTGGGTTTTACCAGAAAAAAAATAGGTATTATTATCCCTTATTTTAAATATGTAAGTTAAAACTCTCAGGAAGGTTTAATAACTATTCTGTATAGCTAGTAAGCAGGCAGTACCAAGCTATAAACCCAGGTCCATTTCACTACAAGAGAGATTTATTTTCCCACCACACTCTGTTTTGTGTTATGTAAATGGATCAATGCTTCTTCATTTGTTTTCTCACGTAGACAGAGAGACAGCTGTGAGATGCATCTAAGACTCCTTAAAAAGTCCTGAGATATTGAGCCCAGTCATCCATCTACCTTAATAATAAATTCTTGTGTTTCTTCCTCCTTCCTCTTTCACTCCCACCGTTCTTCACTACTATTATTTGTGATTACTTCTCACAGTACCTTCAAGGAAGCTGGAGTCTCTGGCTCTCCTGTCTTAGATACCTTCTCTTACCTTTTTTACTCCTTATTTTTTTTCTGGAGCCTCTCAAATGATTTCCTTCCAAATCAACTACTTGCACATGAATCTTTTTCTCAGAGTCTTTCTGGAGAAAGCTTAAAGTAAGTACTTTTTAAAAACTCCCTTTCTTTCATTTTTCTCCTTCTCTTCCAATCCCATTTTTTTTTTTAATAAATTTATTTATTTATTGTTGGCTGTGTTGGGTCTTCGTTGCTGCACGCAGGCTTTCTCTAGTTGCGGTGAGCGAGGGTTACTCTTCCTTGCGGCGCGCGGGCTTCTCATTGAGGTGGCTTCTCTTGTTGCGGAGCACGGGCTCTAGGCAAGTGGGCTTCAGTAGTTGTGGCACGCAGGCTCGGTAGTTGTGGCTCACGGGCTCTAGAGCACAGGGTCAGTAGTTGTGGCGCACAGGCTTAGTTGCTCCACGGCATGTGGGATCTTCCCGGACCAGGGCCCGAACCCGTGTCCCCTGCATTGGCAGGCGGATTCTTAACCACTGCGCCACCAGGGAAGTACCCCCAATCCCATTTCTTATTGGAAGCCTTTCCCTTCTTAATAGGCACTCAGGGTCCTCATGGTCTCTCTATATTTGCTTTCTATTAAAACGTGCCCTCACAAAAGGATATATTAATCTGATTTACTCTGGAGAGTAAATTATCAGTACTAATAAGACTTAGGGTCTTATGCCTCTTTGCAGCACTTGAACTTTAGCATAGGGGCCAGATTGTACCCAATGTTCTAAAACTCTGATCATAGAATTTGTTATCTTTAATACTGGGGATAGAAGCTTTTAAAAGGTTGGTGATGAGGGACTTCCCTGGCGGTCCAGTGGTTAAGACTCCATGCTTCCACTGCAGGGGGCGTCGATCCCTGGTTGGGGAACTGGGATCCCGCATGCCCTGCAGCGTGGCCAAAAACAAAAACACAAACAAAAAAAGTTGATGTGAGTAGGAGCCTGTCTAAAATCATAGCTAATAAATAGTCATCTATCTTCCTTCTTACAAAATTCTATGAAGTAACTGAAAATTATATTCATATAGCTTTCATCAACATACATATTCCTACAGTTTGTTTTTTTACATTCAAAAACAATTTATGAACTCAAAACATTATAAAATATATTTTTTCTTAAGCCCCAAAGCCATCTTTTCTCAGCCTACATGGTAATTTTGTTCTGAATGGTTATAGTTTTCACTAGGTAAAGTTAGTTTTTTCATGATACCTGACCAACTGTCTATCATAGCATTCTTTTTGAAAAGAATAATAAAAGTACCGCAAAAAGAAAAGCAACTCACTCAGGTGGACAAAAAAACAGACTCACGGGCATACTCAATATGATTAAATAGCAATAAAAAAAGATCGTTGCAATACACATGAAGAAGCTCAGATGGCCAATCTGATGCCACAATTTGCATGGTGTGTCACAACTCAAACTCTGAGTGGTAAACATGGCATCAGTTTAGCTATTGGCAAGAGTATGAGAACATGGGAGAAGCTGTTAGATCACACAGCCTGTGATGTTTCCCCACTGCAGTCTGACTCGCTCAGATATCACTGTGCCAGAGTAAACAGGAAATCACTCCAGACAAATATCATCAGAGCATCCTGTTCCTAAAATGCCTAGCAGAGTTTAGTACATAGAAACAATACTTTGATAGGCTCCATCCATTGTAAGTCAAAAGGCTTTGACAGTCCCTCACTAATCTCTATCTGGTCTCTCAATAAACCAAATGGAAATCAATTTTCTAAGTTAGAATTTGGTCTCAGAGTTCAAGGAAATATGACACAGATGCTTAGAAAACAAGTTCAAAAGAGGACAAGAGGATTTAAAATACCTTGAAGATCAACAGGTTCAATGCTTAAAGTAATCTGCTGCGGCAAATGTAAGTTTTTATAAAATTAAACCCACATATGGCAAATTTCAGAACATCTCCTGTATCCTTGCTCTGACTCTGATGAAGAAAAGAGACTTAAGAGAGCCAACGATATTTTCTCAGTAATTGTTACAGCTTTTATTCTTAAAATGAAGTGTAGAAATTGATGTAAAAGAGTTGAATTCATCAACTTTAATTTGAGAATTCCTTAGTTTAAAAGAAAACTCCACCCAAAAAAGTTAAAAAATTATGTCAACACAAAAACCTGCCTTCTAGGTGAATGCATAAATAAACTGAGATGCATCCAGACAATGGAATGCTATTCAGTGCTAAAAACAAATGAGCTATCAAGCCATGAAAAGATATGCAGGCAACTTAAATACATAGTACTAAGTGAAAGAAGCCAATCTAAAAAGGTTAAACTGTGATTCCAACAACATGATATGGAAATGACAAAACTATGGAGACTTAAAAAGATCAGTGGTTGCCAGAGTGGAGGGAAGAGATGCATAGAATGAACACAGAGGATTTTTAGGGCAGTGAAAATTCTTTGTACAGTGTTAGAATGATGGATATATGTCATTATACATTGTCCAAACCCACAGCATATGTAACACCAAGAGTGAACACTAAGGTAAACTGTTCACTTTGGTTGATGATGACGGGTCAATGAAGGGTCAACCTACTGAAAGTTTACCATTCTGCTGATTGATTTGGTAATGGAGATGCTATGCATATGAGCAGGCAGGAAATATACTGGAAATCTCCGCCCCCCCCCAGTTTTGTTGTAAACCTCAATCTGCTCTAATAAAATCTTCTAAAAATATTGAAAACTATTTGAATATTCAAAATATGCGAGGTGGATCAAAAAAGGTCTTGCTGCAATTTATGTCAAAGAGTGTTCTGCCTATGTTTTCCTCTAAGAGTTTTATAGTGTCTGGCCTTACATTTAGGTCTTTAATCCATTTTGAGTTTGTGTATGGTGTTAGGAAGTGTTCTAATTTCATACTTGTACATGTAGCTGTCCAGTTTTCCCAGCACCACTTACTGAAGAGACTGTCTTTTCTCCATTGTGTATGCTTGCCTCCTTTGTTGTAGATTAATTGACCATAGATGTGTGGGTTTATTTTGGGGCTTTCTATCCTGTTCCATTGACCTATATTTCTCTTTTTGTGCCAGTACCATACTGTTTTGGTCACTGTAGCTTTGTAGTATAGTCTGAAGTCAGGGAGCCTGATTCCTCCAGCTCAGTTTTTCTTTCTCAAGATTGCTTTGGCTATTCGGGGTCTTTTGTGTTTCCCTACAAATTGTAAAATTTTTTGTTCTAATTCTGTGAAAATGCCCTTGGTAATTTGATAGGGATTGCATTGAATCTGTAGATTGCTTTGGGTAGTATAGTCATTTTCACAATGTTGATTCTTCCAATCCAAGAACACGGTATATCTCTCCATATGTTTGTGTCGTCTTTGATTTCTTTCATCAGTATCAGTTTGATAAATTAATTACACTATCATCCACATAATGCAATGTAAATTTTGGCATTATCATTAAAATGATAATGAAGATGTACATTTGCTGGCCTAAAAGTATGTTCTCTTAATAGTATAAAGGAAAAACTTATACAAAAACCATGCAGTACACAGTCCCATTTTTGTTTAAAATATGTGTGTGTGTGTCTAGGGAAAAAATATATATATGGTATTTCTATAGTACGGTTATAGGTTTTTTCAAATTTTTCAATAATATATACTTTTTGTGTTATCTGGATTTTTTATAATGCCATACTTATATTAGAAAAGGTTATGTTTTTCTAGAATGACTGTAATTGGAAAAATAAACCTACTTTGATTTTTAATTTAATTCTTAAAATTAGTCATTCATGAGAGGGAAAAGAAAGAAAATGCCAGTTCTTGAACATTTGGAATAAATACTTTTTATTTATAAATTTTCTTTTTTCCGATTCTTGAGATAAAAATCAACTAATCAATACACAGTCACTGGGCTGCTATGAGTGGCTTGTCTTGAGTTTACATTTACAACCATTTCCGAGGTCTGTAAAGAGCCTGATCTTTTGGCTATCTCAACTAATGTCCTAGAGAAGGATGCTGATAAGTACAGTTTGGGTTATATATCCTCCTCTGGACCCATCAGTTGTAGCCAGGGGGAATTGTACCATGAAAGAAACAAGACTGCTAAGAACTGAACACTTTAGGGAGAGGCAGGATGTTTTCAGAGTAAATGGTAGCAATTCACTTGTTGCCCAGGACAGTTATTAACTGCTTTTTTCTTGGCCCTGTATTTGTTACAATGGGGGATAAAGAATAGAACATACTCTCTGTTTTACAGAAGCTTGTAATCCTGTTAGGGGGAGAATAACTTTAATATTATTAGAATTTTCACCTAAATAATCAGATTTCTATAAAGAGCTCTAAAAACAAACTGTTATGCAATAATTACCTGGTATTTTATCATGTGTAACAACTTCATTAGAATATTGAAATAGCAGATCTTACCATTTCCCTTATCAATAGTATTCAAGGAAATGTAGAAGGTTTTCCAAGTATAACTTTCTGCTTTTACTGGGATCTGCATAAAGAAGTAATTAGCTTTCTAATGAAATGAAATGGTTCTGATATTTGAAACTATAAAACTGCAAATATGTAAAGAGGGATTTAGTTTATGGCCTTCATATAAAATATGCTAAAGACTGAAGTAGTATGACTGCTTATTAATCAATTTCTTAGTCAGTGAAATAAAAATTTAACAACAGTATACATCCTTTAATGTTTTCTTTGGTTTTGAGTTGGTGATCATTAGCCTTGACCACACATGTAATAAAAACTCCTGTATAATGTTACTTTGCAAATAATTTCAACTCTACTACAGCTTGTGATATCTGTCCTGTCAAAGGAAGAAAGGTGTCTGAAAGTGACTTCTAAAATTTGTCCTAAAGCTCAGTCATCATCTTATAGGATGGAAGTGTCTGACATAGTTTAGGACTAGGCTAATCTAGGTTTTCCATACAGAACTGATTGTCTTTTACCACAATGAACTGTACATCAGTATCAATACACAAAGAAAGGCATCACCCTTCTCTCATAGTAGACTGGGAATATCTTGCCAGTTGGGTCTTTTTTTCTCTGTTAACCCGTGTCTGGCACACTAGCTGCTCAATATAGGTTAAAGAAATGATTGTTGAATTTTTGATAAAGTGGTGAGCATACACTCAATGAATGACAATAATTTCTATTGGTGATTTTGTGAAATACCACCTTTAGTTATGCACTGATTCCATATTTATTTATCTCCTTCCTTAGGATAAAAACATGAAGGAGGTGATAGCACATACTAGACAAAAAAATAAAAGCTATCATATTTACTTACTGCCTTTGCTTAGTAAAATTATAGCTCTACAGATGAGAAATTAATACTGGGGGAAAAAATTAAAGAGAAACTAAGAAGCCATTGATTACTGGTGTTCAAAGATGTTTAGATGCATGCAAAGAACATGGCTGGTGAATTGGATTCACAATATGTATTTTACTTTATAATAATCTCCAGAAGAAGTTTTAAGTTTTAATGTTTAATGTTTAAAATATAAAAAATATATTTTTAAAAATATATTTTATTTTAAAAAATAAATAATACTAGATTAATTTGTGTTGATATATTCAAAATTGGTGAGGTACTTTAGGAATGAGTAGGCTGTTTCATTGGTCACCTATGGTATCATAATACTACTTTGTATATTCTAAGATTTTCTTCCATGAAGATGAGACTCTTTTTTTAAAAACCAAAATTTCCCAGGCGTAGTAAATAAGAACCATAAACCTATGTTCAGCTTGCTAATAATGAATTGTTCAATTTCAAATTGAATCACATTCAACTTAGTTCCAGCTTTTTTCCCCAATATCAGTGGATTGATGCTGGGTCAACTAATGGATTGATTATCTGTGCCAATTAAATATGAAAATTTGATTGTGATCTTAATTGTAATAAACCAATGGTTTTTTGAAGCATAGCAGGTACATATTCTACTGCCATTTAAAGGATACTATGTTGTCACTTTCCTGAAGCATCAAGAAATGAACTATTTCATTGAATCATACAAATCTGTCTGTTCCCCAAAGAGGTAGCAATTATTTAAGATTAGTAGAGGTGAGAAAATAGGCAAATGAATTTTTAAGGACCTGAGATTCTAATAATGACCTAGTGATAATCTAATGAAATTCTAGTTATGAAATATGTTGAGGATGGTAAGGAGACTTTCCAGGTGCAATTTCCAGCTGCAAACAGGAAGAGCAAAGGAAAGTCTTTTCTTGTAACTGCATCTGTTGCTAAATCCTCTGTTTCCCTTCTATAAATGCCCCCAAATCCCTTCCTCAAAATTCTTTGTTCATATTTTAATCCAGGCCATGATAATCTTTTAGTTTAAATGTTTAAATAGACTATCAGCAAAGTGAATCTTTGCTGTCAACCTGTCAAAGCAATTTTTGTGTCACTGTCAAAAGCCTGAAATAATGTATGATGAGAGTATACATCACACTTAGATACCCTCCTCTTTTTTAAGGCAAAGTTCAGGTCCATGGAATTTAGTGAGAGTAGTGATACCAACTGCCATCATTTTAACCTGCACTTTTACTGCCCCTGGTAGTACTGGTGATAAAATCCAATATGATTAACATAGCCTGGGGCTAAGAACCAGACTCTGGCATGAGGCCCTCTGGGTTAGAAGCTTGGCTCCTTCACTTATTAGCTATGCAAACTTGGACACATTTCCTAGGCTCTCAATTACTCAGTTTCTTTATAGGGATTAGATTATGTACTTTGTAAAGTTTCATTAGATTTAATAAATTAATCTACCTAAAGCACTTAAAACAGTACCAGTTACAGAGTTAAGTGTTACATAACTAAATGTTCAATAAAATAATTAGGATGTTATTTCTTCCCTAAAGTGTTAATATTTCTTAATATAATTTCTATAAAATAGCTGTAAAGTTCATTGATCACATAACTCTTAAATCAGTTTTTAGTCTTACAACTTGAAGTTTACATAATGAGCATTTCATCTGTGTTTCTAGATATTTCTGAATTTTCAAAAAATTGTTTTTGAAATTATAATTATGGCTCTGACGAACCCCAACAATAGTGTACTTTCTTGGATTTTTACTAAATTCAGTCATCACCTGAATTTGAGTATCAGTATTCCTCACAATTTATTTGGGTAATTCTTTACTTACTATTTCAGTTATCTATTACTCAGTAATTATATCTGAGTAACAAACCTCAAAACAACCATTTCATATTTCTCATGTTTAGATCTGGGCAGTTCTTCTGCTAGTCTCTTCTGGAATCATTCATAAAGCTGTAGGCATTTGACAGCTCAACTATGGTGGGTAGATCCCACACGACCTCACTCACATGTCTGGTGCTGCAAATGGGATTTCTAAAACGGCTGGAAGCTCCCAGCTTTTCTTTTCCTCTCTCTTTCTCTCTCTGTCTCTCTCTGTCTTACTTTCACCCTCCAGTTCTTCTTTTCCATGTGGCCTCTCATGTTCAAAGAACTTGACATCCAAGGTAGTCTCAGTCACTTCTGCAACACTCTCTCCATTAAAACAAGTCACAAGTCCAGCCCTAATTCAAGAGCAGGGGAAATAGGCTCTAGCTTCTGATAAGAATGGTAAAGTCATTTTGCAAAGGGGCATGGTAGGAATTATTACAGCTATTTAAAAAAATCTACCAATCTGCCTTTTGGGCACAGCAACTTGCTTCTTTCCCACTTGCAAAATATACTTTTCCCTTCCAACACACTGTCTCCAATCACTTTGTATTCAATTATGACTTCAGGCTGGACATTCTAGTCTCACGTTCTCAATCAGGTCTGAATGTGGATGAGAATCCTCAGGTACAGTTGCTCACTGTGGTTGCTCTTGGTCTAGAGACCTGTGGGATTAAAAGACAAGTGAGCTGACTCTCAGACACCCAACATACAATGAGAGACAACGAGAATACAATCTCAGTAACACTCCATTCCAAAGAGGAAGGAATAAGGAACACATAGCAACCAGAGGTCCATAGCAATTCCGACATCCAGACAGGCACATGCTTTCAGGTTTCTATATTTAAAGGCCACATTTTCTTTCTTGTGACCCAGGAAGCCTTTTCCAGCCACTAGGACACTCCACTTGTAGGTCCTTGTGCCTGCAGATCTCTTTGTCAAGATCTTCATGTGAGTGGCTACTATCCTTCCAATCTTGGGACAAGAGTCAGCTCTGCTTAGAGGTTGATATTGACAACCCTACTTACAGTTGTATCTCTCCCTCTCATATTTCCTTCACAGAATTTACAACATTCTGTAATTATCTTCAATATTGATGTATTTGCTCAAATACCATATAAATTATAGTTTACACTTAACTATATATTAAATACTAAATTCCATCCATAATAAAAACTCGTAAGAGCACAAACTCTGTTTCTTTCCTATTTACTAAATTATTCCCAGAGTTTAACACAGAACCTAGTACTTCAGAGATGATGAATAAATATCTAGTAAATGAGCAAATGAGATCTTACCACCCTACAAGACAGATGTTTCACTGTTTTAATGATGAGGAAACTGAGTGAGGTCTGCACAAGTTAAATAACTTGCCAGAGGTCACACACATCTGGTCGAGAGCAGAAGCCAGCTTCCTGCCAGCAACAGGTTATTCCTACAATTTCCCAGTCTTTATAAATGGATAAGTGCATGTCCTTCTGAAGGTTGACATTGTTTCAGAATCTTCCCTTCTTGCATCACTTCACCATTTCATGTAACATCAGGTCATACTGTATCAGACAGCTCAAGAAGAATGCCAGGGACTTTCACCTTGTTCTCCCTTTCTGTCTATAACCTTTTTACAGACACTGTATATTATTTAATAAGTGAGAAAATGGGAACTGGCAGATGAACCCACCCTACAGTGAAGGAAGAGACAGTGAGCACATGTCGTCTGCCTACTTTCCAGTGGATCGGAGTCAGCCTGTGGCCCCCTCTTGGAAAGGGTGTATGTTTCTTTATTCTTTCTCCTTATCCTTAGATAATGCTCACTCATCTCACATCTCAATTTTGATTTCTAACCCTAAAATGTGTGAGAAATTTCAAATGTGAAAACCAAATTTTTATATTAGTCTTTCCTTAGAGATGCATCACTGTTTAAAAAAGAAGCCAGTACCGAAACACCATTAGTACAACTGCAAAGAGATTTTAGAAACTTTAGAAACTAAAATCCCATCTTTCACGGATGAGCTGAAGTTTCAAAGGCAATAATAATCTCACCTGAACACACACAGACACACACACATTCCTGTGGATGCAAAAGGGGAGTGCAGATCTATTCAAATCTATTGTCATCATTAGTAATAAGTAAAATGATCCCGGTACTATTTTTGGTAATTCTTATTGTTTACTTAGCTTTGCAACAAATCTGTCAGATAGTTACCTGCATTCCTGTTTTAGAGGTGAGGACCCTGTGTCTCAAGGGCTAATAAATGTTAGTGATTCAAGTATTTTCTAAAGTTTTATCACACCATCCTAGGAAGTCTTGCTTTCATCCTATGATATGAAAACTAATGAGATAATACAATTTAAGGCAATAAAGGAAGATCAGAGCGCTGGTGTGCACCAGCTCTAGTTAATGAAGAAGATAAAGCTTTGTTCTTTGCAATATGTTTTTTTTTTCTTCTTTTTCTGAAGAAGGGAGTGACAAAGTCCACTCTCCTAAAGGCATTTTTAGGGTAATTACTCATTAGATAATAAAATTATTTAATTAATGCTTACTGTAAATACCACTACCTAATTTTTATTAGATCCACTAAACACTAAACATATAAATTAACAAAAATAACAGTATATTTTTCCCATTCAATCCAAGTAGGCATTTCCACCATTAACATAAACTGTGTAGTACCAGTTAGGATACTTTTAGCAGCAATTCACAGAACGATCAACACAAATTGCCTTTTTAAATGAAGGGAAATTCCCTATCACATACCAGAATGTCCAGAGGTTAGTGTGGTGATGAAGCCATAGGTATTGTATAAGCAGCTACTTTAAAATTTTATTAAAAACAACCAACAAATTATTTTGCTTTGACCTCCACTGAAATGTTATAATTTAGTTTGAATAATTTCTATGTGCCGTGACCATATATTTAGGAAGGACATATATTCTTAGTGGCATCACTGAGTATTTGTGTCATATTGGGTAATATTCATAAGCTTTCTGCCTATTAATTTCCTTATCTGCAAATACTAATGGTACACACCTTATAGATCCTTGTGAGTAACTGATAAGAAAATTCATGAAGAGTGTTTACCACAGATCCTGGCAAGCGGTAAGCAGTATATAAATGTGAGATACTATTATAATTGCTTCCAATTTGGTTTTTTAAAGCAACTCTATTGAGGTATATTTTACACAAATAAAATTCAACCATTTCAAGTGTGTGATTCACTGGTTTTAGTAAGTTTACTGAGTGGGTGCAACCATCATCACAACCCACTCATTTTTAATACTCTTATCTAAAAACTTCTGATTCACCTTAAAAATCTATAAAATGGAAAAATAGGATGGCTGCCACTATTAAATGAGGCTTAGTATAGAGATATGTGTATGCATATGTATATACAGTTAGCTCGATAGAAAACGTACATAAATATTACCTAGAACTTAGAAGAATTAGGCAAAATTTCATCTTTCTCCACTGTATCTAAATTGAATTTGTGAAATAATTAAGTTTCTTCAATAATTTAAGAATTTCTTTATTCCATGAAATTATAAATATACTTTTCACTAAGATATGTTCAAAATCGTGTGTGTGTGTGTTTGTATGCATGCGTCTATGGCAGCAACAACCAACATTTCTTTCCAAAATGAATGAATATATTTCATACAGGAGAAGCCAGAGTTTAGGTTGTGTCCCTTGCAGAAGATCCTGAATATATGTTTGTTACTCCATCCTGTTCCCCCCTCTTCACTTTCTATTAGTCAAAAAACATAAAGAATTTTGAGAAGTAGGCGTGGAAAAAACAGAGAAAGTTTAGGTGTTAAGTTTAATATACATACTTAGGATATATGTAGTCATCAATTATATATTATATATTAGTATTATTCTATACATTGTTTTATATGTAATATATAATAATTATTTGGAAAATGAAGCAAATGAGGTTGGAAAAGTATTCAGGACCCAAAATTTACAAAAAAAACTTTAAAAAATATAGCTGTTTACTTAGTTTTCCAAGGTTAATAATTCTCACTATTTTATGAGACATAGTTGCTTTTTTATACTATTATTACTGCTTTATTGGTACAAGAATATTGAAAAAAGAACATTCAGTGCCTTGTTTCCAAGAAATAATACAAAATATAAGTCCTGAAAAATACAAAATACAATAGTAAAAAATACAATAGTAAAACACCACCCCCTCCTCCACCAGACCCCATTACAGTTCAATTTCACTGCCTGTTTAAAGCTTTCTTTGCATTTTCTTTTGCTTTAAGTTTCTTCTGCTGCTGTGGTCAAAGTCACTAGTTATATTTAAGATTATCTTGCTCAGGCAGGGATTCTAATTATAACTTTGAGTATGTTAAGTAAATACCAACTACATATTAAGGGCCAAATTCTGGCCTTGAATTTAAACAAAGAATTTATACTTTCTTCAATTAAACCTGAACATTTAACACATTTATTACAAAAAGTCCTTAATGTTGAGGTTTGTACACACACATAATGATAAAGCTGTCTAGAGAAATGAAACATTCTGTTAAGTATGATTTAAACTGGACATTAGGTGTGACCAAAAAATAGTCCATGAGCATCTTTCTATTTTACATTGAGCCTCTCAATACTAAAATTCCAAGGCTAATGGGATTGACTTATAGAGATCTAAATATCATAAGTGTCAAAACTTTCGGTTTTGGAATATTTTTCCCTTTTTTTCATGTCTTGGGATTCCTCTAGACAGGGTGAAAGATTAATCTCATAGACAGAAAGGATAGGAAGCTTTTACCAAGAGAAGCTGGCCTTGTCACTGGGGATACTAGCAAACCATGTGGGGCTTAGGAGGGAACATCAGTAACAATAAATATCTTGAAACTCTAGCAAATAAGGTTTAAATATCTACCCATTGGTAATAATCTTCTAGTAGGATATTTATATAAGATGACATAGTTTTTGGTTTTTGTCTTAACATCTTTATTGGAGTATAATTGCTTTACAATGGTGTGTTAGTTTCTGCTTTATAACAAAGTGAATCAGTTATACATATACATATATCCCCATATCTCTTCCCTCTTGCGTCTCCCTCCCTCCCACCCTCCCTATCCACCCCTCTACGAGGTCACAAAGCACCGAGCTGATCTCCCTGTACTATGCGGCTGCTTCCCGCTAGCTATCTATTTTACATTTGGTAGTGTATATATGTCCATGCCACTCTCTCACTTTGTCCCAGCTTCCCCTTCCCCCTTCCTGTGTCCTCAAGTCTGTTCTCTAGTAGGTCTGTGTCTTTATTCCCGTCTTGCTCCTAGGTTCTTCAGGACCCTTTTTTTTTCTTTTTATTCCATATATATGTGTTAGCATACGGTATTTGTTTTTCTCTTTCTGACTTACTTCACTCTGTATGACAGACTCTAGGTCCATCCACCTCACTACAAATAACTCAATTTCGTTTCTTTTTATGGCTGAGTAGTATTCCATTGTATATATGTGCCACATCTTCTTTATCCATTCATCTGTCGATGGACACTTAGGTTGCTTCCATGTCCTGGCTATTGTAAATAGAGCTGCAATGAACATTGTGGTACATGACTCTTCTTGAATTCTGGTTTTTTCAGGGTATATGCCTAGTAGTGGGATTGCTGGGTTGTATGGTAGTTCTATTTTTAGTTTTGTAAGGAACCTCCATACTGTTCTCCATAGTGGCTGTATCAATTTACATTCCCACCAACAGTGCAAGAGGGTTCCCTTTCCACAGTTTTAGTTTTCATACCCAAAAGTTTCAAATAGAATGAGAGATTCTCTTTTCACAGAGCTTAGACTTTAAGAGGAGAATGAGGCCCAAGAGAAGTGAAAACTTGTGTTCACACACACAAAAACACTGTACACTAATGCTCATAGCCACACTATTCATAATAGTCAAAAGTTAGGGGAAAAAATGTTTATGAAACGATAAATGGATAAACCAAATGTGGCATATCCATAAAATGAAATACTATTCAGCTCTAAAAAAAATGAAGTACTGACCCATGCTACAGCATGGATGAACCTTGAAAACATGCTATGTGAAAGAAGCCAGTCACAAAAGACTACATATCATATTATTCCATTTATATGAAAGTTCGAATTGGGAAATATATAGAAACATAAAGTAGATTAGCAGATGCTTAGGACTGGTGGATGAAGTAGAAGATAATGTGTGATAACTAATGGGTGTAGGATTTTTTTCAAGGTAATGAAAATACTCTGAAATTGGCCATGGTGACAATTGCATGTATGTGTGTATATACAAAAAAATCATTGAATTGTATACTTTAAAGAGGTGAATTGCACATGATGTGAAATATATCCCAACAAAGCTTTTTTTTTTAAAGCTAATGTTTTTTTTTTTTTTTTGAAATTCACGTTCTTTTTATTTATTTATTTATTTATTTATGACTGTGTTGAGTCTTCGTTTCTGTGCGAGGGCTTTCTCTAGTTGCGGCAAGTGGGGACCACTCTTCATCACGGTGCGCGGGCCTCTCACCATTGCGGCCTCTCTTGTTGCGGAGCACAGGCTCCAGACGCGCAGGCTCAGTAATTGTGGCTCACGGGCCCAGTTGCTCCGTGGCATGTGGGATCTTCCCAGACCAGGGCTCGAACCCGTGTCCCCTGCATTGGCAGGCAGATTCTCAACCACTGCGCCACCAGGGAAGCCCCCAACAAAGCTTTTACAAAATAAAGAGAAATAAAAAAAGAGAAAGGTACCAAATAACAGTCTAATCTAAGTCTGATTTATAAGAATATCCCAGGACAATAAATGTAGCTCTAGTGTGTGTGTGTGTGTGTGTGTATGTGTTTAGTTGTTATTTATGTTTTCCAGAAGTCTAATATGTTGAATTATTTTAATATAGAGTCTCCATGTTAGAGTCTTCTATTTTTAGACTAGAATCCACTGGAAAAAGAATGACTTTAGATGTTGAATTGCATAGAAATGACCTAAAATGCTTTTCATACATAAATATTTGTCAACATGTGCTTCATTCTATGTAGTAAATTATCAGAATTTAATGCTCTGATCAGTTACACCATACCAGGCTATTTAAAGCTTGAAGCCCAGCAGGGATTTTTTTTTTAATTTAGTATAATTTTAAACATTACAAAAATAGCTCTCTTCCAGCTCCCCTGCTGTGTCTTAGATTGTTGCCAAGGCTTTTTGTAATACCTTATCACTAGAGTAACATCCTTCTATAAATATTGCATCCTTGATTCTAATGTCACCCCAAATAGCAGTGTGCTATAAAAGGATACAGAGAAAAGAAACTGAATTAATTTTATTTTTCTTTATTTTCTAATCATTACAACTTCCACATCACCATGCCTTCCCACTTTTCTGCATACCTTCTAAATGTGGAAGTCTCCCATGGGTTTTAGGTTATTTTTTTTTCAAGGCCAAAAGACTTTTTCTTAGAAAATTAAGCTCAGTTGGATATCTGATGTGTCAACTGAAAAAAAATGCCATTGAACTTTGTGGAGCACTTAAAACCCTACTAACCAAGTCTCAGATGCTTGCAGATTTCTCATTTCAATGACCCATTCCACAAAGCAATTTCTTCACTGTGCAAGTTTTAAAAACATAAACCAAGAATGTTTTGGATATAGTCTGAATCTTTACATGAATTCCATAGAGAATGGGACTGACATAGTTTGCCTTCCTTTTATTTTTTTACTCTGAAATTTTAATCCTTTATGTATTATGACAAAAATGTAGTCCACATGTGACTAATTGTCAATCATGCTTTATTCATCAAACTGTATTCTAAAAGTGCTACTTGAGGCTCTAACTCAAAATAACTTTTGAAATTGACTTTGGAAATTGTTTTTTAATACGCTATTAAAATATTGCTCTTGAAAAACAGAAGGTCATTATTCTGAGCCCAGAGTAACAAAAAGACTCACTCAAGTTCAACTTGAAATAGTAAACCCAAAATGTTAATAATTCCTACATTTAATAAAACCAATTTGAGTTCCCATTCTAACAGTCTGCCTCTTTGGAACATTCCTAAACAAACGCACATGGTGGCCATGTTTTTTCTTTCTTTAATTAATTTATTTATTGGCTGCATTGGGTTTTAGTTGCAGCATGCCAGACCCTCATCGAGGCACGTGGGATCTTTCGTTGTGGCGTGCGGGTTTTTCTCTTCTCTAGTTGTGGTGTGCGGGTTCCAGAGCACCTGGGCTCTGTAGTTTGCGGCACGCAGGCTTCTCTAGTTGAGGCGTGCGGGGTCAGTAGTTGTGGCGCGTGGGCTTAGTTGCCCCGCGGCATGTGGGGTCTTAGTTCCCTGATCAGGGATCGAACTCACGTCCCCTGCATTGGAAGGCAGATTCTTTACCACTGGACCACCAGTGAAGTTCCGAGATGGCCATGTTAACGGCCAACTTTTGTATGACAAGAAGAAAGTGTTTCATGGAAACTATAGACTGAGTTTTAATCCTTGGGTAATAACCTACTGATTATGTCAGCTTGATTAGGCAGCTATGTAGGACAGAAGTATTCTTCTCAAGATCTCATGGAGCCCCTAAGAACTCTTTTTGTGGAAGCCTGTAACAATTCATTAGCCAAGGTAACCCAAAAACTGCAGCCAGATAATTCATTCTTAGATGACACCATCATTCATTCATAACATTGTACTGAATCCTAGGAGCAACTGTATGCTTATTTGAAGCCCCATCACCACCATCCTCCTACACTTCCTGAAGAATAGTGATTTTTAAAGTACAGGAAACGAAGGCACAGTAGGCAGGGCAAAGTTAGGGGAGAGAAAGGAGAGTGCTGAAAATAACTTTGAGATTTAAAAAAAACACTTCAACTGTAGGCATAAAAAGAATCTAGGCCTGCGAATTGTAGATACATTACACACTGGAGAATTTTTGAGAATTAATAACTTGCTTACAAATACTAAGGAAGGATGTTTCTTGGTTATAGATATAACTGTCATCTCTGAAGGGTCCAATCTAGTTCATAAAAGCAGCAAACCCAGTTTCCTATACTTGCTTGTACCACACTCCCACTTTCTTGCCCAAGAGACAATTCCACGTACATCCTTAAGGATCTTAAGTCCCATGACACTCAAGTAGTTTTTTGGCTTATTTTATCCCCTTACTTTTGGGCCCTTATTGTTTTTACAACTCATCTTCCACCATTTACTAACTTTAGCGACCTGGAACTCTCATCTCTGAACGTTTCTTGGTTTCTCTGCATAGCTGCACTCCAGGGAGCCCTCAGTGCAGAAGCACCTTGGTAACCCCACTGCATATGCAGGAG
The DNA here is from genome assembly GCF_949987535.1 of Balaenoptera acutorostrata. Lineage (NCBI taxonomy): Eukaryota > Metazoa > Chordata > Mammalia > Artiodactyla > Balaenopteridae > Balaenoptera > Balaenoptera acutorostrata. The sequence goes on from NC_080070.1 coordinate 68,636,449, forward strand.
TGGATGTGATTTCTAAAATGCCTTCACCTTTCTATATTAGTATCAGTATCTCCAGGCTAAACCTCATTTCCAATACCTACCTTCAGCTCTTACTTTTGGAATTTTTTTTTTTTTTTTTACTTTTGGAATATTGAAATGAACGTCCAAAGTATAGGGAAACATATATACAATGGAATATTACTCAGCCATAAAAAGAAACGAAATTGAGTTATTTGTAGTGAGGTGGACGGACCTAGAGTCTGTCATACAGAGTGAAGTAAGTCAGAAAGAGAAAAACAAATACCGTATGCTAACACATATATATGGAATCTAAAAAAAAAAAAAAAGGTCATGAAGAACCTAGGGGCAAGACGGGAATAAAGACACAGACCTACTAGAGAATGGACTTGAGGACACGGGGAGGGGGACGGGTAAGCTGGGACAAAGTGAGAGAGTGGTAGTGTATATATGGACATATATCCACTACCATATGTAAAATAGCTAGCTAGTGGGAAGCAGCCGCATAGCACAGGGAGATCAGCTCGGTGCTTTGTGACCAGCTAGAAGGGTGGGAGGGAGGGAGACACAAGAGGGAAGAGATATGGGATACATGTATATGTATAACTGATTCACTTTGTCATAAAGCAGAAACTAACACACCATTGTAAAGCAATTATACTCCAATAAAAATGTTAAAAAAAAAAGTATGGGGAAAAGAATAATGCTATTGAAATGAGGTTTCTGTTTCTTTACGTTCTTTGTGAAGAGGGACACTTGAGAAAAATATTTTGTGCTTAAGGAAACCATACCTCTCAGAGTTATTTTTTTATAGATGTGAAAGTGCTTGAAACTGCAGAATACGTTACAGAAATACATTTTGGATATGACTGTTCTTGTCTTCACGATATATGCAATTAGTGTCTTAGCTCAGGTTCCCCTCAAAAACTGAGCCTGAGACAAAATTCACATGCTGATATTTTATTGGGAAGTTGTAATCTCAGGGACACAAGGATGAAAAGGGCAATGAGGTAAAGCAAAAACAAAATGAAGTCTTACGGAGCTGACCAAAGTCTCCAGAGTGGGTTGCTGCATCACACTGATGTCTGTGGTGAAGCGGTATGGAAAGGTTGTTTCTCAGAATGCTCTGTTAGGGAAGAGTTGGGAGCATTTATTCCAGGCACGTTTCCATACTGGTCTTTCATTGGTCAAAATCGTCACAGGGCTGTTAACTCCCCCCACCCTTCACCACTGTGTTACCTGGCCCCTTTGGGCTATGGAGACAACATCCCCTGAAAGCAGAGTTGCCATCTTCTTTACTGTGAGTCATAAAGATGCTGAGTGAGCCAGCATGTGGCCCTGAGCCAGTAACATTACTAACCTACCTGAAGCCTGCAGTTTGATGCAACAGAAAAGCACTGAGCCTAGAGGCAAGATGCTATGAGGTCATGACCTAGGTGCCTAGAACAGCTGCTGTGGCAGGCTCAACAGACTGATGGGGTAGAAAACTGCAATATATGATGTCCTCCTTGAAGACAGAGATGTCCCTCAATGAATTTTTCTAACAAAGACCCGTACCTCCTCCTAAGAATTGTAAGAAGCTGGCTTGTCCCAGGTAACCTTCCTAGAAGGCCAAAAGTAGAATTAACAGAAAGAGATGGCCATGACAATCTAGAAGGTGTTTGGGGAAAGACTTTAGGAATAAAATATGAGGAAAAATATTTCTAGAAGTTATTTTAAAGACTTTCAAATAAGAAAAAAAATTCTATTGACCATCCTATAAAACTGCCGCTTGATGACTTGCTACCCTCCACTGTCATCTGGCATTCCTAATCCTCATTTTCGTATCTTCTCTGTTTGCCCTGACACTTATTACTTGTTATTGTATTATCAGATTGACTTTGTATCATGTGTGCTGTTTATTGCCTGCCTACCCCAGTATACTATAAAGTTCACAAAGGCATGGAATTCTGTTTTGTCCACTCAATAATCCAGGAAACTAAACTAGTCCCTTTAACAAAGCAAACATTCAATAAGTAATCATTAATAAGTTAATTAATGTGGAGAAGGAAAAAAAATGTTCTATTAAAATCAGACATTTTCTGCTGAAAATAGAAGAAAACCCTACCTAGAATGCTTAAAGAAAACAGGTATTAATTTGCTCATATAGCTGAAAAATCCAAAATAGGCCTGGTTTCATGTATAGCTTAAGGAGGACTTGCAAAGCTGTCACCAGGCTCTGTTTCTATTAGAGTCTTGATTCTCCCTTTCCTCGATCTTTCATGGTCTAATGCCTGTAATAGCCCCTCACAACTTCCCAGATCCAACTCCACCATGAAAGATCAAATGCTTTTTTTGGTAATACTCACAAGTCCTAGGATTAGCTATGATTCGGGCTTACTCTAGCCTTGACCTTGCCTCTAGCTTTGATCTCTTAGGGCCAGGACAGTGTAGTCAGGTCGACTGGCAGAGGGCTTGGACACATGCCCCACGTGCCAGGGAGAGGCAGCATCGCCAGAAATGCATGGGTTAAGAGTGGTGCAGTGTATATTTGAAGTGTTTTAAATAAAATCATGATGAAGAACGTTAACAGTATAGGAAATGCCTCCCTAGTTAAAACAGGCTACCGTGTATTTCAGAGACTGAGGAGAAATACCACGGAGAACACTGTACAAACAGCAAGGCCTCAACCAGCCCAACCTCCCGTATCCTGGAAGCCTCACATTTAATAAGTAGTGTTATCTCATATATGTGTCTACAACAGTATTACGCAAAAGTATGACTATCAAAATGCAAAAGAAGTTGTAGAAGAACATAGGATTAGCAATTATAAATGAAAAAGAAAAAATTCTATTCAGCCCAGTATTCTGCCTGAGTATAAATATTTACTCCCAAATATGCTGACTAATACTTATTGACATCAAGCTCTAAGGCCATCTGATAATTTGTCAATCTAGTGTTTATAAAAAGAACTCCCAATTTAATTTTAAAATGTATGATAAATTCTTAATAAAAATATATAAACGATACATTTAATCCATTTACTGTATTTACCTTTTCCTAATAAAAACTTTAAAACATTTTTGAACAAAGCAAGATTAAACAAATAGCATAGATAATGCTTAATTTCCTGATATGACTCACTATTCCTTCTGTTTTACCCCTTCTGAACATTGTAAGTGTGCACGCAAAGTTAGAATTTCACCCTATGGTATTCTATTTTAAGACAACATAACCAGGAACAGATTGCATCTAAATATAGAGAACAGTTCTATTATATTATCTTTAGTTTAGCTTTAAAACAATCAAATCAGAATTATGAATCAATTAATTTACCTGAAAGTAACGTCACATGTCAGCTAAAGAGTTTTTCCTATATAATTATCACATTATAATCAGTCAAATGAGTATTAATTATTTTGGTATTATCTCCCACAGTGAGTACTTAAATATAAACCTGTGTTTAAACTCACTGCCCTTGTTAAAGGGTGGTTCTCTGTATATCTCATTCAGCACGTGAGCCCTGGAATGGACCCACAGATTATCTCACTGGAAATTATTCATTTGACATATAGATACGTTGTACTCACCTCTAACAGAACTAGAGCTAGAAGCCAATTCTTATAATCCAATGCTATTTCCAACAAACAATATTTCCTTCTATTCTTACATTCTATCACTATATAAATAAGTGTAAAACCTGCAGAATATGTTCAACACTATCCTTTTTATTGAAGTATAGTGAATTTACAATGTTGTGTTTCAGTTGTACAGCAAAGTGATTCAATTACATATATATATATATCTCTCTGAAAAAGATTCTTTTCGATTATAGATTATTACAAGATATTGAGTATAGTTCCCTGTGTTATACAGTGGGTCCTTTTGTTTACCTATTTTATATATAATAGTTTGTATATGTTAATCCCAAACTCCTAATTTCTCTCTCCCCTCCACTCCCTGCTATACCCTTTGGTAACCATGTTTGTTTTCTATGTCTGTGAGTTTATTTGTTTTGTAAGTAAGTTCATTTGTATCATTTTTTTAGATTCCACATATAAGCGATATCATATGATATTTGTCTTTCTTTGTCTGACTTACTTCACTTATTAATATGATAATCTCTAGGTCCATCCATGCTGCTGCAAATGGCATTATTTCACTCTTTAAATTTGGTTAGGAGTTTAAAAACAAGAGAACCTACTTGACTGATATATAATCAAATGTAACTCAGAGTTTTCTAGGCCTTTCCAGACCAGGTATCCTAAAAGAGATGATGCTTCCAAGTGCGTAACAGAAGAATTCCACTTACTCTAAGATCTTAGTCAGCTATTTTTAGGGTTCCCTGGGGTGTCACATAAAGGTCACTGGGTGTTCCTATACCCACAGGGTGTGAGTATCACAGCATGAAGACCACTGTGCTATATGACCACCTCCCCAACACACACACACAAACATACACTACATACTCCCCTACCTTGCTTTACTCTTAGCAGACTTAGAACTTTTGCTTGAATAAATATTGGAAGTTCCTTTTATTATGCATATGTTAATGTTACTCACACCTGACGCATGTAGTATATTGTGATGATACCTTTCTTGGATGAATTTACTTAAGAACAAAACTTTTAAAGTACTTTCTATTGAAGAATAATAGATACACAGCAAAGTACACACATTATAAGTGCTTATCTCAGTGAATTTTTACCAAGCAAACACATCTGAAAACACAGAACCTATATCAAGAAATATAGTATTACCAGCAACCAAGAAGACTCATGTCCCCGCCCAGTCATCACCACCCCAGAAATGGTAATCAGTATCTTGACTTTTAACACCATTAATTAATTTTCCTATGTTTTTTACTTTATACAAATAGATTTATATAATAGGCACTCTTTTGTCTCTGGCTTTTTTTCTCTAAATATTACCTCTCTGAGTCCTGTTTGATGTAAATATACTATGTATTCCATCACAGACATCTACCACAATTTATTCATTCTACTGTTGATGAACATGTTGTTTTCAGCTTTTGGCTATAGCAAGTAATGCTGTTCTGTTGGTTATATGCCTAGGATCAAAACCAAGGTAAGATGGTTGGTGTATGCTTGGCTTTACAAATACTATCAAACAGTTTTTAAGTGGCTGCACCAATTTAAACTCCATTTAGCAATGTATGAGAGTCTTAATTTCTCCATACCTTCACCAACTACTGTTGGTGTCTTCCTGGCTTCTTTTTTTAAATTTTTAAATACTTTTTATTGGAGTATAGTTGATTTACAATGTTGTGTTAGTTTCAGGTGTAAAGCAAAGTGAATCAGTTATACATATAAATATATCCTCTTTTTTTTTTTAAGATACTTTTCCCATATAACTGGCTTCTTAATTTTATACATTCTGGTACATTTATATCTATATCTAATTGTGGTGTTTTTTTAACTGAAGTACAGTGGATGCATAATATTATATAAGTGACAGGTGTATACGAAATAGTGCTTCACAATTTTTAAAGGTTATATTCTATTTATAGTTATTATAGAATATTGGCTGTATTCACCATGTTGTACAATATATCCTTGCAGCTTATTTTATGCATAATAGTTTGTACCTCTTAGTCCCCTACCCCTATATTGCCCCTCCCCCTTCCCTCTCCCCACTGGTATCCACTAGTTTGATCTCTATTATCTGTGAGTCTGCTTCTTGTTTGTTACATTCACTAGTTTGTTGTATTTTTAGATTCCACATACAAGTGATATCATACAGTATTTGTCTTTCTCTGACTTGTTTCACTTAGCGTAATACCCTCCAAGTCCATCCATGTTGTTACAAATGGCAAAATTTCATTCTTTTTTTTATGACTGAATGGTATTCCATTGTGTGTGTGTGTGTGTGTGTGTGTGTGTGTACACACACACATCTTCTTTATCCACTCATCTGTTGATGGACACTTAAGTGGCTTCTGTATCTTGGCAATTATAATGAATGCTACTGTGAACATTCAGGAGTATGTACATTCTTGAAGTAGTGGGGTTTTTTTGTTTTGTTTTGTTTTTTCAGATATATACCCCGAAGTGGAATTGCTGGGTCATATGGTAGTTCTATTTTTAGTTTTTTGAGAAAACTTAAAAAACTAAAAATAGAAAACTACTGTTTTCCACAGTGGCTGCACAAATTTACATTCCCACTAAGACTATACTAGGGTTCCCTTTTTTCCACATCTTTGCCAACATCCGTTATTTGTGTTCTTTTTGATGATAGCCATTATGACAGGGCTGAGGTGAAATCTCATTGTGGTTTTGATTTACATTTCCCTGATGATTAACAATGTTGAACATCTTTTCACGTGCCTGTTGGCCATCTGAATGTCCTCTTTAGAAAAAATGTCTATCCAGGTCTTCTGCCCATTTTTAAATCGCATTTTTTTGTTTTCTGGATTTTGAGTTGTATGAGCTGTTTATATATTTTGGATATTAATCCCTTATCAGTCCTAGCATTTGCAAACATTTTCTCCCATTCAGTTGGTTGTCTTTTCATTTCGTCAGTGGTTTCCTTTGTTGTGCAGAAGTTTTTAAGTTTAATTAAGTCCCATTTATTTTTGCTTTTATTTCCTTTGCTTTAGGAGACAGATCCAAAAAATATTGCTAAGAGTGTTCTGCTTATGCTTCTCCTAGGAGTTTTATGGCTACCGGTCTTATGTTAAGGTCTTTAGTCCACTTGGGGTTTATTTTTGTGTATGGTATTAGAGAATGTTCTTATTCTTTTGCATGCAGCTGTCCAGTTTTCCCAGCACTGCTTATTGGAGAGACTAATTTTCTCCATTGTATATCCTTGCCTCCTTTGTCATAGATTAACTGACCATAAGTACCTGGATTTATTTCTGTGCTCTCCATTCTGTTCATTTGATCTATGTGTCTGTTTGTGTTCCAATATCATACTGTTTTGATTACTATTGCTTTGTAGTATAGTATGAAGTCAAGGAGCACGATTCCTCCAGCTCTACTCTTTCTCAAGATTGTTTTGGCTATTTGAGGTCTTTTGTGTTTCCACACACATTTTAAAATTATTTGTTCTAGTTCTGTGAAAAATGCCATTGGTATTTTGATAGGGATTGCATTGAATCTGTAGATTGTCTTGGGTATTACGGTCAATTAATTCTTCCAGGCCAAGAACATGGTATATCTTCCTATCTGTTTGTACTGTCTTCAATTTCTTTCACCAGTGTCTTACAGTTTTCTGAGTACAGGTCTTTTACCTCCTTAGGTAGATTTTTTTCCTATGTGTTTTATTCTTTTTGATGCGATGGTAAATGAGATGGTTTCCTTAATTTCTCTTTCGGATAGTTTATTAGTGTATAGAAATGCAACAGATTTCTGCATATTAATTTTGTGTCCTGCAACTTTACCAAATTCGTTGATGAGCTCGAATAGTTTTCTGGTGGCATCTTTAGGATTTCCTATGTATAGTATCATGTCATCTGCAAACAGTGACAGTTACCAGTAATAAAATTGAATTGGTAATTTAAAAACTCCTAACAAACAAAAGTCCAGGACCAGATGGCTTCACAAGTGAATTCTACCAAACATTTAGAGAAGATTTAACACCTATCCTTCTTAAGCTATTCCCAAAAATTGCAGAGGAACACTTCTGAATTCATTCTATGAGGCCAGCATCACCCTGATAGCAAAAGCAGGCAAAGATATCACAATAAAAGAAAATTACAGAAAATCAATATCACTGATGAACATAGATGCAAAAATCCTCAACAAAATATTAGCAAACTGAATCCAACAATACATTAAAAGGATCACACGGTATGGGGATTTATCCCAGGGATGCAAGGATTTTTCAATATCTGCAAATCTGTCAATGTGAGACACCACACTAACAACTGAAGAATAAAAACCATATGATTATCTCAATAGATGCAGAAAAAGCTTCTGACAAATTCAACATACATTTATGATTTAAAAAAAACTGTCTGGAAGGTGGACATAGAGAGACTATACCTCAACATAATAAAGGCCATACATGACAAACCCATAGCTAACATCATACTCAACAGTAAAAAGCTGAAAGCATTTCCTCTAAGGTCAGGAATAAGACAGGGATGCCCACTCTTGCCACATTTATTCAACACAGTATTGGAAGTCCTAGTCACAGCAATCAGACAAGAAAACGAAAGAAAAGGAATCTAAAATGGAAAGGAAGATGTAATTGTGGTGGTTTTGCTTTGTTTTCATGGAGCACGACATTTTATTTATTTCAAACAATGGAATACAACACATCAAGGCAAATGTTTGTATGTCCTACAAAAATCAAGAACCTGAAACTACACACTAATGCTGAAATCAAGTGTTCTAAATATGGTGCCTATATAAGTTATTCAAACAGCAGAAAAAGGCCATAAACCAAGGTTATCCTTGATATTTATTATTCATACCCCCAAATTAGATCTTTTCTTACAACATAGTTATTACTGTGAATTTAGAAAAATATAATATGTAAACCAACCTGGAAAATTTATAAAATTTCCTTAGAAAGCACTGCAGTTAATTCTAGAAGCAGCAGTTCTGCCTATTGAATCAACAATAGACAAATTTTAAAAAACCAAAAACTCATTCTTATTTTTCAGATAAGTATACTGCAATTGTGATTTTAATGTGCATTGCCATGATGACAAAGTTGAACACCTTTTCATGTTTATTTGTGATTTGGTTATCGCCTTTTATGGAATGCCAGTTCAAGTACTTTGGATTTGAACAGGCAAAATCTAATGAATTTTCTATCTTTCTTTGTTGATTTAGAAAAGTTCTTTATATTTTCTATGTATGAGTTGTTAAACTATATGTATAGCAAATACCCCCCTCACTCTGAAGCACGTTGTTTTGCTCTTTCAGTAGTGTCTTGATAAACAAAAGTTCATATTTTAATTCAGTCCAATTTGTCAGTTTTTTTCTTTATGGTTCTTGCTATTGGTTTCTGATTTGAAAAGATGTTTCCATATTCTAAGTTCACATATCTTATGTTTTCTTCTAAACAGTTTATTGTTTTACCTTTTAACTTTACATTTCCATGTAAAATTGATTTTTCTTCATGGTATGAGATAGTATTTAGGAATTCTTCTTTGTCTATGCCTATCTAATTAATATAGCAGTATTTATTAAACAGACCAGTTTTTCTCTCACTCTTTTCTCAATCAAGAGATGATTTAAGTATGGCTCTACTTCTGTTTCATTGGTTTATCTGTGTAGTCTGCTGTCCTGCATTTTCTTCATCATTATAGCTTCATAATAAGTTTTGATAGCTGACATTATATATCCTCCACCTTTCTTTTTCTTCTTCATGATTTTATTTATGCTTTTCATCTCTTTACAATTTTAAATCACCTTGTTAACTTCAAAAAGCAAGCCTTCTAAAATTTTTATCAGGATCGTATTGAAGCTAAGGATTGGTTTACATATTGACATCTTTTCAGTACTGAGCTGGCAATCCATGAAAATGGTATATTCTGACATTTATTTGTATAATCTTTAATTTTGCTCAGTATGTTTTATAGAGTTCTTGTGAATCTTCTAAATTTTTGAAGGTTTTAATATTTTTGTTGTTACTTGTATTTTTTATTTTCCACCTGTTCGTAGCTGGGATATAAATATAAACATGATTTATACTGATCTTCTAAATTAGCTTTAGTTTTAATAGTTTGTGCATAGGTTCTTTTGTACTTTCTATTTATACAATCACATTCATCTGTGAATAATGATGATTGCATTTGTTCCTTCTCATCTCTTACACTTTTTCATTGTTTTTCATTCCTAGTGCTAGCAATGACACCAGTACAGTGCTGAATAAAAGTGGCAAGAAAGGGCATCCATTTATTGCTCCCAGCATCAGGGGGAATTTTTTCAAAATTTTACTGTTAAGTGTGGTGTTTTCTACAGGATTTTGTAGCTACATTTTCAGATTAAAAGTATTTCCTTCTTTTCTAGTTTGCTCAGAAATTTTATCTTTAATGACAGTTGAAATTTATCAAGTGATTTTCTGTTTATATTGCTGTATGATTTTTCTACTTTGTTCTGTAAGTGTAGTGAATTACACTGATTTATTTTCAGATGTTAAACCAACCTTACATTCCTGAAATAGACTCACTCGATTGTGATGTACTACCCTTTTTATGTATTACTGGATTCGAATAGTTATTTTGGCGGAGGGCATCATGAGAGAAATTGTCAAGCTCTGCATTTTTCATAATAAGCTAATTTAACATAAAATGCATATTTTTAAAACTTTTATTGATTCTGTAAGAAAGCCCTACCAGTCAATTGGTTTGCTTCTGCGATAAAAATCCTGTCTTAAAAGAACACAAAGGACTTTTGGCAATCCCAAAGTTACTTTTGCAAGCATAAAAAGATTGTAAAGATGAAAACTCTTATCAGTTTTAAAAAATTATCTCTTCTCACTAAGATTATAAGTTATTTTAACTCTTGGACACATCTACTTTCGTTTGCAGTTGGTAAAACTAAGTATATTGAGGCATATATTGAGGCATAATATAAGGTAGAATTCTTGTAAGATTTTTTTGCAAGAAATTTGGTATAAAAAAATTTTTAAGCTAAATTATGAACAGGAAGAGCTCCAAAAGCTAAAACCTTATAGGAAAGATTGATATTTAGTTTTTCACTAGAAATTGTTTTAAATGTTTCTGTGATAAAAAACAAAAAAATACCAGAATAAGTGTCAAAGACAAAGTACACACTGGAATATTTCCAGTGTATGTGACAGAGAAAAGGAAAACATCACTCCTAAGGGATAAAACAGCTTTACAAATACATTCTAAAAATTAATCACATAAGTAGAAAAATGAACAGCTGAAATAAATTCGTTAAGACACAAAATAAGAAATTACATAGCTTATATATGTAGAAAATATATTTTTAACAATCAAAGAAATATAAACCAAGGAAAAGGAACACCATTTTCAGCTATCAGATTGAAAAAATTATGTGTCAAACTGTTGACAAGTAGAAAATAGAAGTGAACATGTTCACATTCTTCTGATAGAGATATAAAGTGTAAGAACATTTTTTTGGACCAACTGTGAAATTTCCGTAGAAAACCTTAAATTTTAATGCATATACCTCTATGCAGTAATTTCAGTTAAAAATCTGATAAGAAAAAACCTCATTGAAACTTATAAAAGATGTTAGAAAACCATTAACATAACATAGCAAAAGTATAGGTATTAAAGTAAAAAATACAAATGCTGTATTATTGTGTTAAAAATGTAACAAATAGCACAAACTCAGCAGCTTAAAACAACGTCCATTTATTAGCTCACAGTTCTGTACGTCAGAAGTCTGGTATGGCAAGACTAGAGTCTCTGCTCAAAATGATCACAGGATGGCTAGCTATCAAAGTATTCGATGGAGGCTTTGGGGAAATAACTTCCAAGGCTCATTTTTGTAGATAACAGTTCCTTGTGACAGGAGTACTGAGTCCCTTGTTTCCTTGTTGTCTGTCAGCTGAGGAGTAGGAGACACTCCTGGCTCCCAGAAGGCACCTCTTCCAACTTCTAGACAACAGTGGTGTGTCAACTTATTCTCATGCTTTGAATCTCTGACTTCCCCCACCTCTGATCTCTATATTCAGATTTTAAACCCAAAGGGTTATGATAAATTCCCTATCTTAACTTCAACTGATTTGGAACCTTAATTACATCTGCAAATTCCCTTCACAGCAGTAGACAGACTAGTGTTTGATTTAACAACTGAGAAGTATGTCTACCACTGGCAGAAATCTTGAGGGCTATCCTAGAATTCTGCCTACCACAGATCCAAAATAGAATATATTATGACCTTACTTATATGTAAATGAAGGAATATATGTAAATTTCCACATATGTGCATACTTTTAATAAAGACAGTTTTAACACTGTTAACAGTATTATATATATACACATAATTTACATATTTTAACATACGTATAAAATATACCATAATATGTACATATATGATATTTTAAAATGTGGTTTTAATGTTCACCTTCTAACTACCAGTTTGGGAATTTTAACATAATGGACAGTATTATAATTTTTTTAAGAAGTAAACATACTTTTGCACCCTGTCCAAAAGTTTATATTTCTAGAAATGAGAGAATGTTTTGTTAACATATCTACCTATCAAATGGTGTTACCAGTGTTATGCTTCCAAAACAGAGACTATATTGACAGTATCAGAACAAGCTTATATGGAGGCACAAAAATACACTTACACATTTTGCAGTTTGAGCAGTTAAAATCCCATTTTGATGCATGCTCAATTGAGAATTAAAAGTTCAAATATTGATTTGCATAGGAAATTAGCAATTAAGTACCCATATAATTAACTTGCACCTGCCAATTGATGCACCAATTAAGTCTGCAGATACCGTAAAAGAAAATTCTTGAAAATAAAGTTTCTGACATTTTTTGACATAATCTGTTGTAGACATTTGAAAGTATACAATTCTACAGAAAAGTGTATGTGGTGGCCATGAGAATGTTACCAACTACTGGGAGTGTATGTAAGTGACCAAAAGCCCAGCTGCTGTGGTCTGAAACTCATCAGCACGTCGGCACAGAGGTCAGGTTTCCCATGGGCAGCTCACTGCCAATGACTAAATGCAATAGGGACACAAAGGCAGATCTGTGCTTGGGAGACCCAGGACTTCAACTGATGGCTTTGGCTCAAGGACTATGCAGAGGCACCTACACTTGGCAGAATTGTGTCCCCCCTAAAAAAAAAATATGTTGAAGTCCTAACCTCCAGCACCTGTGACTGTGACCTTCTTTAGAAATAGGGTCTTTGCAGATGTACTCAATTTAAAATGAGGTCATACCAGATTAGAGTGAGCCCTAAATGCAGTGACTGGTGTCCTTATAAGGAGAGAGATGTTCAGACACACACACACACAGGAAAGATGGCCATGTGACAGAAATTACAGACAGATTAGAGTGATGCAGCTACAAACCAAAGAATGCCAAGGACTGCCAGCAACCCCCAGAAGCTAGGAAGAGGCAAGGAAGGATTCCCCCCTGCAGCCTTCAGAGAGACCAGGACCCTGCTGACACCTTCATTTTGAACTTCAAGCCTACAGAACTGTAAGAGAATAAATTTCTGTTTAACTGGGTGTTCACACACAGTTTGTGGTAATTTGTTATAGCTAACCTAGGAAACAAGTACACCCTTTAACCTTCCTTTCTTCTCTATGTGACTCAGAATCAAATTTATATAGCAGTTCGACAACACTCCCAGCCTCACTCAGCCCCTGCCCCACTTTCTCTTACACAGGTTATTTCCCCTTACACCATCCTTATGTGTTTAATCTCACGGCATCCGTTTCTCAGAGATCCTAGACAAACACAGTCAGTGCACTACACAGAAAATGAAGCAAACAGTATTCAAATGTGTATTAAATAACATTTAATAACATGAATGTAGAACTACCTAATTGGATTTAAAAATTTTATTTGCATTTTCCTAATTCATACTGAGGTTAGGGACATCTACCTATGCTGGTGGGCCAGGAGTATGTGTATTAGTTGTATACAGAAGCGAGGAGCTTAAATCACAGTGGGGACTACCTGGAATGAGGAGTGGAGACACACCTACTAATAGAAAACACTGCAGAACAGATAAAGAAAGAGAAATATCCTGAATTCTTCCTCTCTCTCCATCCTCAGTCTTCTGTCAGTGCCTGCAATTGGCCAACCTACCCAGAGCCTGATATAAAGGAGCAACTTACATAGCTTGCAAGAATAGATCTGGTACAGAAAGGAAATAATCAGCAACTAGACCCTTTACCCATTTTTGTATGGAGTTACTGGTATTTTTTTTCCCTAACAATTTGCATGAAATTCGTACATGTTTTGCCAATGTTATATTACAAAGTTGCACATGTCCTAGTCTCCATGATTGTCTTTTTTTTTTTTTAGTTTTATTGAGATACAATTGATGTCTAGCACTGTATAAGTTTAAGTTGTACAGCACAATGACTTGACTTACACATATGATGAAATCATTATCACAATAAGATTAGTTAACATCCATTACCTTATAAACTTAAAAAAAAAAAAAGAAAAATGGGATTTTGTTTTTTGGTTTTTTGCTTGTGATGAGAACTTTTAGGTTCTTCTCTCTTAGCAACTTTCAAATAAACCATACAACAGTGTTACCTGTAGTCATCACAGTGATCATGTTATACTTTATATCCCCAGCAATTATATATCTTATTATTGGAAGTTTGTGCCTTTTGACCACCTTCATCCAGTTTCTCCAACCTCTACCTCTCGTAACCACAAATCCGATGGCTTCTTAGGAGTTCGGGTTGTTTGTTTATTTTAGATTTCATACATAAGTGAGGTCATACAGTACTTGTGTTTCTCTAACTTACTTAACTTAGCATCCTGCCCTCAAGGTCTATTCATGTCATTACAAATGGCAGCATTTCCTTCTTTTTATGGCTGAATAATATTTCATTATATTCATTATTTCATTATATATGATATATATGTACACATATACACATATATATAAATCCTGCAATTAAAAATGAACACAGGGACACATATGTCTCTTCCACATAGCGGTTTTATTTCTTTTGGATATATATTCAGAAGTGGAACTCCTGGATCATACAGTAGTTCTATTTTCAATTTTTTGAGAAACCTCCATACTATTTTCCATAGTGGCTTTACTATTTCACAATCCCACCAACAGTGCACAAAGGACCTCTTTTCTCCACATCCTCTCCAGATTTTATGTCTTATCTTTTTGATGATACCCATTCTAACAGGCATACGGTGGTATCTTGTTTTGATTTGCATCTCCCTAATGATTAGTGAGGTTGAGTACCTTTTAATGTAACTGTTGGCCATCTGTACATCTTCTTTGGAAAAATGTCTATTCAGGTCCTTTGCCAAATTTCTTACTGGATTGTTTGGTTTTTTACTGTTGAGTTGTATGAGTTCTTTATATGCTTTAGATATCAGTCCCTTATCAGATACATGATTTGCAAATAGTTTTACCATTCCATAGGTCATCACTTTGATCATTTCTTTTGTTGTGCAGAAGACTTTTTAGTTTGATGGTAGTCCCACTTGTTAATTTTTTGTTGTTTTTTGTTTGTTTGTTTTGTTTTTTTTTAAAGATCTTATGTGGCCAATTTACTAGTTTTTATTTATTTATTTATTTATTTTTGGCTGTGTTGGGTCTTCGTTTCTGTACGAGGGCTCTCTCCAGTTGCGGCAAGTGGGGGCCAATCTTCATCGCGGTGCGCGGGCCTCTCATTATCGCGGCCTCTCTTGTTGCGCAGCACAGGCTCCAGACGCGCAGGCTCAGTAATTGTGGCTCACGGGCTCAGTTGCTCTGCGGCATGTGGGATCTTCCCAGACCAGGGCTCGAACCCGTGTCCCCTGCATTGGCAGGCAGATTCTCAACCACTGCGCCACCAGGGAAGCCCCCCACTTGTTAATTTTTTATTTTGTTGCTTGTGCTTTAGATGCCATATCCAAAAAATCATTGCCAAGGCCTATGTCAAAGAGCTTTTCCCCCCATGTTTTCTTCTAGAACTTTTATGATTTCAGGTCTTACATATAAGTCTTTTTTTTTAATCAGAATTTTCTTTTTAATCTGTTATGATTGCTTATAAGGTTTTGAATGAAAAAAATGTTTCAGCACTAAACTAGATAAATAAACAAACAAATAATGAGTTTGAAAATCACAACTATAAAGCAGAATGAGATTAACAAGACCGTGGTGGAGTTCTCCATTAAGGAGAAGTTACCCTTTTAGTGTTCATGGGACTTGAGGATATAAAAGTCAGGCCAGAACATGCCCCTCATTTTCCAAGATGGGAAAGAGTACTGTAGATCAACGTCCAAATAACTTACTCTACAGATTAACAGACAAGATAAGATATACTGACTTGTTAAACACATTTGGCTAGGGGGCTAATCTCTGCTATGCTGTGCTCTATTGCTTTTGAATCACATGCTTACTGAGAGTTAATTGCACTTTTCCCAGGACCTATTACATCACTGCAATTGTCATCATAATTATGTAAGTTAAATATTGCATAAACAAATGAGTGAGTATATAGCATCTTTTCTATTAACGCTTTTTACATATAAGTCTTTAATCCATTTTGAGTTAGCTTTTGTGAGTGGTCTAAGATAGGGGTCTAGCTTCATTCTTTTACATGTGAATATCCAATTTTCCCACCACCATTTATTAAAGAGCCTATCTTATCTCCATTGACTTATCTTGGCTCCCTGTCAAATATTAGTTGACCATATATGTATGCATTTATTTCTGAGCTCTTGATTCTATTCCATTAGTTTGTGTGTCTGTTTTTATGCCAGTATCCTACTGGGTTTTTTCCTTCAGTTTTATTGAGATATAATTGACATACAGCACTGTATAAGTTCTAAGGTATACAGCATATTGATTTGATTTACATACGTCAAGAAGTGATTATCACAATAAGTTTAGTTAACATCCATCATCTCATGTACTTACAAAAAAAAAATGTTTTTGCTTGTGATGAGAACTTCTAGGATTTTCCCTCTAAGCAATTTTCAAATATATCATACAGCAGTGTTAATTATATTTATGACGTTTTACATTATATCTCTAGTACTTGTTTATCTTATAACTGAAAGTTTGTACCTGTTGACCACTTTCATACAATTCCCCCCTCCCCTCACCACAGCCTCCGGTAACCACAAATCTGATCTCTTTTTCTGTGAGTTTGTTTGCTTTTAAACTATAATTGACCTATAATACTGTTAGTTCCCATTACACAATATAGTGATTCGATATTTCTATACATTTCAAACTGATCACCATGGTAAGTCCCGTTAAGATATGTCACCATACAAAGATATCACATGGTTATTGACTACATTCCCCAAACTGCACATTTCATACCTGTGACATTT
The DNA here is from genome assembly GCF_949987535.1 of Balaenoptera acutorostrata. NCBI lineage: Eukaryota > Metazoa > Chordata > Mammalia > Artiodactyla > Balaenopteridae > Balaenoptera > Balaenoptera acutorostrata. The sequence continues at coordinate 68,653,400 of NC_080070.1, forward strand.
ATTTTCCACTGGAAATCTGGACCTCTTAATCTCCCTCACCTATTTCTTTCCTCCCTGCATCCCCCACCTATTTGTTCTCTGTATCTATAACTGTTTATATTTTGTTATGTTTTTTCTTTAATTTTACAATTTTTTTAAAAATTTTATTTATTTATTTATGGCTGTGTTGGGTCTTCGTTTCTGTGCGGCAAGCGGGGGCCACTCTTCATCGCGGTGCACGGGCCTCTCACTATCGTGGCCTCTCTTGTTGCGGAGCACAGGCTCCAGACGCGCAGGCTCAGTAATTGTGGCTCATGGCCCTAGTTGCTCCGCGGCATGTGGGATCTTCCCGGACCAGGGCTCGAACTCGTGTCCCCTGCATTGGCAGGCAGATTCTCAACCACTGCGCCACCAGGGAACCCCTTTTGTTATGTTTATTCATGTATTTTGTTTTCTTAGATTCTGTATATAAGTGAAATCATACTGTATTTGTCTTTTTCTGTCTGACTTATTTCACTTAATACCATCTGGTCCATCCATGCTGTGGCAAATGGCAAGATTTCATTTTTTATGGCTGAGTAATATTCTATTGAATATATGTATCACATCTTCTTTATGCATTTATTCACCAGTGGGCACTTAAGCTGTTTCTGTATCTTGGTTATTGCAAATAATGCTGAAATGAACATAGTGTACATATATCTTTTCTAATTAGTGTTTTTATTTTCTTCAGAAAAATACTCAGGAATGGTATTGCTGTATCATATGGTAACTCTATCTTTATTTTTTAGGAATCTCAATGCTATTTTCCATACTGGCTGCACAGATTTACATTCCCACCAACAATGCACAAGGTTCTCATCTCTCCACATTCTTGCCAACGCTTGTTACTTGTGGTCTTTTTGATACTAGTCATTCTGACCAGTGTGATATCTTATTATGGTTTTGATTTGCACATCCCTGGCAAGTGATGTTGAGTGTCTTTTCATGTGTCTGTTGGCCATCTGTATGTCTTCTTTGGAAAATGTCTACTCAGATCCTCTGCCCGTTTTTCAATAGGCTTGTTTGTTTTTCTGATGTTGAGCTGTATGAATTCTTTGTATATTTTGTAGATTAACCTCTTATCAGATATATCTTTTGCCAATATCTCCTCCCATTCAGTAGGTGGCCTTTTCATTTTGTTGATAGTTTCCTTTGCTTTGTAAAAGTGTTTTAGTTTGATTTACTCCCATTTGTTTATTTTCGCTTTTGTTTCCCTTGCCCAAAGAGACATACGTACCCCCCAAAATATTATGAAGACCAGTGTCAAAGAATGTACTGCCTATGTATTCTTCTACAAGTTTTATGGTTTCAGTTCTTACATTTAAGTCTTCGGTCCATTTTTGAATTTATTTTTGTGCATGGTGTGAGAGAGTAGTCCAGTTTGATTGTTTTGCATGTATCTGTCCAGTTTTCCCAACACCATTTGTTGAAGAGGCTGTTTTTTTCCCATTGTATATTCTTGCCTCCTTTGTCAACAATTAATTGACCACAGATGTGTGGTTTTATTTCTGGGCTCTCCATTTCCAGTTCATTGATCTATATGTCTGTTTTTGTGCCAGTATCACACTGTTTTGATTACTTTAGCTTTGTAGTATTGTCTGAAGTCTGGAAGGCTTAGGCCTCCAGCTTTGTTCTTTTCCCTCAGGATTGCTTTGGCAATTCTGGGTCTTTTGTTGTTCAATAAAAGTTTTAGGATTATTTCTTCTAGTTCTATGAAAAATATCATGGGTAATTTGATAGGGATTGCATTAAACTTGTAGATTGCTTTGGGTAATGTGGCCATTAATTATATTTTAATTATATTAAGTCCTCTAATCCAAGAGCATGGGATATCTTTCCAATTTCTCTTTCTGATAGTTCCTTTTTAGTGTACAGAAGTGCAACAGATTTCTGTATATTAATTTTGTATCCTGCAACTTTGCTGAATTCATTGATGAGCTCTAGTAGGTTTCTGGTGGTACCTTTAGGATTTTCTGTGTACAGTATCACAGCATCTGCAAACAGTGACAGTTTTACTTCTTCCTTTACAATTTAGAATCCTGTTATTTCTTTTTCTTCCCTGATTGCTATGACTAGGCTTCCAGTACCATGTTGAATAAAAGTGGTGAGACTGGGCACCCTGATTGGGCACCAAAACCAGACAAAGATATCACCAAAAAAAAAAAAAAAAAAGAAAAGGAAATTACAGGCCAACATCACTGGTGACCATAGATGCAAAAATCCTCAACAGAATATGAGCAAACCAAATTCAACAATACATTAAAAGGATCATATACCATGATCAAGTGGATTTATCCCAGGGATGCAAGGATTTTTCAATATCTGCAAATCAGTCAAATGTGATACACCACATTAACAAAGTGAAGAATAAAAATCATATGACAATCTCAAGAGATGCAGAAAAAACTTTTGACAAAATTCAACTCCCATTTATGATTAAAAACTCTCCAGAAAGGGTCTCAACATCATAAAGGCCATATATGACAAACTCACAGCTAACATCATTCGCAACAGTGAAAAGCTAAAAATATTTCCTCTAATATCGGGAACAAGTACCATACTATTTGATTGCTATAGCTTTATACAACAGCTTGAAATCAGGAAGTGTGATTCCTCCAGCTTTGTTGTTCTTTCTCAAGGTTGATATGGCTATTCAGGTTCTTTTGTGATTACATATACATTTTAGGATTGTTTTTTCATGTTTCTGTTAAAAAATGCAATTGGAATCTTGATATGGATTGCAGTGAGTCTGTAAATGGCTTTAGGTAGGATGGATATTTTAAGAATCTTAATTATTCCAATCCACGAACATGGGATAACTTTTCATCTCTGATTGTCTTTCATATAAACATTTTCATGAAATCCAAATTTCTACTTTACCTGACAATTTCCAGAGTTCATGTTTTACTTAAGAATGTTGTCCTGACATAAACAAGTTTTAAAATATTCTCCTCTGTTTACATATAGTTACTTCAATAGTTGATAGGTTTTGGTCCACTTGGATTTTAGTACCCACATGCATATTAGTAACCACACCCTACATACACACAAAGTTATTTTAAAGTTTAAAATAGTTTAAACTTATTTCTTAAGAAGGATGGCTATGGCAGAGACAGTAGAGTTGTTAACTATTTCCTGTGCTCTCCTACACTTTCCATTCCCCACAAATTGAGTGTTGGCCAATGGACGATGATAGGAAGTGACCTGTATCATTTCTGGTCCCTGTGAGTTAGGACTAGGTACAATTCCTCTGTGCAGTTTTTTTTTTTTTTTTTTCCCCCTATACAGGAACTTGTAAGTCATATGCTGGGAGAGTATCATCACAAGTTGGTGGAAGCCTGAATCCCAGAGGCAACAAGTCAAATTGAACTTCTGTCAAATCACATTGTACTTTATATAAACGAGAAATAATCTTTTGCTTTACTAAGTCATCTTAGGTCAGGTTCTTGAGAATCAGAGCCTATAAAGGGGATTCTTTTACAAGTGATTATTGAGTGAGTACTCTTGTGTAAAGCCTGTAAGGAAGTGAAGGAAGAGAAGTACCAGAGAAGAAGGTAAAACAAAGTGCAGTTACTTGACATCTAACTTCAGCCTAATCCATTAATGGCACCAAAGGGTTATACCACCCAAGTGCCCTCCATCTTCAGTTGAGAGCTGTTAGAAGCCAATACTAACAACAGCTGGGGATGAGTGCACCGTTAGTAAAGCAGAGCTATGCTATGTCTCTACAGAGTTTATTACAATCTCTAAAATACTGGGGTTGATTTTCTACCACATTGTAGCCTATCCTCTCCCATGCTGGGCAATAAAATTGCTAGCTGTCCTCAAGGCATTAATCTGACTTGAAATAGCACCATCAGTATATAGGAAATCTCACCTGTAAGTAACTGCTTCTCTGGGCTACCGATTTTTTGGTTATTGATCTTTTGCTTCTTTATTTGTCAAAATACATTGTTTTAATTACTGTATGTGTAGAATAAGTTTTTATATCTAGTGAGGTTTTATAAAATCATTAATCTTTCTCAAAAATGTATTGGGGATTAGTAGGCATTTTAACTTTTAAATAAATTTACTCAGACTGTGAAGTTGTATCAAAAATACCCATTGACATTGTATTGAATTTGTAAGTTAATCTGTACAGAAATCACATTCTTACTGTACTGAGTATCCCTGTCCAGGAATGTATTCTATTTATTTAGGTCTTCCTTGTAACTTAGAGTTGTGTTATTACTTCCATATGGATCTATCAATTTCTGTTAGCTTTCCCTTATTTTCTAGTGCTTATTACTATTCTTTATGGGACTAGTTGCCCAACTCTATTTTTAATTGGTTTTTTGCTAGGTAAAGGTAGCTCTCCAACTTGTACAGCGACACATCATAATCATGTGAAGTCCACAGTTTAAGGTATGGTTAACTCTTGGTGTTATACAGTGTATGGCTTTGGACAAATGTATAATGCCATGTTCCACTAGCCTAGTATCATACAGAGGACTTTTCACTGCCCTAAAATTCCTCTGTCCTCCACCTATTCAATCCCTGGAAGGTACTGATCTTTTTACTCTCTCCATAGTTAAGCTCTTTCCAGAATATCACATACTTGGAATCATACAGTATGTAGCCTTTTCACACTGGCTTCTTTCACTTAGTAATATGCATTTACACTTCCTCCATGTTGTTTCATGACTTATTTGATAGCTTATTTCTATTTAGTATAGAATAATATTTCATTGTCTGGATGTACCACAGTTTATGTATCCATTCACCTACTACTGAAGGATATCTTGGTTGCTTCCAAGTCTTGGCAATGATGAATAAAGCCACTAGAAACATCCATGTGCTTTGTGTAGACATAAGTTTTCCGTTCCTTTGTGTCAACACCATGAAGCATAACTGCCAGATCATATGGTAGAAGTATGTTTAGTTCTGTAAGAAACTACTAAACTGTCTTCCAAAGTGGCTATACCATTTTGCATTCCCACTAGCAATGAAGGAGAGTTTCAGTTACTCCACATTCTTGCCAGCATTCAGTGTTGTCAGTATCTTGAATTTTGGCCATTCTAATAGAAGTGAAGGGATATCTCATTGTTGCTTTACAGAGCATCTTTTCATATGCTCGTCATCTATATCTTCTTGGGTAAGGTGTCCATTAAGGTCTTTGGCTCATTTTCTAATTTTTTTTTTATTGTTGAGTTTTAAGAGTTGTATGTGTATTTTGGGTAACAGTCCTTTATCAGATGTACCTTTTGCAAATATTATCTCCCAGTCTGTCATTTTTCTTATTCATTTGACAGTGTCTTTTTTAGAACAGGAGTTTTTAATTTTAATGAAGTCCAGCTTATCAATTATTTCTCTCATGGATTGTGTCCTTGGTGTTGTATCTAAAAAGTCATTGCGAAACATAGTTATTTAGATGTTCTCCTATGTTATCGCTTCTAGGAGTTTTGCAGTTTTACACTGTACATTTAGGCCTGTGATCCATTTTGAGTTAATTTTAGTGAAGGGTGTAAGGTCTGTGTCTAGATTCTTTTTTTTGCATGTGATGTCCAGTTTGTTCCAGCATCTTTTGTTTAAAAGACTATCTTTGCTCTGCTGTATTGCCTCTTCCCCTTTGTCATAGATTTGTTGACTATATTTATGTGGGTCTATTTCAGGGCTCTGTACTGTTCCATTGATCTACTTGTCTATTCTTTCACCAATACCACACTCTCTTGAATACTGTAGTTTTATAGTAAGTCTTGAAGCTGGGTAGTGTCTGCCTTCCACCTTTGTTCTCCTTCAGTTTTCTGTTGCCGATACTGGGTCATTTGTCTTTCCATACAAACTTTAGAATCAGTTTGTCAATATACACAAAATAAATTACTGGTATTTTGATTGGGATTTCCTCAGATCTATACATCCAGTTGCGAAGTACTGACATGTTGACAACTGATTGCATCTTCCTATTTATGAATATGGAATATCTCTCCATTTATGTTGTTTGGCTTTGATTTCTTTCATCAGAGTTTTGTAATATTCCTCATACAGATCTTGTACACATTTTGTTAGACTTATATCTAAGTATTACATTTTGGGGGTGCTAATGAAAATGGTGTTTTTAATTTCAAATTTCACTTATTCATTGCTGGTATACAGAAAATGATTGACTTTTTTTAAATTTAATTTAACTTAATTGATTTATTTATGGCTGTGTTGGGTCTTCGTTTCTGTGCGAGGGCTTTCTCTAATTGCGGCAAGTGGGGGCCACTCTTCATCACGGTGCGCGGGCCTCTCACTATCGCGGCCTCTCTTGTTGCGGAGCACAGGCTCCAGACGCGCAGGCTCAGTAGTTGTGGCTCACGGGCCTAGTTGCTCCGCGGCATGTGGGATCTTCCCAGACCAGGGCTCGAACCCGTGTCCCCTGGATTGGCAGGCAGATTCTCAACCACTGCGCCACCAGGGAAGCCCGAAAATGACTGACTTTTGCATATTAGTCTTCTATCCTGCAACCTTGCTATAATTGCTTATTAGTTCCGGGGTTTTGTCACTGTTGTTGATTCTTTTGGGTTTTCTACATAAATGATGTCATCTGTGAACAAAGACAGTTTTGCTTTTTTATTACCAATCTGTATACCTTTCAGTCTCTTTACTTGTCTTATTGTATTAGCTAGGGCTTCCAGTATAATCTTCAAAAGAAGAGAGGAGGACATCCTTCTCTTGTACCTGATCTGAGCGGTAAAGCTTTGAGTTTCTCACCATTAAATATAATGTTAGCTGTAAGTTTTTTGTAGGTGTCTGTTATCAAGTTAAGGATGTTTCCCTCTATTCCTACCTTACTGAGAGGTTCTTTCATTTGTTTAGTTTTGTTATCATAATGCCTGATGGATTCTGTAAATTCTTTTTCTGCATCTATTCATATGATCATGTGGTTTTCTTTCTGGTCTGTTGATGTGATGGATTACATTAAGTGATTTTCAAATGTTAAACCCCAGCCTTGCGTGCCTGGGATAAATTCTATTTGGTACGTGGTATATAATTCTTTTTGTATATTGTTGGATTCAATTAGCTAATATTTTGTTGAGGATTTTTGCATCTATGTTAATGAGAGATATTGGTAATTTTTTTTAAAAATTGTCTTAGCCTGGTTTTGGTATTAGTGTAATGCTGGGCTCATAGAATGAGTTTTGAAGTATTCCCTCTGCTTCTATCCTCTAAAAGAGAATTGGTATAATATCTTACTTAAATATTTAATAGAATTCACCAGTGAATATATCTGGGCCTGGTGCTCTCTGTTGTGGAAGGTTATTAATTATTGATTCAAAGACTTGAATAGATATAGGCCTATTCAGATTGCCTATTTCATCTTGTACAACGTTTGGCAGATTATTTTTTCAAGGAACTGGTCCATTTGTCAATTTTGTGGCATAGAGTTGTCCATAATATTCCTTTATTATCCATTTATTGTCTTTGGGATCTGTAGTGATGTCGTCTCTTTCATTTCTGTATGAGTAATTTGTGTCCTCTCTCTTTTTTTCATACTTAGCCTGGGTAGAGGCTTATAAATTTTACTGCCCTTTTCAAAGAACAAGGTTTTGCTTTTTGTTCACTTTCTCTACGGATTTCCTGGTTTCAATTTTATCCCTCTTTAAATCTTATTTCTTTTCTTCTGCTTATTTTGGATTTAATTTGCTCTTTGCTAGTTTCCAAAGTTGGATACTTTAGATTATTGATTTTTAGATCTTTTTCTTTTCTAGTAAATATATGCACTTAATGCTACAAATTTCACCTCTAATCACTGCTTTCACATCACTCCACATATTTCTAAAAATTGTATTTTCATTTAGTTCAAAATATTTTTTAGTTTTTCTTGAGACTTTGCTTTTGACCCCTGTGTTGTGTAGAAAGTGTTATTTAATCTCCGCATACTTTGGAATTTTCCAGTTATCTCTGTTACTGATTTCTAGTTTAATTCCATTGTGGTCTCAAAGCAGACATCATACAATGTCTACTATTTTAAATTTGTTAAAATGTTTTGTGGCCCAGAATGTAGTCTATCTTGGTGAATGTTCTATGTGAACCTGAGAAGAGTGTATATTCTGTTGTCAGATGAAATAGTCTATAGGTGTAGATTATATTCAGGTGATTGTTATTGTTGTTGAGTTCAGCCATGTCCATACTGATTTTCTGCCTGCTGCATCTGTCCATTTCTGATAGAGATGTGTTGAAGCCTCTAACTAGGTAGTGAAAACATCTATTTCTCCTTGCAGTTCTCTCATTTTTTTTTTTTTCTGTATTTTGATGTTCTCTTGTTAGGCATATACATGTTGAGGATTATTATGTCTTCTTGGAGAACTGACCCTTTTATCATTATGTGATGCTCTTGTTTATCCATAATAACTTTCTTTGCTTTCAAGTCTGCCCTGTCTGTAATTAATATAGCTACTCCTGCTTTCTTTTGATAAGGTGTCCACATGGTATTTTTTATCAATTTACTTTTTTTTATTCAGAACATACTTTTTTTTTTTTTTTAATTTTTATTTATTTATTTATGGCTGTGTTGGGTCTTCGTTTCTGTGCGAGGGCTTTCTCTCTAGTTGTGGCAAGCGGGGGCCAATCTTCATCACAGTGCACGGGCCTCTCACTATCGCGGCCTCTCTCATTGCGGAGTGCAGGCTCCAGACGCGCAGGCTCAGTAACTGTGGCTCACAGGCCCAGCTGCTCCGCGGCATGTGGGATCTTCCCAGACCAGGGCTCGAACCCGTGTCCCCTGCATTGGCAGGCAGATTCTCAACACTGCGCCACCAGGGAAGCCCCAGAACATACTTTTTGAATGACTTCTTTTTAGGTGGCATAGGAGACACAATGGTGAATGTGACTGACATAACTATTGTTTTCATGAGGCTTAGGACATAGTAGGAGAAAGCAATGATTTCAGGATTTGTATTGGTTTTTGAAGGAGCCCTGCAGTCAAGATAGCAAAATTTAGGAAAAATCTAGAATGAGAGAGACCTAAGCCCAGTTACATTTTGTGAATGATATACACAAAACATCAGAGAGGAGATCTGAGACTGTTGTGATATTTTAACTTCATATGGAAACTGGACTAGACCCCAAGAGGAGAATGTGAGAGTTTGCGTAAAGGAAATTCATACAGGTTAGTGATACTAATAAAACTAAAATCTATGGAAGACATTATTGCTCAGAGAAAGAATTTACACATTATATAATTTTTTTGCATGTTTTCTAGCCAAATATAGAAAAGTGCTTATGCACATTTTTGTGAATTATTTTCTTCTCAACTCATCTGCCCTGTGCCTTAGGTATATATGGTCCCTTGCATTTTCCAGATGAATGCTGGCAGTGTCTTATGATAGCTAGAATATAGGACAAGAAATTATTTACAATGCAGTACATTTCAACAGCAGCAAGAACAGCAAATTTTCCTTTCTTTTAAATTTGAAAACTTTTTAGGTTTTAGTACATTTGTAAATTGTTGGAATCAATAATTTATTCTGCTTACATATGTTGATGGGCCACGGGAGGATTTTCCTCCTATAAGAAGAGAAATATGACTTTGATCATTGTTTATACAGCAGTAGTAAAAGATCGTCATGTGATAGAGGGCATACTTTAGTTTTCCCATTTTCTATTTCAATACCATTTTCAGAATCACTGAAAACATAGTTCTTTTAGTTTCTCTTTTTTCTTCATTGAGGTATAATTGACATAACATATCTTAGTTTCAGGTGTACAACATAATGATTTGATATTTGTATATATTGCAAAATGATCACCACAATAAGTCCAGTTAATATCCATCACCATGCATAGTTACAATTTTTTTTCCTTAGGATGAGAACTTTCAAAATTAACTCTCTTAGGTACTTTCAATTATGCAATACAGTATTATTAATTGTAGTCACCATGCTGTACATTAAACCCCTATAACTTACATTATAACTAGAAATTTGTACCTTTTGACCTTCTTCCCCCATTTCTCCCATCCACCACCTCTGTTCTCTAAATCTGTGAGCTCTAAGTTTGGGGTTTTGTTTCTTTGTTACATTTCACATATAAACGAGATCATAGGGTATGTCTTTTTCCTGTCTGACTGACTTCACTTAGCTTAATGCCCTCACGGTCCATCTCTGTTATTGCAAATGGCAAGATTCCATTCTTTTTTTATGGCTGAATAATACTGCGCCGTATATATACCACAGCTTTTTAACCTATTTATCTATCAGTGGACATTTAGGTTGCTTCCATGTCTTGACTGACTATTGTAAGTAACACTGCAATGAATATGGGATGTATATATCTTTTCAGATTAGTGTTTTTGTTTTCTTGGGATAAATACCCAGAAGTGGAATTGCTGGATTATATGGTAATTCTGTTGTTAATTTTTTGAGAAACCTCCAAGCTGTTTTCCAAAAGGGCTGTAACAGTTCCTTTTTTTTTTGTAATAAAAAAATTTTGTAATATCCCCTCAACCCTTCCAGAAGGTATGAGGGGATATCTCATTGTGGTCTGATTTGCACATTACGTACTGGGTTAATGGAACTGCTATACATACGCCTTTAGTAATGTAATGGTAAGGTGTGAGGGGAGGGAAATCATAGCCCTGTGATTTGTGAGAAGTCTTTTAGTGAACCTATACCTCTGGACTGTGAACTTCACAAGAATTTCTCAGTTGTTTTTCTCCTCCCCATCTCAATGGGATGGGATAGCTAGAGTAGGCTGGAGTTGGCTACCTCCCTTCTCTCAGGTGGAAGGCTCAAGCTCTGGGTAACTAGTTTCTCTGGAGGGCAGGCCTTGTTAAGAACAGAGTGCTCTGGCATATTCCAAATGGTTCTTTTTTCCATCCACCTGCTGGAAGCACGCAGGTCTTATCTCCGACGTTTACTATGAGGAGCCGCCTATGGCTGGGTCCCCCTGGAGTTTTTAACTCTCGTGCTTGTCTACGTCGAGCCTCAAGCAATTTGTCACAGTTCAGGTTTTCCTACACTTGCACTGGTTCCCAGGGAGGTTTCCACTTGTTAGTATCTGTTCTGTAAGCCTCAACTACAGTATTACCTGAGTCTTCCATCTTGGGGGCAGCAGTCTGCCCTGTGTCCTCCCCTCTCTCGTGGATCCAAAAAGAGTTGATTTTTTCAGTCTGTTGACCTTTTTCCTTACTGTTAGGATGAAGTGTAGACGTCCAAGCTCCTTACATGTGGAACTAGAAAACTGCAAGTTGTAATGCTTGTTTAGCAATTTACAATGGGCAAAGCTCCAATGCAATGAACTTCATGTTGGCTTGCTGGCCCACCTCCACAGTCTATCATCAATCACTTCCTACTTAAAAAAATCTCTTCAGTGCCCTCAAGGTAAAGTCCACTCCCTTTTAGAGGCTTTTTTATGCCATCATAAACTTATCACAGATGATTTTACAGCTTTATCTCCTACCATAAGCCTCCCTTCTACATACATTATAATCCAAGTTCTGTGAAGGAACTGTGCATTTTAATACCTCTGGTTTTCTCATTGGCTGCTTTGTATGCCTAGAATTCTCTTTCCATTCCTCACTGTTAATATCGTCCCATCTTTAAAGACCCAGTTAGAATATTTTCTCTTCAGAGCACTTTTCCCATAGCCCTTTGTAAATGTCTGCACCAAGAGAGATTTTGAAATGCATTATTATCCTTTATGCGTCTATCTGTTCCACTAGGCTATGATCGTCCTATGGTGAGTCACTGTGTTTTCTCATCTTTTGGCTCACCATTCTGACACGCTTAATGAATACCTGAGTAGATGATGCTTACTCTTATGATCTGGATTTTGAAGTATAAGACGGAAGTGCGATTTGGCTCCTCAATCCATTACCACACTGTGAAGTCAAAGAACAGAGGCTACCTGAGTGTGTGCCCATTACCTGCCTAGGAGAAGCCTTCTACAACACTGGTAACTTGGATGTTCCTGACGTGGGAAGTACAACAGAAGGACAGATAATGATTGATTGATAGGCATCAGATATGACTTCCTAAATGGTTCAGGCATCCTTTGGTCGGGAGGGAAGCAAATGTCCTTTATTAATTTTATTTTCGGCTGCGTTGGGTCTTCGTTGCTGGGCGCGGGCTTTCTCTAGTGGCGGTGAGCGTGGCTACTCTTTGTTGTGGTGCGCAGGCTTCTCACTACAGTGGCTTCTCTTGTTGCGGAGCACGGGCTTCAGCAGATGGGGCACACAGGCTTAGCTGCGCCGCAGCATGTGAGATCTTCCCGGACCAGGGCTCGAACTGTGTCCCCTGCACTGGTGGGCAGATTCTGAACCACTGCGCCACCAGGTAAGGCCACAAATGTTCTTTAGAAACAGAAGTTCCTAGTGAATTATTGGAGCTATCCACGATTACCAATATTATTTGAATAAGAAACTACTTAGAAGAATACTGGTTCTCAAGTATTCTTACAATCCCCTTATTCTTGGAGAAGGAGAGAGTGTAACAGCCCATTTGCTTTTTTACTCATTTGCCTTCCAAATTGTGACTGACTGACAGAACTCCGATGGAAAGCTTTCTCTGCCTACCCTGGGCTGAGTTAAGTGATCTCACGTCACTATGTAATCATGGTATTCCATTCACATTGCTGTAACTGTACTTACTCCTTTGTATTTTGCCTATTGTTCACACACTGTGGATTTCTCAAAAGAGGTTGCGTTTCAGTCATCCTTTATTCCTACTTCCTAACACAGTTCCAGGCAAATTATCAGTATTCACTAATATGTGTTAGATGAAAGCATCAACCAATTAACCAATATTATAAAATTTAAGATCACAGACCAAGGATTATACAACCTACCTCGGTGCTTAAACAGTCATGAAAAATTTGCTGTATTCCTTTCTTATGTCTAGGATAAAATACAAACATTAAAAAATTTAGAATCCTCAATGTAAAAGTTAAACTTTCTACCCTCAGCCTTACACAAGCCTATTGTTTATCATTGGCTAGAGTGCTTAAACAAACAGGGTTAAGATATTCTGCTGTTGGGAAACTAAATATTCGAGAATACATGGCGGAAAACAACAAATGCTGTATAAGCCACACTCTTTCCTCAAAAGCCGACACAAAGTCACCAACTCGGAAATATTTTTTACAGCTTGCTACATCTTTGAATATTTGATGCACAGTTTAGTTTCTGTTTGTTTGCTTATAGTGTTTGTTCTTTATACTGTGGCCAGGTTGCCGAGCTCTGAGGAAACGTGGATGCAGCCCAGTGGTCGTGTGAAGAAGCCTTATCCATCAATCAGCTGCACCCCCGTGAAGAGCACAGCAGCGACGGGTGAGTCTGAGGCCTGCCGGAGCCTCCTCGCCCAGACTGGGGCTCCTCTTGGGAGCAGCAGCTAGCTCATGACCCTCAGACCCCGTTCTGGTTCCAAAGGCCCGATGCAGTTGGCCTGTCACAGTGCACAAAGCCAGCGGGTGCTGGTCCAGTTGCAGTTTATGCAAAACTGAGGCAGTGAGCAGCCTCAGCGGCCCCACCTGGTGGTCCTGATCCGCATGAGGGGAGAATCTGAGTCAGCGGTCTCCAGGTTTAATATAAAGACATTCTTGTGGCCCCGAGATAAAAAACAGAGTCTAAAACTATTTGGGGAGAACAAGTATCCTAGAACAGATATGCAGTTTCTATGAATAAGATGATCTGTTTTTAAATCTTGAGTATCCTATCCTTGAAAGAAGAAAATGGCCATGGATTTGATACCATTGCTTTCAGGCAGACCCCATAAAATAATAAAAGAAGTTTGTTCTTGTATGATCCTGTTGAAAGACAGATATTTTAAAAGTAAGGATCTAGAATCCAAAGATGTGAGTGAAATACTGTGGGGGCTATGAAAACAAGATGCATTACTCTAAATTTCTTGGTAGCTATGACCGGAATATACAGAGTAAGGAACTACTATCTATCTATCTATCTTTCAAACTTTCAAAGCTAAGAGGAACAAAAACCTCTTCCAGGACATTTCTGAGCCAGCTGATGAGTTTGGCAGGACACTTAGGCACACCTGTTCTCTGTAGTTCTTTTCCCCTCGGGCTCTTACCTAGCAAAAAATAAAATTTTCTCTTTACGGGTTAGTGCATTGTGATATATTTTGTCATCCTCCCTCCAGACCTAGTTAAATGTCATGCTTTGCGTACAGGGAATACGCAACTTTGCTACCTTTATAAAGAAAAGGGTATAAAAGGTTCAGGTTTAAAAGGATTTGAACTGGATGGACTGAAGCCCCAGATCTAAAACTACTGAGCAGTTACTTTCAGGTGGTTGGACTAAAAGCACATTTATTGTTAGCAAGTTTAAAATGATCAGAATGTTTATTTTTATAGACTTACTTACAAGGACGGTTAAATGGATTAATACTTGTAAAAAGTCATGCACCTAATTAACAATGGTAGATTCTTGTTATTGTGGACATTCTAGAGAAAGCCTGTGCTAGTCACTTGGAACTCAGAGCAGAAATACAATTCGGGCAGGAGAGTTCTCTAGAAATGGAGATGAGAAGGCCAGGGCCAAGTTCTTTCCTTGCATACCTGAGAGGTACTTGGTTCGCATGTCTGTAGGGCCCAGTAGTAGTCACTTGTGACTCTGATTTCCTCTGACATCAATTTGGAAGCTGCCACTCTCAGCTTTCAAGTGGATGTGAAGTAGAGAGATGAATGGTTTTTTAGTCGTGAACAACTTCTTTAAAGATACCTTTACACAGGATAAACTTATTAGGAGTAGCAAGCGATAAATGAGGGTTATAAAAATTTAGGAATCTTTTACTTACCCTAATTGATGGCTCTCACAAGAGGACTGGTAACTTTTTTCTTCGTTGCCTCTTTACTTTCTTCAGTGCCTGAAGTCTTAACATGGCAGAGAGTTTGGAGGGGGTTTTTGTAAAGTTAATTAATTGCGCCGTGAATTACTTTAAGGAGTCTGCTGAGTGATGGACCCAGTGAAGGGGGTCGATACCATTTAATGTTCACTAGGGGCTAATGATCATAAAATGGTGCCAAAAGACCAGCATTAAGGCCGCGCAAGAGCCTGTCAGGAACAGCTCTAAAGATCAGTTGCTCGCGGCAATTCAAACAATTGAAAATGACCTGGTATTACATTATACATACTGCTCCCAGTATGAACAAACTTTCTTTCCATCAGTGATTTTTCAATCATCTCATACCAAGCACTGCCATTTATTTTTCTTCGTTACCTTACTAGGGCTGTACTTCTAACAGGATATTATTAATATTTATCCTATTATCTCATACAACATTTCATGCTTAAAGCACTTTGCAATCTTAACTAATTAATCTTTATGTTCTGCCTAAAAGGAGAGTAAAAGGTTTCCCTTTTAGAGTTAGGGAAACTGAGTTGGGAGTGGTTAAGAATTGGCCATCAGGAAAACGATCTGATAAATTCCACAGTCTGGGTTTAGGGCTTTTTTCCCCCTAGGAAGTAAAATTAATGGAACTTTGGTCCTGAAGAAGATCATACTTTGAAATCTAGATGACCCTGCCTCCACCCCCATAAAAAAAGGTAACTGGAATGATTTTTTAATGGAATTTACTCTTTAGATTAGGCCCCAAGAAGGATTTCTTAAAAATATATCATAAATGAGGAAAGAGAATAGAAAAAAGTTTAGTGGGGTTTTTTTTTTTTTAGTGGTTAAAACTATTATCTATTTAGAGAAACTAGTAAACTGAATTTTACTCAATGCACATATCATTTTTTGAAAAACGTGCACAGTTTGTTTTAGAGCAGTAATTATAATATAAAGATTACCTGATAGATACCAGACAAATGTCAGGTACTTTACAAACATGATCAGTCTATAGCAGTAGTGTGGCAAATGTGGTATTTACCCACATTTACTGATAAAGCAACTGAAACTTAGAGAGTTTAAGTGACTTGCTAATGACAAGAAAGTGAGTAAAAGACAATTCTAAAATTCAAACCCAAATCTACCTGTCCCCCGAGTCCTTAGTTTTTACACTACAAAAATGCTAGTTCTCAAGTATAATAGGAAATCTCCCATTAACAAAATCTGTACTTGACTCAACAATGATCTGCTCTTTCTAATCCACTGGAACTCGAGACAGTCCTGAAGGCCACACTACACATCTTAAATGTGCCTTCTTTAGATTCGCCATTTCTACCCTGTAACAGAGATCCTATCCACACCCCACCCTGACCCAGTCAGAACGCACACCTCCCTACATTCCTTCCCCAGAATCCTGAACTCATTTCGGAGCCCTTGCTCCTGCAAATCTGATTTCATCACTGCCAAGGGAGGCCCACCCTAACCTGAATAGGTTTGTTACCTTCTGTCCCATACTCACCATTACTTTCATGAGTAAAGCTGTCCAAATTTTAAACAGTGGACTTAAAATAAAAATTTTAAACTAACCTTATAATGAACTGAAGATGATATACAGATCCAATTATGATGTCACTGCCCTCCTTCCCCTCCTCCTCCATCTCTTCTTCATCTCATCATTCCAGGCTTTTAATGCATGACACAATAATAGGAAATGTTATTTTATATATTCAGAAGGATTCGATTAATTCAATTTTGTCTGGGTGACTGGTATTTATTCTAAAATGATTACTCTTTTGTATCCCCATTGGAAGTTTTAAATAATGCGAGGCACACTGGGGAAAGGCCCTGCTGCTAGTATGAGGATTTGTCATGGGGAGGCCATGTGTTGACAACGCATATGCTTCACAGGGTAGACAGCTGACCCAGGTGAAAGTGGAGAACAAAATCCATGGTTAAGCTTACTGGTAAATGTCATGCTTGTCTTAATCAGCTCGGGCTGCCCTAACAAAATACCATATTCAGGAAGTATATGGTACTCACAGTTCTGGACGCCGAGAAGTCCAAGATCATGGTGCTGGCCAATACTGTTCCCAGATGAGGTCCGTCTTCCTGGCTTGCAGGCAGCCATCTTCTCACTGTGTCCTCACAGGGTGGAAAGAGAGAGGAATCAAGTTTTCTTATGTCTCTTCTAATAGGGCACTGATCCCATCATGGCACACTAGCCCCACCCTCATGACCTCCTCTAAACCTAATTACCTACAAAAGGCCCAGTAGGGGAGGAAAATATTTTTCCCTATATCCTTCTGAGTTCTTAGATGAGGCCCTTGTAAGAAAAGACAGATTAACAAGAGAAACACAGAAGTTTATTAACATGGGAGATAAATGAATTACTCCCCAAGGTGGCCTAGAATTCAGAATTAAATATCATCAATAATAGGAAAAGGGGAGGGAGGATGTAGCCCTCTCAGGGGAGTGTAGTGTCAATGGTTTCTAGGAAAGAGGAATAGGCCCTTGTAAGAATGGATGGGAGGTGTGATAGTTTGTGTGTGGTGTCAACACTCAGCCTTCCCTGGTTGATGGCCAGGGAGGGGATTTATGACGACAATTTCATTCCTTTTGGAAGATCTGTCTGTAGGCATATAAGAGGAGTTTAGAAAAAGCCTCTCCTTGCATTTGCTGTTTTTCCAGGGCCTACAGCTGGAAATAATCAATATGCCAAAGTTGCATATATTTTGGGGTATAATGTTCTGCTGCCCTTGAGCCCCATCTCTAAATATCATCACATCGGGGCTAGAGCTCCAAAACATGAATTGTCGAAGGACACAAACATTTAGTCTATAATAATTCTATCTATTTGAGACAATAAACACCACATTGAAACCTAAAACTACAGACAGTGATTCTAGTAATTAAGAGCCCCCACGTGACAGCTGAAGTCAGGAGCTACTGCAGAAATCCTGAAGAGCAACATACTTTCAATCCTCATGACACTTAACACATTTTTTACACTCTTAAGGCGAATTCAAGAAAAATTAAAAGATTTAAATACATGTTTTAGTTTGGGGTCCTCGGGGTAGTGATCCAAATTTTTGAGTCACAGCTTATATACTTTCTGTGAGAAAATATATGTACATTCTCATATCTGTGCTCATGTTGAGAAAAATAATGAGTTTGATGTGAATGGCAGATATGCAACTATGTTTTGGATTTGGGTTTGCTCTTTTTTCACCTTCTAGGCTGCGGTAACAGGTTAAGTGCCACAACATTCTAAAAGCTATGATAAATACCCCAGAGTTTTACACAGCTGAGTCCTGAAAAATATCAGGGCACTACTACTGGAGTATTAGAGTAACCATGGCAAAATGATTTTTCCTACTTTCTGGATATGTACTAAGAGGTGATTTTGAAGAGAGTGCTCAAAACCATTTTTGATCTAGTTCATGTTTTAAGACAGTAGTAAATGATGTATATGTAGAAATGCATGGCATAAAACACCTATTATTGAACCTAACATACTATATTATACCTGATATTAGTGAGGATGGGAGTTGGACATTGCTCACCTGGAACACTGTCAACTGTTATGAGAAGAAAAGTACATGTGCCATCGTTATCATCTATCAAGTCATGGTTTGGGCCTTCTGACACCATCAAAAATCACGCCAGCTAAAGAAAAAGAAGATAAGTCCCAAGAAATTTACTTATTTTTTTCCCCAGATCTTCCAGCCTGTGTGTTATAGCAAATTATTCCCATATATTTCCTATCAGTATTCCTTCATTCAAATTTCTTTTGTAATTCATATTAAGCTACTAGTGTCTACAGATTGGTTTATATTTGATTTCCTACAATCTACTAAAATAGTACTTTTCTACTATTAGATATGTTGCTTATTCTAAAGTGCTGCTTGCTTGGAGAGAGAACCAAATAACTTAAAATTTTATCATAGAACGACCTGTAAATTACAGAGAACAAACTAGTAGAACTCATCTTCTGAGTGAATTTGGAGCTGGCTATTTGTTCCTTCAGCAATACCTAGTAATGCACAGACAGCTCTGTATTAGATTATTTGTCAATGTTATTTTATGAAGAAATTTAATAGAGTTTACTACTCTGCAATCCACTGAGCACTTCCTAACTTAATTGTCATATTCTGCATTTCCTGAGATTTACAATTAAAATTGTGACGAGCCAGACATACAAACTACCCCTTGTGTGACAAGACAGGTTATTTGTATTTTACCAAAATTATATGAGATATTCATTTATTTTATAAAAGTTCTATTAAAAATTGATTTACCATCTATAAGTACCTACATGAGATATACTTTAAGTCTGAATAGTTTTTCAGCCCAATTTTCTCTTAATGCCCACCACCACACAAAAGATAGTTCAATTTACTATTTATGCCCATGCCAGATCCAGTTAATAAAAAATAATGGCTCTGACATTTTATATTTTCCAAGGATGATCAAATAAGAAATGGTCTCCAGACCAGAATAAACATTTATTTTGATTAAGAAATGTTTAGTCTTCCTTACGTTGTCACTAGTCACCAATATTACTTCCTAAATTTCTAAAACTATATCAGGCAATGTCTTAACTTATAATATTTTATGCCATTGTTTTTTTAAACCTAATTTTAATTGCTAGAAAGACCAATAATAGTATCGAGAGACCACATTTCCAGTATTATTGCTATTTTGTGTGCCAAGTATGTGGTTTGTAAACAGAAACAGTGTATAACTAAAAAAATCAAAGATTTATTTTTACTATATAACTTTGAAGATACATTTATCTTTAAATACTCACTCATGATAATTTCACACTGGCTTTAAGAAAAATAAATTCCTTACTGAATATGGACCCAAAATTCCGCGTTTCTTTGTGCTCATCCTCTTGTTTGTTCTTTCTTTCCAACATCCCGGGTGACTGCAGTAGGAATGAAGAATGTGGAATGATTGACTTTGTAAATGATTTCACGAGGCATGAAATTGAAAATCAACTTTAAGAACCATTTGTTTAGTCATTTCACTATACTTTCAACAAACACTTATTGAGTTTCAGGTATTGGGCTTGATGACAGGCTGATGAAGAAAATGATAGCGCTGATAACAACTAAGAAATTTGAGAAGGGGAGACCATTTGCAACTAATGTTGGTAACACGAAGTTTTATTTAAGTCTTTTTGACCAGTTTTAGACTTGCTTGGAGAAGTTTTAGACCTGTCTAAATATCTCTAGGCTTGACATCTGAATGATTTTTGCTTATATGACTTATTTTATGACTTGTAAAATTCACCACTTTGAGAGTAAGCATCCTAAACATAAAACAGAATTAATACCACATGCCTTATAGAGTACTGATATGGGGGAAGACAAGTATATACGTATATATATGAAGGTGCTTTGTCAACCACTGAGTTAGTTACACAAATGAAATACATTGCTATTAAGACACTTAACTGGAAATATCCAGAGGCCACTCATGGACATGAAACTTGAAGATATGGCACGGTACATTTATAAATTTCAGTTGTAAAACAAAAGTATTTTAATAGAAATCTTAGGAGCAATTGACCTCTCCTAGCTAAAAAGTGGGGAAAAGGGGCAGAAGCCAAAGACAGAATCTTAAAATATATGAACAACACTTACTTACAAGGTAGTAGAAAGAAAAAGAAAAATAGGACAGTGCAGTAGTAGAAGCCAGAGATACCAAACCTAACTGAGGTCAGGTTCACGATGGAAAACCACACACCTCCCTGATGGATCTGGAGGTGCTTCTTTATATTCAAGAGGTGGTTTTCAGCAGAATAATCATGAAGAAAGATTAAGAACTTCAGATGGAATAAGATGTGTTGTTTTTCAAAAGTCTCTCTCCTTTATCTCTAAATCCAATCAACTTGTTTCTATCTGAACAATTACCTCTTTAATCTACTCCCTCTTTTCCTCTCAATTGCCATGAGCACTTGAGAGGAGTGATACCTTAATGAAAGCTTCCTGGTTCCTGATGCCTCAGAGTTAGAAAACAGTATCCCTGGAAAAAGACAAAGGGGCAGTATGGAACTTGAAGACAAGAAGACTTTACTTCTAGGTCTGTATTAGTCTGCTCTGGCTGCCGTAAAAAAAACAAAAACAAACAAACAAAAAAACCACACAGGTTGGGTATCTTAAACAACAGAAATGTATTTTCTCACAGTTTTGGAGGGTAGAGTCCAAGATCAAGGTGCCATCAGTGTTGGTTTCTGGTGAGACCTATCTTCCTACCTTGTAGACAGCCTCCTTCCTGTTGCTTCCTCAGAAAGAGAAAGATCTCTGGTGTCTGTTTCTCATAAGGACACCAGTCCTGTTGGATTAGGGCCCCTCTTACAACCTCATTTTAACCCTAATTACCTCTCTTAAGGACACATGGGGGTTCGGGGTTCAACATATGAACTTTCAGGGGGACACAATCCAGTCAATAACAAGACCTGAGTATATCAAGGGTATATGGTGACTACTGATTAAGGAAAGTTGCTCTCATCTAACATTTAGGATGTTGGTTATAAGATACTGAATTAACAAAACTATTTCTCTGTGAAGGAAGCAATTCAAAACAAGATAAATACTTCTCTCCTACTAAAATGTCTAACTAGCATTTCTCTCATATTTTCTGTCTTTGACTTTCCAACCTGTCCTCTACGTAGATATGAGTTACCTTCCTAAACTTTAAGTCAGACCTTTCTACTCCTCTGCTTGAAAAATCTTCAATGACTCCCCACTGCTTAATGCATAAAATTTAACATTTTAATTACTCATTCAGTTCTCAATAACCTGGCTCCAACTTGTATTTTGTGTCATCAATCACTCAACTCTTCAGCCACAGAGGACTACTCATTGCTACTTGGACTTTTCATGGTTTTTGATAACATTATGCATACCCTAACACTGTTTCTTCAGCCTGGAATGTCTTCTCCCTCAAGGCGCACTTCTTTTTTTCTTTTTTTTTTTCTTTTTTTGGTATCTTTTAAAAATACCAGGCTTTATTTTTTAGAGCAGTTTTAGGTCTACAGAAAGACTGAGCAGAAATTATACAGAGCTGTCATTTAGCGCCTCTCCTCCTGCACAGTTTCCCCTATTAGCTTTCATTATTTTTTTTTTAAGTTTTTAAATAGGCTTTTTGTTTTTTTTAACATCTTTAGTGGAGTATAATTGCTTTACAATGTTGTGTTAGTTTCTGCTATGTAACAAAGTGAATCAGCTATATGTATACATATATCCCCATATCCCCTCCTTCTTGAAAGGCCCACTTCTACATTCCAGGGCTTCAGTGAAGCCTTCCTTGATCTCAGTAAGAAGAAATCACCCCCAAAACTCTTTGAGCGTAAGTTAATTGCTTACAAAAATAAACTCAAAATGACTTAAAGACTTAAACATACGACATAACACCATAAAACTCCTAGAAGAGAGCATAGGCAAAACATTCTCTGACATAAATCATACCAATGTTTTTTTAGGTAAGACTGACAAGGCAATGGAAATAAAAACAAAAATAAACAAATGGGACCTAATCAAACTTACAAGCTTTGGCACAGCAAAGGAAAGGAAGGAAGGAAGGAAAGAAGAAAAGAGAACCTATGGAATGGGGGAAAATATCTGCAAACGATGTGACCGACAAGGGCTTGATCTCCAAAACATACAGACACCTCATACAACTCAACAAAAGTAAACAACCCAGTCAAAAAATGAGCAAAAGACCTTAACAGACATTTCTCCAAAGAAGACATACATATGGCCAGTAGGCACATGAAAAGATGCTGAACATCACTAATTCTTAGAGAAATGCAAATCAAAACTGCAATGAGGCACCACCTCACTGTGGTCAGAATGGCCATCGTCAAAAAGTCTACAAACAATAAATGCTGGAGAGGGTGTGGAGAAAAGGGAAGCCTCCTACACTGTTGGTGGGAATGTAAAATTGGTACAACCATTATGGAGAACAGTATGGCAGAAAACTAAAACTAAAAGTAAAAACTAGTTTTACAAAAATTAAAAATAGAGTTACTAAGAATATGATCCGGCAATCCCACTCCTAGACATAGAGCCAGACAAAGCTATAATTCAAAAAGATACATGCACCTCTATGTTCATAGCAGCACTATTCACAATAGCCAAAACATGGAAACAACCTAAATGTCCATCAACAGATGAATGGATAAAGAAGGTGTGGTACATACAAATGAACTTATTTACCAAACAGAAATCACAGATGTAGAAAACAAACCTATGGTTACCATGGGGGAGAAGGGGGACGGGATAAATTGAGAGATTGGGATTGACATATACACACTACTATACATAAAACAGATAACTAATAAGGATACACTGCATCACACAGGGAACTCTAGCCAGTACTCTGTAATGACCTATACAGGAAAATAATCTAAAAAAGAATGAATATATGTATATGTGTAACAGATTCACTTTACTGTACACCTGAAACTAACACAACATTGTAAATTAACTATACTCCAATAAACATTTTTTTAAAATACATTAACTAATTTTTAAAAAGATGTAGTACATATATACAATGAAATATTACTCGGCCATAAAAAAAGAACGAAATAATGCCATTTGCAGTAACATGGATGCCACTAGACATTATCATACAAAGTGAAGTCAGTCAGAAAGAGAAAGACAAATACCATATGATATCACTTATATGTGGAATCTAAAATATGACACAAATGAGCCTATCTATGAAACAGAAACAGACTCACAGACATAGAGATCAGACTTGTGGTTGCCAAGGGGGAGGGGGGGAGGGAGAGGGATGAACTGGGAGTTCGGGGTTGGTAGATGCAAACTATTACGTTTAGAATGGATAAACAACAAGGTCCTGCTGTATAGCACAGGGAACTATATCCAAAATCCTGGGATAAACTATAATGGAAAAGAAAATAATAAAAGAATGTGTATATGTGTATAAATAACTGAGTCACTCTGCTGCACAGCAGAGATTGACACAACATTGTCAATCAACTCTCCTTCAATTAACAAAATAAATTAAAAAAATAAGTTAATTGCTTACATGTCTGTCTTTCCCAAAATACTATGAGCTTCTTAGGGCAGAGAATGTTTTATTTATATTTTAACCAGCATACCTTAAAAAGAAAAACAAACCAAAAAAACCTGTCATATAGTAAGTGCTGAATTACGGCTCAATGACTGAGGAAATTGGAGAGGCTATGTAGAATAGTTATTAGAAGTGTCTGATAGGTAAAGAAAGGTAAAAAATAGAAAATAGAAAAAAGTTTCAGTTTTTTTCTCCAAGAGAAGAAACTGTCTGTATTTTATAAAAAGAAGCTATGAACATGCTGCCAGGGATCATCTATACGGAGTGGCCTCAAAAATGAGAGACAAGCAGACTCTAATTCACTAGGCATTCCAAACTACAGCTTGAGTCCAAAAGATACATATATCCATTTTCCTGTTAGAGCAGCAAGAATAACAACAAAAGAGGTAGATATAAGAGGAAAACACTTCAAATATGCCCTAAGTTCCTTGACCTCGTAAAGTAAAAGTTGCCGTACCTCTCTTTATAACCCATGGAATTGTACAAAGTGTTCCATGGACCCATAGTCTATTGGGGGGAAAAAAACATGTTCTGAGTTCACACTGAATAGCTTTTCATAAGAAATTATACAGCAGCACAATTAAAATGAAATACTAATTGCAACAAGAAAAGATGGTGACTGCAGAATATAACTCAGTCTTAATAGATTTTCTAATGCCTCTCTTTATACCAAAGGGGAGTAGCCCTTTAGCCAATAAAGTAAATTTTCTGATCTCCAAATGGGTACTTTATCCTCATTCAGGCTGATACTGCAGCGACATCATGAATTTCTCAGACAGCTTTGTGAATCAGCAGAGTATTTCAGAGGAAAGCACTGACTGCTAAAAGCAAAGTCGTTATTTTTTAAACAGCCTTTAAACTAGCAGATGAAACATTTCATTTTGGGTCAAGGATGCATTTGCTCCAGCCACCTAGAGGAGCAGGGAAGGCTGAACCAGTTGGGAAGGAACAGAGTAATGTTACTGTGTCAGCCAAACCTCAAAGTATACCGTTTTGCAGGTCAAACATTTTTGACTTCTTCTTTTTAGTATCCAGGTCTATAATTCTTATTTCCAAAGAGCTTAAACATTAATATTCCGTGAAATATCATCCTATATTTCTAAAGTATCTTTAAAAAGCCATTAACTAATTTGCTCATAATGAACTTTGAGGTCTAGAAAAAAACTGGTTTTCTTTCTCTTTAAATAACCTCAAGAAAGGAAATTCAGACAAGAAAAATGGACGCTTCCTAATACATCCATTCAGCAAATGTTCTGAGTGCTTCCATATGCTAGGCATTGTGTTAGGTGCTGGGAATACTAAAGCAGTATGACACAGTCCCTTTCCTCAATCATATGACAATACACAGTGTTTAGAGGTCAAATTAATTGGACTCAAGATATCCCCACCCTTCTCTTTTCTTTGTTCTGGTAAATTGATGAGTGTTTTTGAAGCTTTCATAGGGTAAAATTGTGATTTAAGTCGACTCACAGTCTTAAATAGCTTAATATAGACTTAGTTTCATCAAATCTTTGGATATGTTTTACTTTGTACTTTTTATTGACATAAATATATCTTATTTGGGGAGTCCTAGCTTCAAGCAAGTTCTTTAAAATGTTGTATTGCATAAAGAATAGGGTTGAGAGTAAAGCATAGAATATTTATAAAAATATGTAATGCTGAAATTATATGTTGAAGAAAAACCTTTCCTTACACAGAACAACCTGTATATTACTGGCAAGGACACTGATTGCCACTGTTATGTGTATCCTTCAGAATTATGTGCGTGCATTCTTGTGTCTATTGACTCTGATAGGTTTATGTGTGTGTATCTAGTATGGACAGTTTAACCCCGAGATTTCCTGTGGCCACTGATAAGTCTCAGTCTTCAAATCATTCCATGCTTTTACTGTTGCCTACTGCCAATCTTTTAAACTAATATAAAATTGAGAGAGTTTACACTGCAGACCGTTTATTCTTAAAACAGGTTTCTCAGTTTAATTTTATTCATAATTTTCATATCTATGCATCACCTGTACCATTATTTGTATATGTCGTTTTCAGCTCACGTTTTAAATAAAAGAAGCCCCATTTCAAACAACCATAGTTTTAAATCAGTTTGGTATTATACATGTGTGTGTGTCATATATATATGTGTGTGTGTGTATTATATATACATATGTGTGTGCACACATATACACACATATACTCTATTAAACAATAACATTAATATACAACCATAAATATGTGACATTTAAGCCAAGGATCAACAAACTTTTACTGTGAACAGCCAGGTAACGATTTAGTTTTTGCAGGGCATGCAGTCTCTGTACATCTCAACTCTGCTATTCCAGTGCAACAGTAGCCACAGACAGCAATGTAAACCAGTGGGCATGGTTGTGTTCAAACAAAACCATAGTTACAAAAACAGACAGCAGACCAGATATGACCCATGGCCTGAAGTCTTTTAGACTCCTAATCTAGACATATCCTACATCATCAATGATAGGCATATCATTCTATGTGAAACAATGCTTTAATATAATTCTTTGGAGTTATGAGGCTAATGTGTATCTGACCTTTTACTATTGCTTGAGCGGCCATTCTTAGCCCCATAAGTATGGTGGGTTTTGCTCAAGTTTTGCACAACAGTGAGGAGGCTGAAAGAACCCATGCTGATATTTCTGGTTAGGAAGGGACAAAGCATGGTTTGCTGATTGGCATTTTGAAACTCTCCTAAGTGTTCCTGCTGGTAGATTAAGAAAAAGTGGTGTGTTGATACAGAAAACAAATTTATGGTTAAGAAAGGGGAAAGGGGGATAAATTAGGAGTCTGGGATTAACAGATACACACTACTATATATAAAATAGATAAACAACAAGGACCTAGCTGGCCTACATTTCTTTAATTGTACCAAAATGTTTTTATAAATATTTTATCATAAATTACATGAATGTCTGATATTTCTTTACAATGAGTTTTAATACTATGCATATATTTTGAGTTTTATGTATAACTGTCCACCCATTTGCACTTCCATCAATGGTTCTATATTTAGAATTCTGAATGATGCATATCCCTTGCCTGAAAACGTGTGACTGTTGTTAATTAAGATCAGTAATATCTGGAACACAGCATCAGCATCATGCGACATAAGATAGTCCTTTTTGTCCCCCCTATTCGGCAAAGAATTAGACATCCGTCCACAAACAAAAATGTCTGTGTGGGAGTTGTGAGATCTAACACCACATGCCAAGGGACCCAGAAAGAGTCTTGCCCTCTTGTGCATCTGGTAATAGGCAGACAGACCTTAGCACACATTGTAGAAAAAGCAGAGCAACACGCCTGCCCAATCCCCACTGACCTGGACAGAAAATTAGACCGGAGAGAAACAGAAGTCCAGCATCCTAAAGGGGAATTCAAGCACACTGTTGGAGGCAAACAGAAAAACCCAAATTTGGACATAGTGAAGATCGTAAGAATTTTACCAGCAGCCCTCCCTCCCCTGCCCTCACCAAAGCAACACTGCATGCAGCTGTCTATGTGGGCGTGACAACCTCTCCCATAGGGGAAAAGGATAGCCATGAATGAGTGCCCTGGTACTACACTGGTGCCAGATGCAGCTGGAGAAACCCACCTCTCTTCAGAAGAACTGAAGCACTGAGGTGGGACACCCATGATTGGGAGGAGGGAGGAAAGCTGGAAAGAGGCAGATAAGAGTATCAAAGGGCATTACAGGGACACAGTTCCTGCTGACTGCACTAAGCAGGAACTACACCCACGAGCCTCTGGCAGAACCACATACCAAGGGATCTCCCTAGTGGGACTACAAACACCCCAGTGCCCCAAGGGCTAAACCCACACCTCTCCCCACTCTGTGGCCAGCTCCTGGTGCGCTCCAGCACTTTCAAGTGCCACTGTGAAAACAAACTCTGATAGACAGGGAGTTAGCTCAGGAAACAGGCCAGGGTCTGTGCACTAATGAGAAACTACAAGCTTGAGCTATGTTACCACCTTCTGGGAAACAAAAAAGAGACGTTTCCAGTAGCCAGACTGGGGAGTTGTAAGACCCAGAGAGAACATGCAAGCTTAAAAATTCTGCCACAAAACGTATGGAGCAGGTGTATCCATACAAGTACCAGCTATAAGCAAGACAAATGAAGAATATTTCCCACCAGAAGACAACAAGTAAAGATTTGAGGAGTCTACTGCTTCAAATGTGAAAACAGCAATGCAAAGCTCCAAGAACATGAAAAATTAAGGAAACATGTCAACACTAGAAGATAACAATCCTCCCCTCCAGTAACCAAATTCAAAAGCATGCAACTGGCGACTTAGCTGATAAAAAATAGCTTTTTTGAGAAAACATGCTGCAGGAAAACATAGAAAGCCAACAAAATCAGGAAAACAATTCATGAACAAAATGAGAAATTTAACAGAGACAGAAATCATGAAAAAGAACCAAACAAATTCTAGAGCTGAAGAATTCATTAAACAAAATGAAAAATGCGATAGAGAGCATCTACAGTAGAACAGAACAAACAGAAGACAGGATCAATGCTCAGAGGACAGGAGCTTTGAAATAACCCAGTAGGAGGAGAAAAAAGAAAAAAAAGAGGGACTTCCCTGGTGGCACAGTGGTTAAGAATCTGCCTGCCGAGATAGCCTCATCCACCAGAGGGCAGACAGTAGAAGCAAAAAGAACGACAATCCTGCAGCCTGTGGAACAAAAACCACCTTCACAGAAAGATAGACAAGATGAAAAGGCAGAGGGCTATGTACCAGATGAAGGAACAAGATAAAACCCCAGAAAAACAACTAAATGAAGTGGAGATAGGCAACCTTCCAGGAAAAGAATTCACAATGATG
Source organism: Balaenoptera acutorostrata (assembly GCF_949987535.1). Classification (NCBI taxonomy): domain Eukaryota; kingdom Metazoa; phylum Chordata; class Mammalia; order Artiodactyla; family Balaenopteridae; genus Balaenoptera; species Balaenoptera acutorostrata. The sequence goes on from NC_080070.1 coordinate 68,682,187, forward strand.
AGAGTGAAGATGATCCAGGACCTCGGAAAAGAATGGAGGCAAAGATTGAGAAGATGCAAGAAATGTTTAACAAAAACCTAGAAGAATCAAAGAACAAACAAACAGAGATGAACAATACAATAACTGAAATGAAAACTACACTAGAAGGAATCAATAGCAGAATAACTGAGGCAGAAGAACGGAAAAGTAACCTGGAAGACAGAATGATGGAATTCACTGCCACGGAACACAATAAAGAAAAAAGAATGAAAAGAAATGAAGACAGCCAAAGAGACCTCTGGGACAACATTAAACGCAACAACATTTGCATTATAGGGGTCCCAGAAGGAGAAGAGAAAGAGAAAGGACCCAAGAAAATATTTGAAGAGATTATAGTCAAAAACTTCCATAACATGGGAAAGGAAATAGCCACCCAAGTCCAGGGATCACAGAGAGTCCCATACAGAATAAACCCAAGGAGAAACACGCCGAGACACATAGTAATCAAATTGGCAAAACTTAAAGACAAAGAAAAATTATTGAAAGCAGCAAGGGAAAAATGACAAATAACATACAAGGGAAGGAACTCCCATTAGGTTAACAGCTGATTTCTCAGCAGAAACCCTACAAGCCAGAAGAGAGGGGCATGATATACTTAAAGTGATGAAAGGGAAGAACCTACAACCAAGATTACTCTACCTGGCAAGGATCTCATTCAGAAATGATGGAGAAATCAAAAGCTTTACAGACAAGCAAAAGCTAAGAGAATTCAGCACCACCAAACCAGCTCTACAACAAATGCTAAAGGAACTTCTCTAAGTGGGAAACACAAGACAAGAAAAGGACCTACAAAAACAAACCCAAAACAATTAAGAAAATGGTCATAGGAACATACATATCAATAATTACCTTAAACATGAATGGATTAAAAGACACAGGCTTGCTGAATGGATACAAAAACAAGACCCATATATATGCTGTCTACAAGAGACCCACTTCCGACCTAGGGACACATACAAACTGAAAGTGAGGGGATGGAAAAAGATATTCCATGCAAAAGGAAATCAAAAGAAAGTTGGAGTAGCAATGATCATATCAGATAAAATAGACTTTAAAATAAAGAATGCTACAAGAGACAAGGAAGGACACTACATAATGATCAAGGGATCAATCCAAGAAGAAGACATAACAATTATAAATATATATGCACCCAACATAGGAACACCTAAATACATAAGGCAACTGCTAACAACTATAAAAGAGGAAATTGACAGTAACACAATAATAGTGGGGGACTTTAACACCTCACTTACACCAATGGACAGATCATCCAAAATGAAAATAAATAAGGAAACAGAAGCTTTAAATGACACAATAGACCAGATAGATTTAATTGATATTTATAGGACATTCCATCCCCAGACAGCAGATTACACTTTCTTCTCAAGTGCGCAAGGAACATTCTCCAGGATAGATCACATCTTGGGTCACAAATCAAGCTTCAGTAAATTTAAGAAAATTGAAATCATACCAAGCATCTTTTCTGACCACAACGCTAAGAGATTAGAAATGAATTACAGGGAAGAAAACATAAAAAACACAAACACATGGAGGCTAAACAATACTTTACTAAATAACCAAGAGATCACTGAAGAAATCAAAGAGGAAATCAAAAAATACCTAGAGACAAATGACAATGAAAACATGACGATCCAAAACCTATGGGGTGCAGCAAAAGCAGTTCTAAAAGGAAAGTTTATAGCTATACAAGCCTACCTCAAGAAACAAGAAAGATCTCAAGTAAACAATCTAACCTTACACCTAAAGGAACTAGAGAAAGAATAACAAACAAAACACAAAGTTAGCAGAAGGAAAGAAATCATAAAGATCAGAGCAGAAATAAATGAAATAGAAACAAAGAAAACAATAGCAAAGATCGATAAAACTAACAGCTGGTTCTTTGAGAAGATACACAAAATTGATAAACCTTTAGCCAGACTCATCAAGAAAAAGAGGGTGAGGACTCAAATCAATAAAATTAGAAATGAAAAAGGAGAAGTTACAACAGACACTGCAGAAATACAAAGCATCCTAAGAGACTACTACAAGCAACTCTATGCCAATGAAATGGACAACCTGGAAGAAATGGACAAATTCTTAGAAAGGTATAACCTTCCAAGACTGAACCAGGAAGAAACAGAAAATATGAACAGACCAATCACAAGTAATGAAATTGAAACTGTGATTAAAAATCTTCCAACAAACAAAAGTCCAGGACCAGATGGCTTCACAGGTGAATTCTATCAAACATTTAGAGAAGAGCTAACACCCATCCTTCTCAAACTCTTCCAAAAAATTGCAGAGGAAGCAACACTCCCAAACTCATTCTACGAGGCCACCATCACCCTGATACCAAAACCAAAGATACTACAAAAAAAGAAAATTACAGACCAATATCACTGATGAATATGGATGCAAAACTCCTCAACAAAATACTAGCAAACAGAATCCAACAACACATTAAAAGGATCATACACCATGATCAGGTTGGATTTATCCCAGGGATGCAAGGATTCCTCAATATATGCAAATCAATCAATGTGCTACACCATATTAACAAATTGAAGAAGAAAAACCATATGCTCATCTCAATAGATGCAGAAAAAGCTTTTGACAAAATTCAACACCCATTTATGATAAAAAACTCTCCAGAAAGTGGGCAAAGAGGGAACCTACCTCAACATAATAAAGGCCATATATGACAAACCCACAGCAAACATCATTCTCAATGGTGAAAAACTGAAAGCATTTCCTCTAAGATCAGGAACAAGACAAGGATGTCCACTCTCGCCACTATTATTCAACATAGTGTTGGAAGTCCTAGCCACAGCAATCAGAGAAGAAAAAGAAATAAAAGGAATACAAATTGGAAAAGAAGAAGTAAAACTGTCACTGTTTGCAGATGACATGATACTATACATAGAAAATCCTAAAGATGCCATCAGAAAACTACTAGAGCTAATCAATGAATTTGGTAAAGTAGCAGGATACAAAATCAATGCACAGAAATCTCTTGCATTCCTATACACTAATGATGAAAAATCTGAAAGAGAAATTAAGGAAACACTCCCATTTACCTTTGCAACAGAAAGAATAAAATACCTAGGAATAAACCTACCTAGGGAGACAAAAGACCTGTATGCAGAAAACCATAGACACTGATGAAAGAAATTAAAGATGATACCAACAGATGGAAAGATATACCATGTCCTTGGATTGGAAGAATCAATATTGTGAAAATGACTATACTACCCAAAGCAATCTACAGATTCAATGCAATCCCTATCAAATTACCAATGGCATTTTTTACAGAACTAGAACAAAAAATCTTAAGATTTGCTTGGAGATACAAAAGATCCCGTATAGGCAAAGCAGTCTTGAGGGAAAAAAACAGAGCTGGAGGAATCAGACTCCCTGACTTCAGACTATACTACAAAGCTACAGTAATCAAGACAATATGGTACTGGCACAAAAGCAGAAGCACAGATCAATGGAACAAGATAGAAAGCCCAGAGATAAACCCACGCACCTATGGTCAACTAATCTATGACAGAGGAGGCAAGAATATATAATGGAGAAAAGACATCCTCTTCAATATGTGGTGCTGGGAAAACTGGACAGCTACATGTAAAAGAATGAAATTAGAACACTCCCTAACACCATACACAAAAATAAACTCAAAATGGATTAGAGACCTAAATGTAAGACCGGACACTATAAAACTCTTAGAGGAAAACATAGGAAGAACACTCTTTGACATTAATCACAGCAAGATCTTTTTTGATCCACTTCCTAGAGTAATGGAAATAAAAAGAAAAATAAACAAATGGGACCTAATGAAACATGAAAGCTTTTGCACAGCAAAGGAAAACATAAACAAGACGAAAAGACAACCCTCAGAATGGGAGAAAATATTTGCAAACGAATCAACGGACAAAGGATTAATCTCCAAAATATATAAACAGCTCATTCAGCTCAATAGTAAAAAAACAAACAACTCAATCCAAAAATGGGCAGAAGACCTAAACAGACATTTCTCCAAAGAAGACATACAGATGGCCAGGAAGTACATGAAAAGCTGCTCAACATCACTAATTATTAGAGAAATGCAAATCAAAACTACAATGAGGTATCACCTCACACGAGTTAGAATGGGCATCATCACAAAATCTACAAACAAATGCTGGAGAGGGTGTGGAGAAAAGGGAACCCTCTTGCACTGTTGGTGGGAATGTAAATTGATACAGCCACTATGGAGAACAGTATGGAGGTTCCTTAAAAAACTAAACACAGAATTACTATATGACCCAGCAGTCCCACTACTGGGCATATACCCAGAGAAAACCAATAATTCAAAAAGACACATGCACCCCAATGTTCATTGCAGCACTATTTACAATAGCCAGGTCATGGAAGCAACCTAAATACCCATTGACAGACGAATGGATAAAGAAGATGTGCTTGATATATACAATGGAATACTACTCAGCCATAAAAAGGAACAAAATTGGGTCATTTGTTGAGATGTGGATGGATCTAAAGACTGTCATACAGAGTGAAGTAAGTCAAAAAGGGAAAAACAAATATCGTATATTAACACATATATGTGGAACCTAGAAAAATGGTACAGATGAACCGGTTTGCAGGGCAGAAATTGAGACCCAGATGTAGAGAACAAACGTATGGACACCAAGGCGGGAAAGCAGAGGGGGGGGGTGGTGGTGGTGGTGTGATGAATTGGGCGATTGGGATTGACATGTATACACTGATGTGTATAAAACTGATGACTGATAAGAGCCTGCTGTATAAAAATAAATAAATAAATGAATGAATAAATAAATAAAACAAAACAAAAGAATCCGCCTGCCAATGCAGGGGACACAGGTTCGACCCCTGGTCTGGGAAGATTCCCACATGCCACAGAGCAACTAAGCCTGTGTGCCGCAACTACTGAGCCTGCACTCTAGAGCCCGTGAGCCACAACTACTGAGCCTGCGTGCCACAACTACTGAAGCTCGCGTGCCTAGAGCCCATGCTCTGTAACAAAAGAAGTCACCGTAGGGCTTCCCTGGTGGCGCAGTGGTTGAGAATCTGCCTGCCAGTGCAGGGGACACAGGTTCGAGCCCTGGTCTGGGAAGATCCCACATGCCGCGAGCGACTGGGCCCGTGAGCCACAATTACTGAGCCTGCGCGTCTGGAGCCTGTGCTCCGCAACAAGAGAGGCTGCGATAGTGAGAGGCCCGCGCACCGCGATGAAGAATGGCCCCCACTTGCCGCAACTGGAGAAAGCCCTTGCACAGAAACGAAGACCCAACACAGCCATAAATAAATAAATAAATTAAAAAAAAAAAAAAAAAAAGAAGCCACCGCAATGAAAGGCCACTCACAGCAACGAGGAGTAGCCCCCGCTTGCTGCAACTAGAGAAAGCCCACGTGCAGCAATGAAGACCCAACACAGTCAAAAATTTAAAAATAAAATAAAATGTTCAAAAAAGAAAAGAATGAAAAGGAGGTAAGACAGACTACATGATCCACAGGACACTATCAAGTGTACAGATATTAGGATAATTGAATTTCCAGAAAGAGAAGAGAGGGAGAAAGGAGCAGAAAGTTTATTTAAAGAAATAATAGCTGAGAACATCCCCAATGTGGGGAGAGTTCGACATCCAAGTTTACAAAGCTAGTAGAAAGCTAGTAGATCACCCATTATCTTAATGTAGAAAGACCTTCTAAAACACATTATAATGACACTGTCATCATCAAAGATAAAATTAACTTAGAATCATCAAAGATCTAGTAATCGAAGATAAAGAATTCTAAAGTACCCAGGGATAAGAACATTATAACCTACAAAGTAACTCCCATTAGGCTATCATTGGATATCTCAACCCTGTAAGACCAGGACAGTGGGATGACATTCTTGAAGTGACTTTAAAAAAAAACTGCCAGCCAAGAATATTCTATCAGGCAAAGATATATGTCAGATATGAAGGAGAAATAAAGAATTTTTCCAGACAAATAACAGTTGAAGGAGTTCATCACTGCTAGATCTGCCTTGCAAGAAGGGCTCAAAGGAGTTCTTCAAGATAAAATTAAAAACCACTAATCAGTGAAATGAAAACATGGAAAAATATCCAACACTCTGGAAAGTAAATATATAGTAGTCAGACTTAGGAAACTAATTCTGTAATATGATGATAGGTTAACCACTTAACTATAGCATAAAAGTCAATGAAAAAGAGTATTAAAAACAATTATAGATACTATTATTTTTTAACAAGTATACAGTATGAAAAGAGGTAAATAATGATATCAAAAATACAAAAGGTGGGAAGTAAAATGGTGAACGTTTTGTAGATGATCAAAGTTGCTGTCAGCTTAAAATGAACTGTTTTACCTATGAGGTATCTTATGTAAGCCTCACGGTAACTGTGAAGCAAAAACCTAGAGTAAATGCACAAAAAATAAAGAAAGGGAGAAAAGAGCATGCCAGCAGGGAAAAGCACCAATTTACAAATGTAGGCAGAAACAGAGAGAAAAACAATTGAAATACAAAATAAACAGAAAACAATCATTATTAAGTCCTTACATAGAAATAATAACACTAAATGTAAATAGATGAATTCAAAAGGCACAGAATGTTTAGATGGATTTAAAAAAACAAGACCCACTTATCTGCTGTCTACAAGAGGCTCACTTCAGCTTTAAGGACACTCAGAGAGAAGTGATGGAAAAAGATATTTCATGCAAGTGCAAACAGAAAGAAACAGGGGGGTAGCTATACTTATTGGACAAAATAGACAATAACCCACAAATAGGTCAACAGAAAATGATAAAAGAGTCAATTATCAAGAGGATTTAACAATCATAAAAATATATGGATCAACACTGGAGTACATAAATATATTAAGTAAATGCAAACAGATTTGAAGGGAGAAATAGACACCAATAATTAAAAAGGACTTCAATACCCGACTTTCAGCAATGGATAAATCATCCAGACAGAAAATCAACAAGGAAACATTGGACATGTACCAGGCATTAGACTAAATGGACCTAACATACATTTATAGAACATTCCATCCAAAAGAAGGCGAATACACAGTCTTCTGAATTACACACAGAACATTCTCCAGGACAGACCATATGATAGTACAAAAAACAGGTCTTATCAAATTTAAGAACAATGAAATCATACCAAGGATTTTTTCTAACCACATCGTATGAAACTAGATATGAACAACAAGAGGAAAGCTGGAAAAATCTACAAATACGTAGAAATTAAACAACACGCTCCTAAACAACCAATGGATCAAAGAAGAAATCAAAAGAGAGATCAAAAAAAAAAATCTCAAAACTAATGAAAATGAAAGCACGGCACACCAAAACTTATGCAGTGCTGCAAAATCAGTTCTTAGAGGGGAGTTTATAGTGATAAATGCAAATATTAAGAAAATATTAAGCAAAGAAGCAACCTAAAACTAGAACTTGGGAATCAGAAAAAGATCAAACTAAGCCCAAAGTGAGGAGAGGAAAGGAAATAACAAAGATCAGAGTAGAAAAAATAATAAAATAAACGAGAAAAACAATAGGAAAAAAACTTACAGCTAGTTTTTCAAACAGATGAACAAAATTTACAATACTCTAGCAAGACTAACCAAGAAGAAAAGACTCAAATATATAAAGTCAAAACTGAAAGTCAAAACTACAACTGATACTGTAGAAATACAAACGATCATAAGAGACTACCATAACAATTATATGCCAATAAATTGGATAACATAGAAGAAATAGATAAATTCCTAGAGACATTCAACCTACCAAATCTGAATCTGGAAGAAAATCTAAACAGACCGGTAACAACTAAGGAGACTGAATCAGTAATCAAAACCACCCAACACAGAAAACCCAAGGACCAGACGGTTCCACTGGTGAATTCTACAAAAAAATTTAAAGACTTACACCAATACTTCTCAAAACCTTCCAAAAAATTGAAGAGGGAACCCTCCTAAATTCATTTTACAAGGCCACCATTACCCTGATATCAAAGTCATATAAGGATACTACAATAAAACTACAGACCAATATCCCCGATGAATACACATATAAAAAATCTCAACTATCAGCAAACCAAATTCAACAAAATACTAACAGGATTATACACAATAACCAAGTAGGATTTATTCTTGGAATGCAAGGATGGTTCAACATATACAAATCAATAAATGTGAAACACCACATTGCTAGAATGATAAAAATCATATAATCTGATTTTTGGTCACCATGATGGCAACATAGGTCACTCCTCACTTCACTCCCCCTCACAAGAAGAACAACTAAAAAGTATTCATGAACGAAACACGACTGAGGGAATTCTAGAACATGGGGGTGAGGCTGAGCAGTGCCCTCCCCCAGGCTGGTGCAGTACCACATAGAGGGGTCTCTTCTGAGTGTATGATTCCTCCAATGAGAAAAGAAAGCCTAGGGGTGATATCCAGCTCCCCCACCTTCTCAGGAGCCAGCACTCTTGTCTTGCCCCATGAGGACTGCAGGGGTATTTGCAGGACTCAACCACTAGGAATCTGACAGTGATGAAGAAGAGAGGAGGAGTCTGCAACAACAAGCACTCATTTCTTGGCAGACTGAGTTCCTACCTGCAGACCCCAAGCAGTCATCCTAACCAGCAACTTTTCTCATCTGCAGAACTAAGTCAGTGGCACATTGTGACCAGGAAACTATCGGCTAGCACACTACCGAGTGTAACCCCAGCCCTGACTAGAAGGGCTGCAAGAACACCTGGAAGCTATGTAGCCCAACAACACTTGAGCACAGAGTCCAACAGACAAAGTTGATTACCCCCGGAGAAAAGCCAGTTCTGAGTGTGAAGGGTACCCTGCTGTGCCCAGGCAGGGAAGTTAATGCATAGCCCTACTCACTGCCTAAAATAGCTCCTCTCCCTGGGAGGTGCTTGGAGCTGGCCCATCCTGCCCAGGCAGGAAAGCTGAGTCACAGCCCCACCCACTGCTGAGTGAAGCTCCCAGCCATGCCCTACTATAAAGATTGGCAAAATACCTAGAAAATACCTAGAAAACTGCATAGTCCACCAGTGCTTGAAGAGAGAGTCCAGCAAGCAGAGCAGATAATCTGCAGGGTAAAGCCAGTGGCCCTATTCAGCCAGGGAACTTGGGGCACGGGTCAGGTTGAGTCAAGACCACAAACAAAGAGCTTTACTGGTCTTGGAGATGGTTCTCCCACTGCACCACAGCAGGGTAACTAATTCACAGCCTCCCTCATTGCTGAAGACAGTCTTTAACCTGTCCAACCAGGGAACCTAACCAGAACACACAGGAAGCTGCATAGTACATTCAACAGCCCTGCTTACATTGGCGCTTGAACAGAGAGCACAGCCTGTGGTTTTCTACATCTGCGGAGCAAAACTGGTGACTTCACCCGGTCAGGGGCGTCAGTGCACACTCTTACCTGAGTTGGGTCTCCAGACAACAAACTGTGCAGGCCCCAGGCTCCTTCCCTCTGCCTTGCCAGGCATGGAAGCTAATTCATAGCCCCATTTACCACTGAGTATAGTACCGAGTCCCAACTGTCTAGAGAGCCTGACAAGAGAACCCAGGCAACCATGGAGCTTATCGTACAGCCTTGCTTGGGCAGGGAACTGGATAAGCAGTCCTATCCAACTGTTATCAGCCAGTGGCAGCCTCCCCAACATCGGAGTTCAGGTAGCAGCCTTGCCGCTAAATACACCCGGGTAGCAAGCTCCATTTTCTAAATGACATTACCAACAGATATGCGTAGTTACTTAAAACTGAGCTGACTGGTAAACAACTGTCTCTGGGGCTTCCCTGGTGGCGCAGTGGTTGGGAATCTGCCTGCCAATGCAAGGGACACAGGTTCAAGCCCTGGCCCGGGAAGATCCCACATGCCGCCGAGCAACTAAGCTTGTGCGCCACAACTACTGAGCCTGTGCTCCAGAGCCCGCAAGCCACAACTACTGAGCCCACGTGCCACAACTGCTGAAGCCTGTGCACCTAGAGCCCGTGCTATGCAACAAGAGAAGCCACCGCAATGAGAAGCCTGCACACCACAACAAAGAGTAGCCCCCGCTCGCCGCAACTAGAGAAAGCCTGTGCACAGCACCAAAGACCCAACACAGCCAAAAATAAATAAATAAATAAATAAATTTATTAAAAAAAAAAAAAAAGAACTGTTTCTGTATCAAGCAATTCAAATTTTTCTTATATGTGTAAGAAAAATTTCTCTCCTTCTTGGGAGCACCTCCAGCACCACTAGTGGCATTTTGTATGGGTTCCATGTTGTTATTTAAGGTTTGTGGTATTGCACTAAATGCAATGAAAAGTATGCAGGAACTGTGAGAGAACACTCTTTGCTACTATACGCAACTTACTCGAGAGATGAACTCCTCAGACGGAGATGACTAGTGTCATGTGGTGCTTTAAGCGGATACTTGCAACACTTGAGTTTGCCACAATAGCAGCAGGAGATGGCTATGAAATTATTACAGTAGTACAGTACATACTACAGTTAATTCTAGGCAGTTATGATTTAATACTGCATCTTTACACTTGATTACATTTCTCTCAGCTGAAGATGGTGCCGAGTGTGGTCTGTGTTTGTGTGTAAGTTTTAATAAATTTTAACTTTTTATAATAGGTTTGGGTATATTTTATGGTATTAAATGATAAAATAAACTAGTAACTACAAAAAAAAAAATAAGAACTGTCTCTGCCAAAGCAAACCCATAAAGTCTGGAAGAGGAGACCACTTACTTGAATATGCAGATAAAAACATAAGGAATAAAGGATCATGAAAAATAAGGTACATGACCAAATGGTATACCACCAAAGGAAAGTAATAAGGCTCCAATAACTGACCCTAAAGAAACGAAGGTCTATGAACTGTCAGACAAAGAATTCATAATAATCTTCTTAAAGAAGTTTAGTGAACTACAAGAACACACAGACAAACAAAATTAGGAAAACAATGAATTTTTAAAAAAGAGAGAGAGAAGGTCAACAAAGAAATAGAAACCATCAAAAAAAAAAACCCAAAAACAAACACACACACACACACATACAAACCACAAACACACACAAAAAGATGTCCTAGAGCTGAAAAGTACAGTGACTAAAGAATTCAATAGAGAGCTTCAAAAGCAGACTAGACCATGCAGAAGAAAGAATCAATGACCTAAAAGAGAGGACATTTGAAATTATCCAGAGTAGCAAAAAGGAAAAAGAATGAAAAAGAGTGAATAAAGTCCATGGAACTAATGGGACACGATAAAAAAAATTTAAAAAAAATCAAAAAGAAACAATATCCACAATATGTATGGGAATTTCAGAAAGAGTAAAGAAAGAAATATACAGAAAATATATTTAAATAACACTGGCTGAAAACATCCTAAAGTTTCTTGGAAAAGAAGTGGACATCCAAATCTATGAGGCCCAAAGGACCCCACCCCAAAGAGTTGAACCTGAATAGGATCACACCAGACACACTGTAATCAATGTGTCAAAAGTCAAAGACAAAGAACTCTGAAACCCACAAGCCACAAGAGAGAAGTTACATAGAAAGGAACCCCCATATGACTGGGCAAATATCTCAACAGAGACTTTTCAGGCTAGGAGAGAATGGATGATATATTCAAAATACTGGAAGAAAAAACTGTCAATCAAGCATTCTACACCCAGCAAAGCTGTCCTTCAGAAGGGAAGGACAGATAAAGACTTTCCCAAACAAAAGCTTTCCCAAACTAGACCTGCCTTACAAGAAATGCTAAAGGGACTTCTCTGAGTAGAAGTAAAAGGACACTAATTAATATCATAAGATTCTAAGAAAGTAGCATAAAACTTACTGGTAATGGTAAATATATAGCCACAGTTAGATTCTGTAATGTGATAATGGTGATGCATAATCCACTTACAACTCTAGTTTAAAAGTTAAACAAAGGTAGGAAAAAAAAACACTATATTATAGTAATCTGTTATTAGTTACCCAATATAAAAATATGTACATTGCAACATCAGTAACCAAAAATGTGAGGGGGAGGAGAAGTAAAAGTGTAAGTTTAGGAATTCTATCCAAGTTATCAGTTTAAAATAAATTGTTATAATTTTATAATATTTAATGTAAGACTCATGGTATCCACAAGAGAAAAACCTACAGTGATTACAGCAAAGAACATGATAAAGAAGGCCCAGGGAGATGGAGAGAGGTGAGGGAACGGCCAGTTAGAACACACAACTTATTTATCAATTAAGTTCTATGTCTTATATGGGTGCACTTCGTGGTATCCTAAAACAATTACAACAGTTACGTCAAAGATCACTGATCACAGGTCACCATAAAAAATGTAATAATAATGAAAAAGTTTAAAATATTGGAAAAATTACCAAGACACACAAAGTGAGCAAATGCTTTTGGAAAAATGGCACCTATAGACTTGATGCAGGGTTGCCACAAACCTTCAAGTTGTATAATACACAATATCTGCAAAGTACAAAAAAGCAAAGCACGATAAAATGAGGTATGCCTGTATATATATTGAAAGGAATATTATTCAGCCAAAAAAAGGAAATAGTGCCACTTGTGACAACATGGATAGTCCTTGAGGGTATTATGCTAAGTGAAATAAGACAGAGAAAGAAAAATACTGTTATGATCTCACTTATAAGAAATCTAAAAAAAAAAAAAAAAAAAAAAAAATTCATAGAAAAAAAGATCAGAATTGTGGTTGCCAGAGGTTGGAGTTGGGGTTAGGGGGAATTAGATAAATGTGGTTACAAGGCACAAACATCCCGTTATAATATAAATAAGTACTCAAGATATAATGTACAACATGATGACTATAGTTGACAATGCTGTACGCTATGTTTAAAAGTTAAGAGAATATAGGCTTCCCTGGTGGCGCAGTGGTTAAGAATCCACCTGCCAATGCAGGGGACACGGGTTCGAGCCCTGGTCCAGGAAGATCCCACATGCTGCGGAGCAACTAAGCCCGTGCGCCACAACTACTGAGCCTGCGCTCTAGAGCCCACAAGCCACAACTACTGAAGCCCGTGTGCCACAACTACTGAAGCCCGCGCGCCTAGAGCCTGTGCTCTGCAACAAGAGAAGCCACCACAATGAGAAGCCTGCACACCACAACAAAGAGTAGCCCCCGCTCACTGCAACTAGAGAAAGCCCGTGTGCAGCAGCGAAGACCCAATGCAGCCAAAAATTAAATAAATGAATAAATAAATAAATTTATTTAAAAAAAATTTTTAAAAAGTTAACAGAATAAATCCTAAGTGTTCTCATCACAAGAAAATATCTAGATATATATTTTGATATATATTTACCAGTTATAATGCTGGTAAATGTATTACAATCAACTCTCTGGGGAAACAGGAAACCCTTATTTGCAGTATTTCCTTTTTTCCATGGTGTAAACACTCTCATCATGGCCTACATTTTGTACAAAATGTTGGAAAGAGATGCTCACAGTTGGGTCCAACAGGAGCCATACCTAGCACATCACTGCTACTCACTAAACCACCAGCCAGGCTCAAAACTGAAGTTTAAAAACTTACAAGGTTTTTAAGGAATAAAAAAAGCTTGAGATCAACTGTCGCATTAGAAAGAATATTAGATGTTGAATCAGTTATATAATATTTCTCATAGAGCTTGTCTTAACATAAAAGAAAATATATTTACTCTAGAAGGCAATTTATATTCTCTAAAATGAAGTATCACAGTAGCTCTCAATATACTTATTTTCCCCCTTTCCTTTCTTGTAGGTTCATCTTATTTATAACTTCAAAAGTTCTTCACATTAAATATATTCTAATTTCCATTTAACCTGCTTTTATTTTGATGTTGTAAGTTGATTAAAAACATTTAGAATCTAATGCTATGAAATGTGATTAGTAATGTCATATTTCTTAAGCTTATTTTGTCAACACTTTGCATACTGAATTTTGATCAAGTTATAGATATTATCTTATTTACAAATGTGGGTCTATGGTAATTGTCATAAAAATATAGCTCTAGTTTAAATTAATAATTGATCTAGCAATTGGAGAAATAGCAGATCACTTCATTTGATTATATCCTTCCAAAAGAGCAGATGTGAGGAAATTTTTAAAATGCTGCTTCATACTTCAGGCAATTATAAGATACTTTAAACTTCACCTATTGATTTGCTACTAAAGGCTGATGGACTGGGGGAGGGTACCTTTAGTGTGAATCCTCTAAATAAAATGCTTACCTGTATTCTTTGAGAAATCCACCTATGGAAATAGACTATTCTATTCCTGCAATTCGTTTTTTTTTTTTAATAAGCAAGAGATTTGTTGTCACTAGGTCATTGCAGATTAAGATTGGTTGCCTGTGTCAAACACTTTCCATGTTTGCAAAAAAAAGAAAAAAAATGTAAATCATTAGAGAGTAATTATTATAAAAATTATCTTCTAAATTAGTCTGTTCCAAAAGACACTCCAAGGCACTGCCAGTAAAAATGCAATCTTAGAATTAAGATCTCAAGTGTGTGGGTATAAAAACCTTTGTTAAAGAACTGACAAAGATTTTGGTACCTCATTGAAACTTTCTGCTAGACAACAAGGCTTCTAACTCTCAGTCCAACATAGAGAGGGGCCTTTTTCAAAGAAATTTCCATCTCTTTTGTCTAACAGAATGGACTCTTTTTATACTCAGGAAGTCCACAAAGTTCCTAAGGGATTATACCAGCTTGTACTAAAAGGAACAGTGATCATTCCAAATTAAAACAGGCCTTTGAGACCCCAACTTCCTGCAAGTAGGACACAGCCTGAGAAAGCTAGTCAGCTACACATGGATAGCTCTTAGGGACAGGGATGACCCATCTGGGGGAGACGGGAGCCCAGAAGGTAAAGGCAAGAGGCATGGAGAATCAATCCAAGAAAGCCAGAAGGAGCCCTAATCAAGGAACTGGCATGTGCTCAGCTAAATTTTAAGATTTTTATGGACCAGTGACTGCTATTTGCCTCCCTGCTTTTTGAATGGAATGTCCATTCTAAGGTCCTTGTCTCAGCATTGCATATGGAGTTTGTGGGAGTCAGGTAACTTGTCTCCCAGTTCATATCTAGAGGAGCCTGAAGAGCCTCATCTACACTGGAACTTGATTTAGATAAAAAGATACTGGACTTTGAGCCTAATGCTGTAATGGAATGAGATTTGGGGGATCCTGGGGAGTGGTTAGGGTATTTTCCATGTCTGATGAATTTATGTATAATAATGTGTAGCTGGACTAAAGATGGCCAAATACTTTTTATTATTCTTCCCATCAATACATGGAGATTATTTCCTTCCCACTTGCATCTGGGTTGGCCCTGTGACAGCTTAATAGAATGTAATGGAAGTGACAGTGTGCCAATCACAGATACACTTTTTATTTAACTTTTTATTTTATATTGGCACATAGTTTATTAACAGTGTTGTGATAGTTTCAGGTTACAGCAAAGTGATTCAGTTATACATATACATATCTCTATTCTTTTTCAAATTCTTTTCCCATTTAGGTTGTTACATAATATTGAGCAGAGTTCCCTGTGTTATACAGTAGGTGTCTGTTGGTTATCCGCAGATATACTTTTTAAAGAGAACTTACAGCATCTATTTCCTCCCTCTAGGATTTCTCACTCTTTGAACACTTCTTCCTGGAACTCAGCCACCATGCTGTACAGAGACCAAGCCACATGTACGGGAAGCCTGTTGATGTTCAATTGACAGTCTCAGAACAACTTCTAGCCACTATCCAGCATCGAATGCCAGGCATGTGAACCATCTTGGCTCTCCAGCACAATTGAGCCCATATACGACGCAGCCAAAGCTGACATTATTGTACTAAGTGAGAAGGCCATGCAGCTTAGCCCAGTCAACACCAAGACTAGCGAGAAATAATAAAGTTGTTGTTTTAAGCCACTAAATTTTGGAGTGGTTTGTTATACAATAGGCAATTGAAATAGGGGTCTCTGCTGTGTGAGAGGTAATGAAGCCATTAGAGTGGATGAGACTTAATAGGCAAGTATGTGACATGAAAGAAAAGAGGCTTAGAATAGAATCCTGAGAACTGCAAAACTGCTGGACAGAGGAACAGAAGACAGCAACAAAGTCTGTGCAATCTGTTCATAAAGGTTGAAGGGAACAGAGGAGACTGTCCGTGACCTGTAAGCCAGTGGAAGAGGTCAGTGCTAATGAGAGATCAAATAAGATACAGCTGATAACTGCTTGTTACATTTAATGACAAGGAAGTCAAAGGTAGCCTTAGCAAAAATAGATTTGCAAACTGACAGGGAGGAAGCCAGATTATTAGAGGTAGAGCTAGGTGAAGAATGAACAGTAAATGAGTAGAGAGACAATACATGGAAAGATTTAAATTATCTTTAAATGCTGATAAGAAGAAAAAGAGTATAAACGTCACGGTAAGAGAAAATTATAGGTGAATAATATTTTACTCTTTCCAGAAAGGATCCTCAAACCACAGAACATCCATTTAGGCACTATCTATGTCCCTTGTCCAAACATACAGTAACCTCAAAAGAACACTTACTACAAAGCAGACTTTGTAATAACTAGCTAGTATCACGGACCCAAAGGAAATTATTCACTGACATACCAAAATGACCTGTTAAAAATCATGTAATGAAATCTACGGTGGAGATTTAACCTTAAGATCTTATAGCTCAAAAGACTATCTTTTTTAACTTTAGGCAAATTCATTCTTCTAAGATGAACAGTGAAATTTATCTTTTGAGTAGACCATTCCTTTTGGGGGTAAGAATGACTGGAGTAATATTCAAAACTGTGAAAAATGTCTACTTACTGGTATGAAAGAGAATATACAAAATTTTTTGCTTGATGGGCTTCTGAGGAAGATCGTGGGTACATAAGATTGTGGGTAAAGTTAGATGACGCTCTTCCCAAATGCATATCTGTGAACTTACACACGTGCAGAAGAGTCTCCCGGGAGTAGAATGGCTTATACCCTGGTTCCTTCTCTAGGTGTTTCAAAGATGTGAAAACCCATCTGATAAAATGAGTTGCTGTATTCAGGTAAGACTAAAGAATAGCAAAGAAAAATGGCACTGAAAGAGGATACCAGAAAGGTAAGATTCTAGACTAGAGACTTGGGATCAACACTAGAATGGAATTTCCTGAGAACAACACGTGGCTTGATTCAAGAAGCAATCTTGAACCAGATACCCTACTAGTGGGGAGGGATCTTGGGGAAAGTAGTTTGAGGGTATGAAGTAAAAGATAACGTTATACTAAAGACCAGAAAGTTGTTCTTCAGGATGAAGGCAGTTTTCCTGGAGAAATCCTCACTGAAAAACATTTACTCTCCCTTGCTCCTTGAGATTCCTTGTAGTCTGAGGAAATCAGTGTGCTTGAACTTGGGAAGTTGGGTGAGTCAGGCCACTGACCCACTTTTTTGTTTTCTACATCCCTCCCTTATTCTGACGGCCTAATTTATTCTTCTTCCCTTGGTCAGAATTTTCTTTGCCAACCCATTTTCTCCTTAAATAAGCCTTACAGGAAATTAACCAAACAGGGAATTTTCATCCTGTTCTCTTCCTTATTCCAGAACATGGAATTTTCCGTTTTCAGGAAACCATGAAGCATGGGATAAAATTCTAAGACCAGTTAACAAGACCATATAAGATTGTTTCTAAGATAATCTTATGAGGCAAAAGCACA
The DNA here is from genome assembly GCF_949987535.1 of Balaenoptera acutorostrata. NCBI lineage: Eukaryota > Metazoa > Chordata > Mammalia > Artiodactyla > Balaenopteridae > Balaenoptera > Balaenoptera acutorostrata. Next base: position 68,699,977 of record NC_080070.1, read on the forward strand.
AACCAGAGCAGAATCTTTCGTAATGCGTAAGCAACACTTGCTCAATTCCACCTGCTGCAGTTGAAGAAAAGTAAGCAAAGGGAACATGGACAAAGTAATTCTTTCAAACAATCAAATGTCCTTTCTGATTTCTAGCCCCCCAAATTAGGAAGTTTCCATAAGCTCAAGGAGTCTCCAAAATATGCCTCTGTGCTGGCTCAACTCCTGCCAACTACCACCCTTTCCAAGCATCCTCAATATTTTGACAATAATCGTAGGTGCTTTCAAAATTATAATACCGCATGCATCAAAAAATTATGTGCCATAATGCAATACTTGAACACTTTTCACTAAGTGCCAAAAGATTTTAGTTTTGTGTCCTAATTGTCAACATGGATCAAACACAACAGATTTAAAAAAAAACACAGCTGCAGCACCAAAAACGCCATCTGGTTTACTTAGCACCATATCACCAATAATGAGTGAAAATTTTAAAATATTAACCACCTTCAAATTAAAATTTAGCCAACCACATGAAAAGAGGTTCAACATCACTAATTATTAGAGAAATGCAAGTCAAAACTATAATCAGGTATCACCTCACACCAGGCAGAATGGCCATCATCAAAAAATCTACAAACAATAAATGCTGGAGAGGGTGTGGAGAAAAGGGAACCCTCCTACACTGTTGGTGGGAATGTAAACTGGTACTACCATTATGGAGAACAGCATGGAGGTTCCTTAAAAAACTAAATACAGAACTACCATATGATCCAGCAATCCCACTCCTGGGCATATATCCGGAGAAAACCATAATTTGGAAAGATACATGCACCCCAATGTTCACTGCAGCACTATTTACGGTAACCAAGACATGGAAGCAACCTAAATGTCTACTGACCGAGGAGTAGATAAAGAAGATGTGGTACATATATACAATGGAATATTACTCAGCCATAAAAAAGAACAAAATAATGCCATTTGCAGCAACATGGATGGACCTAGAGATTGCCATACGGAGTGAAGTAAGTGAGACAGAGAAAGACAAATACCATAAGATATCGCTTATATGTGGAATCTTAAAAAATGGTACAAATGAACTTAATCACAAAACAGAAATAGAGTCACAGATGTAGAAAACAAACCTATGGTTACCAGGGGACAAAGGCGGAGAGGGATAAATTGGGAGACTGGTATTGACAACATGTACTACTATATATAAAATAGATAACTAATAAGGAAGGACCTACTGTATACCACAGGGAACTCTACCCAATACTCTGTAATGACCTATATGGGAAAAGAATCTAAAACAGAGTGGACGCATGTATATATATAACTGATTCACTTCGCTGTACACCTGAAACTAACATAACATTGTAAATCAACTATACTCCAATAAAAAAATTTTTTTTTTAAAATGAAGCCAGCCAACTTCCCAATTGTAGAAGGTATATAATTAGAGCAAAATGGTTCTCACCTGGCAGGGATTTTGCCTCCCATGGGACAGCTGGCACTGTCTGAACACATTTTTGCTTGGCACAACTAGGGGGAGGGGTGCTACTGGCATCTACTGGGTAGAGACCCAGGGATGCTGCTAATATCCTCCAAGACACAGGCCAGTCTCCCATAACAAAGAATTATCAAAACATCAATGCTGCCAGATTTGAGAAATCCTGAATGAGAGTTATCATAAAGTCCAATTTCATCTTCTTTATTTATGAAGCCCCCCTGTGGTTTGTGACAATAAAATCATAACATAGGCCTGTAGGAAGAAATATAGGTTCCAATCCATTACGGTTTTCAGGGAATGTAGAAGGAAATTACTATTGCTACATATAGGAAAACAATACCAGGTCATTAAGAATTTAAGGGGAAAGAGTATCCAACAGACTGGAATCTTTGTACAACTTTATCTATTAGGTAAATTTGAAGCTCAGCAATGCTTTGAAATATAAATAAGCTCTCTAGTATTCTGAGTTTCCAATGAACTTTCTAGAAGGTTCTAAGCATTTATTTTTCTCATGCAAATGCCATATAAGGTACTAAGGTACTTAGAAGCAAAGTGACCTTAGATTTCTATAAATGAGTCTAATACTACAATGGTTGTTTAAAGTTATGAAGAAAATTAACAAGTTTAAAGTAAAAGGCATACTAATTAAGTTAATTCAGTTAAACATTATCAGTCGGTACCCATTTCCATTAATTTTATTTTCCCCACCATTCAGACTTACATGCTAGCTTTCAGAAGCAGCAGAAATGAAGGATACAGGAATTCTTCACATCGATTCTGTGGCAATGATCTCAAAAGGCCCAGTGGGAACAAGCAAATTTAAGGAGGTAAAGGAAGCAAATTGACTCTCTGGGAACTTTATTAGGTAAGAGGCAGACAAGCTTGAAAAATGGCCCTGTGCTGAAGAGAAGAAAAATCTTCCCTGGCAACATTTTCTTTTCCTTTCCAAACATTTTATTTAAAACAAATGCCATGATTAAAATTTTGGGAACAAAGTCTGTGACCTATATGTTTTATCATATGCAGACACCTACCTTAGGAATCCAAATGATAGGCTAAGGGTTAGTCTATATTGAGCTTTAGCAAGAGTGTAACCAGATTACAAAATTTCAACTATCTTTATATTTTTGAATTTTAACAACTCTACAGTAGATGAAGTCATTGTTTTGAAATACATTAAAATCTTCATTAACAGAGGTACATTTCTTCTGGTCAAAGCCCTATTCTTTCAATGTTATATTAAAGTAAAAACACTCCAAAATGTGTAACACATTGTTCTCCTAACAGCCATTAAAGTTGTAACTTGAATTAATTTATTCAGTCATTGCTAGTAACAGATTTCTAACTTACAGAGAGAGGGGTAATGATTTTTAAACTAGGATGATGAATTGACCCAAAAGTTCCTTTCCTAAGGGGAATCCTTAGAATACTACATTCTTAAGTGGCCACATGGAAAAATAGGGTTCCTTAGAGGTTTGGAATATACTAGTTATGTTAATCCTTCTTTGATTTAAAGAAGCCTTTGAGAAGTACATATTAGAAGAGTAAAACCTTTGAGAAACCTAGTTAACTGTTGCTAGTTAAGTTACAAATGTTTTGTTCAGTTACCCAGTGTGGTCTGTAACACCAATTAACATACTTTGGCATTAATGTCCTGAGTAAAATTTAGGAAATAGATGTCTAGGACATGAATAGTTGTGTTGGATGTATTAGCTATCCATTGCTGTGTAACAAACTTTATTTTATCCTAGTTTCCATGGGTCAGGGGTCAAGGAACAGCTTAGCTGGGTTTATTGCTCAGGGTCTCATAAGGCTGAAAACAAGACTGGACTAGGGCTTGGGTCATATCTGAAGCTCAAGAGCCTCTTTCAAGCTGAAGTGGTAGTTGACATAATTCGTTTCCTTGTAGCTATCGGACTCACAGTGGCTTGCTTCTTCAGGGCGAGTAGGAGAGGGAGAATCTGTGCTGCTTCAAGTCTCTGACCTCTAGTCCCTGCTTTAAAGCATTCCCTTGATTAGATCAGGCCCATCCAGAATCATCTCCCTTTTGATGAAACTAAATCAACTGATTAGGATCCTTAATTGCATCTACAAAATCACTTCACTTTTGCCACAACACATAATCTAATCAAGGAGTGAAGTCCCTTATATTAACAGGTCCCACCTACACTCAAGGGCAGGGTGATACAAACACTTGGATACCAGAAGATGGGAATCATGGGCCCATCTGCGGATCCAGTCTACCACATTGGGAAACTTTAAGCAATAAACATAGTAGAGAGCCAAAGGAGAGGACAAAAGATCATAACAAGATCTTAGACCCACAATTAGCCTTGTTCCCAAAGGCATACCCATGGCCAGTGTTCCAATAGAAATAATTACCATGTCACAGACTGCATTCTTCAGACTGCTTCACTTAAAAGACAAAGTAGTTAGTTCTACTAAGACCAGTAGCAAAGGAGACCATATGTCTATGCAGGTACCTATTGCTGCCAGTTTTAAGCCAGGTCTAAAATAAACGTACAAGGAAATAGCAAATATTTTCTGGCACCTTTTCAAATTTCCTAAGATATTGTCCTTCTGGCATTTTCTCCTAATAAACACTTAGGCCCGTTAAATCACAACACAAAGGAGGAAAAATATATTGTGTCAAATCTGGCTGGTAATGAAAAGAACTATCATGCTTTTCTGAAGAAACAGAAAGATAGATCAACCGGTAGATAAGCCATAATGAAAGTCCAATAGAATTTGTCAGAATTAATTTCTAGTGACTAGAATTTAGATTTCTAAGGTCATATTTTGTCAGTTCATCTTCACTAAAAGACTGTAAATTCTTTTCTGATTATAATCACTTAAATATTTTTACTATCTTGACATTAAAGAAGGCTTTTTAAACATTTGCCTAAACTTTACACTATATTCAAACTTAAGAGGAAGAAAGGAAACAAGTGAAAAAGTAAGGAGGAGATAAAATATTTTATCATTAACTTTCTTAAATAAACATTTTTAATTCAGAAACACAAACCATAGAAAATAACATAGAGTGAAGTCTGTCTTTGTTGTTGTATTAAATCATACATAATATGCTTTATAAGTGAAAGTAGAGTCTCATTCCTGTATTTACAATCATGGTTTTTAGCCTATTGATTTAAAAAATATTTTGCTTCTCTCTTCAACAGGAAGTATGAGATCACTGATAAAGCTTAAGCCCATATGTCTTGATAGAGCACTGTTCTCTGTACCAGTTATACTCTGTACTTATTGCACATTTTAAATTATTTATATTTCAGAGGAAAAAGGGTTAGCTAGGTGATTTACGTACTAGTGGTAAAATCCCAGTCCAAAAAACTAGCTATACAGAAGACAACTGAAGCTTACTTCTCAATATTTATAGCTATTTTTGAGAATTACATTAGTATTCTAATTCTGCAACTAACAGTGAAAAGCAAGAAAAGTTCCTTTTGGAGAAACAGAACAACAGATCCAAGTTTCCAATCCCACTAGACTAGGACATAAATCAGGTAGAAAGATATAATTTCATACAGAGCTGATTCTCTATTAGAAAGGGGATGTGGGCTCTGGGAGGCATGCACTTAATTCTGACTTGTGCACACCACATTTTTGTCCATAGGATTGTACAAATCGCCCTGTGAAAAAGGTTAATCAAATGTGTAGCGTGAACAAAAAAAAAAAAAAATGTGTAGTGTGACTTAGGAGAAAATGCCTGGGATGGCTGACCAATTCGATTCATAGCTGCTGGTGGAGATCCATAACGTCTCAATGCTTAATTATCTAGTCTTCTGTGCATTAAAAAAAATGGCCAATAAAATGTCAGCCAAGAAACACACTGTTCATTCCTTTCACGTTTATTTTAAACCTATTGCACTTAGGCTAGAGTTAAATCAATTTTCCATGAATATCTACCCCGGTAGATTGCACCTCAAGCCAGTTCAGCTCCCCAGAGAATTTTAAAAAAAGCGATTTATCAAGTAACAAGTAACACCTCAGGAAAAAGAAACAGGGTTTTTAATTGCTTTGTGGTTCCGTAATTGAAGGCAGGCACCTTCTTGAGGCACTTGCTGCCAGGAGGAGTGAGACTCCAGTTGGCCCTGCCTAATTAATCCTGTGATACAAACCTTCTGGCTTCAATTTTCACATTTCTGTCTCTTTTTAGAGGTGATAATAAAACTAAAAATTTATGTTGGTTACTGTATGACTATAACTGTGCCAGCGGAACACAAATAAAACCATATGGGCTAAGGAGACCTTGTCTCCCCATTTTTGGTTTCTCCATGGTGTGAGGCACAGGGGCAAGCTTTGTGCTAACAAGACAAGGTAGGGGAAATTCAGGAGCTGGGCAGAAGGGCAGGTCAACTCCTTCTTGTGAGTTTGCTCTGTTAGGATGACTCATTGAAGCATATGCCTTTTTTATTGACAAAAAAAAATTTTTTTCTCAAAATAGAATTGTATGCTCTGAAAGCTCAACGGCTCAGTGACTACAAATCACAAAACTTCACAAAGCTTTTAATGAAAGACAAATTGGACAGCTTAGCCTTTAAAAAAGCTGTCAGGGCAACAAGCACACGGTCTTTTATCTTAATAGCTTACATATTAAAACTGGTATAAAACAGTGTCTGTGGGAACAGCAATGTCCTCAGTTGAGCTGTGATGCGTAATGCATCCCTCATCACAAATTGGCTCCATTTTTGACACAGGTCAAAATTATTTTGCTTTCATGGAGAACTTGATTTGTAATGTGACATTAGTGTTAAATGTCCTGTGGAATGATACTTATAGAAAGAGGAGGGGGTCATTAAAGATGCCCCGTCAATAATACATAGTTAGTCCCAGGACAGAATCTGTAAACACAAAAGCATACGGATTTGTCCTTACATTAATTGTGAGACACGCCATGTGTGTAATTTAAAACATAATACGAAAATACTAAAGCCATTCTATTATTGACATTTTGAGTGATTTTTTCCTACATACTATTTATTCTTCCATCTTGAAATACTAACAACATGGTTATTTTCAAAGAGTGGAGTAAAAACCCGGAAAGTACATTGTATCATGCTGTTCATATATACGTCATACTTTTTTTTTAAAGGGAGAGAGAAATTTCCAAAAGTTATGGAACTTCAATTATGTTTGTATGCTTAAGATGTTCACAGGTTATATCATTGTCTTTAACTGTATTCCTTTTAAATCTATATTTATATACTTTGAATAGAATTTCCACTCTTTCTGCTGAATTTTTAAAAATATGGGAGCCATCTGGTGGTCAACAATTATATTTTTTTCTTAAAAATAAAAACAATTTTGTGTCTTGCAAAATAAAGTGTCATTCTACTTTCAAATTTAGTAAGCTTTTTTTTTTAGTAGAAGCGTTTTAACAAAGGCACTAATTCTTCTCTCCCATACACCTAGTTAAATGGATTCTGAACGTGAAACTAATTTTTCAAATACTCCCTTTTCACTGGACATGCCATCTATTTTTTATAAATATCATATGATTATTATTTCCATATATTTCATGCATTTACACATAAGTGCTTTAAATTATGCAAGGGGCTGAGGAAAATACAAATATATTGTTAAAAGCTTTATAATATTTGGGTTTTCATACTTTTTAAAATAACACAAGTGATTGTTACAGAATATTCTTCATAAAGGACTACTTAGGGACATAGGTTCAGGATTCCATAAATATGTACAGATATGGAATAGAATTTTAAAAGGAAAGATTAAAATATAAAAACTATAAAGGTTCAAATTCTAGCTAGTGATATGGAAAACATCAAAACAGAGCTGACGTTAATAGCATTTGTTGAAATTCTACATGCCTTGTCCATACCGATTTAAGATAATCTGTTCATCTTTGAAAGTGGTATACTGAATATATATACAAGTATATACACACATACTGTATAAATATATATGTACACACATATATTATAAAATGAGGCCTGATGTGAACATGTTAATACATAATTTCACTCTGATCTCTAACTTATGACTAACTAGAGTTCTTTTTGTTATCATTAGACTTGGTTAGCTCTTTTGTTACTATTAACATGCATTGAGTATTTACTATATGGCAAATTCTTGACTAAAAGCTTTTATAAATGATCTCATTGAATCCATGTAAAACACTACCTCATAGGTACTATATTCTCCCACTTAATGAGACATATGAGGCTCAGAGAAGTAATTTCAGTAAGAGTGAGTGGCTTTGACTTAACCTCAATTCTAATTCAAAATACTTATTTTTATCTATCATTCAAAACCAAAATGACAGCTAGACACCCTAATTACTTGCAGTTTTACTGTTTTCAATAACATAACTACGTCCTCAATCAGCTTTAACTAGTAGGAAAGGCACCTACCCTTAATCTAAATCTGTTCCTTATCTACCAAGTAACGTGGAAAGTAACTTGGTACCAAGGAATTAAAGAACGCCTGTGTAATGGCCACCTATTGTTTTAGTCCATCAGGCACTCTTTCTTCTTCCTGGTCTAGAACAAACTCCTCCCCTTTCATTCAGGCTCAGCTCTCTCTCTCTGCTCCATCTTAGGGAGTTTAGGGGAGGGTGCCAATCCTACAACTCTGGGAACTGGACGTGTAACCCAGGCCTGGCCACAGTGACACATTCAGGAGAGAGCAGGGGACCCAGCCAGGACAAGCAGAGACATTCCCTGGGATATTTTTACCTTTGGATTGGGAATAAGGATGGTGAGAACTCCTTCCTCTTTCAAATCCCGAAATTGAGACATAGGCACAAAGCTATATATACTCACCCTTGCACCCCTTGCCAACCCCCTCCACCCCCCCCCCCACACACACACGCTTCTGTACTTGAAGGCATAGAAGAGAATGAGGTAAACACACATGGAAATACAAAGAAAAGTAGAAAGCCTAGAGTAGATACAGCCTGCTTATCTATCCCTAAGATCCCCAAAGCAGTGTCATTCTTACAGGAGGAGTTCCTTTAGTGTCTGAGCTACCTCAGAATCCTTCCAAGAAACCTGTACTGGTTGTTGAGTTTAGTTTTTGCTGCTGCTCTTTTGGCTTGAGCTAGTGTGAGTTGGGTTTTTGTCGCTTGAACACAAGAAGTCATTAGAATTGTACAACAATGACAAAATATTAAGTTCCCTATGGGAAAAAAACAGGGATAACCACTGTTTAGCCAATAGTGTCTCCTGAGTGTGTTTTAAAATAAACAATTTCCCTAGGAAAAGAGCCAATGTGCCTGCATATGGCAGGGAAGTGTGACACACAGCACCAGACTGGTTGCAGCAAACACAGGAATGAGCCAATTTCCAAAAGCTCAACAGTTTTAATCCCCACCAGCATGCAATTTTCGTTTTTATCTCACCCATATATATGCAAAACCGGACTCAAGATTTGCCCACCTAAGGAAGCACACAAACACATACACACCTTCCTGATTTCAACATGACCACATGCAGGCCCAGGAAGTAATTCCTCTTTGAACTCCATCTTCTTAGTCTACTGATAAATGGCAGACATATTGGAAAAAAATACTGTAAATTTGGAGGAAGTCAGAACTTAGCTATTGTGACTAGAGACACAGAATGAAGTAAGCCAAATAACATATGCTTTCAAGTTGTCCCAGCTTTGCACTTACCAGTTATGTAAATTGGTTAGTCTCCCTGAATGCCCATTTCCTTTTCAATACAAGACGGGAATACCACAGTCAATTTCAAGAATGGAGATAATCTCTGAAAAGAACCTAAAATAGATGCTCAATATATGGCAGGTGTTGCTGTGGTTATAGCTTTTCATTACTATTAGTATTATTAAGTCTGTATATACTTTTGTTAACTAAAGCACTGGAAAAAAGAAAAAAGCTTAATTCCTTATTTACTAATTTTGCTTTTTCTGAATATTCACAATAAGCTTCTTCTAAAGGCACTAGTAATCAAAACTAATAGTTGAAAAATGTAATGCTGAAGTATAACAGTATTGTCAATTGCAAACATTAAATATTCTATTGCGATTTATTTTTTAGTGAATCTTATTGTTTAAGCTTATCGTGTTTTTCCAAATACTCCACTTACGTGCCTTTTGTTGTCTAAAATATGGTGGGAGAAATGTTCGTCTCACAACCCAGCCCCATGACACTCATTCATAAGATATACAGTGTATTATATAATCTCTACTCAATCACTGTTAGGTATATATTTGGACAAAATTATTAAATGAAAATATATAATCTGAGAAGGATTTATTTTAAACAGAGTGAAGTCAAGTTTGCAAGTGACGCCCATTATATATGATAAAATAGCTCAGTGGTTCCCAAATCTTTTTGCTCATTGCAATTACTGGGAAACTTGAAAAAGTACTGAGTTTCACTCCCCATCCACCTGCTAGATTTATCATTTAATTGTCTGGGGTGTGGCCTTAGCTTTGAAACAGTTAAAAGACCACATGGTGATTGTATAATACGCAGCAAGTTTAGGAAACACTGGATTAGCTTCCCTACTACTCTCATCATTGCTTAAGTAGTTTCTGTTTCATTTATTTTTCTCTAGGTCCAAGCATTCATTAGAGAAACTTTCACTGAAAAAAAAAATCATTTATTTAAATTAATGTTTCATTCTCCAATAGTCAAAATACTCTGGTAGGGACTAAAGGGTAAGAAAAAAAGTACAAGAGGGCTTCCCTGGTGGCACAGTGGTTAAGAATCCGCCTGCCAATGCATGGGACACGACGTCGACGTCGAGCCCTGGTCCGGGAAGATCCCACATGCCGCAGAGCAACTAAGCCCGTGCGCACAACAACTGAGCCTGTGCTCTAGAGCCTGCGTGCCGCAACTACTGAGCCTGTGTGCCACAACTACTGAGCCTGCACTCTAGAGCCCGCAAGCCGCAACTACTGAAGCCCGTGCGCCTAGAGCCCGTGCTCCACAACGAGAAGCCACCGCAATGAGAAGCCCGCTCGCCACAACTAGAGAAAGCCCGCGCGCAGCAACGAAGACCCAACACAGCCAAAAATAAATAAATAAAAACTTGTTTTAAAAAAAAAAAGTACAAGACACAAATTCTGTCATAAAATGTTTACAATACAGTTCACATAATAGAACAAAGACACATACAAATATTAAAAGTCTAAATGTCTCTTCAGGAATGATAATCATGAAAGGAATCAATCACTTAAAGACAGTGAAAGTATTTTTTTAAAGGCAAGTGACTCCAGCCATCATAGAGGAATTGGCAAATTGTCTTTGGCAAATGTTATTAAAACTGAGACTGATATCTAGAAACTGCTTTGACTGATGTTCACCCACCTTGGAGGTGACCAGACAGCTACATACATGCAGCCTTTGATTCCTAACAATACTCTCTCGATTCTTTCAATCTGCTAGCCGGTCCCGCGTATGGACACATCAAATGCTTATGCTGAGACTCTGGTGGCCAAGAGGCATTATAATTCGATAGTATCCATATTCTTCATTATCATACAAAGAATGGAGGGAAAAGTCCACATGTACGCGCAGATTTCTTTACTGCTTTCTAAAAATCCCAACTACCACCACAGCTTAGCATTACTAGAAGATTTCCAAGTTTTATGTCCTGAGAATGCAATCTCTCCATCAGGCATATGATGAGGATTAAAGGTGATAATGTAAAGAGAGAGCACTTAGCACTGCGCCTGAGACATAATAGCCACTCAATAAATGTTTGTTTTCAAAACAAAGATAATGTCCAATTCCGCTAATAATTGTGTTAATTTAAAAAGTGTTCATAAAGTATTCCTTGAAGTCATTTATAAGAGAAACACTATCTCATTTCAATGAAATTAATGCCAACTACTCCCAAATTTACTGATTTTCTTTTTGAACGTGGGATGGGTTTCCCTTCATTGGAGTTCACTCTTTCAAAAATGGGTACGTGTAGACTCCTGGCCTGAGGATATCCAAACCTAATTCTTGCCAAAACAGGTTGTGAAATGGATGCATAAATAATTGGAGGTAGAATAACTGTTTACTTTTCTGCCCTTCATTAGGCCTTCACTCTTTTCCCAGCCAAGATGGAGGAAACCAGAGTCACAGAACATCTGAACTCTGTCCAAACTTCAGTTGTATTTTAAAATTTCAGGTTAGGATGAATAATATATTAATGCTATACAACTTTATTGTGTTCACTTTAAAATTTATATTAAGTAGATTGCTACATTATGGTAATGTACTAAATTACCTAAAGCAAAGTAATACAATGATTAACTGACTATAAACATTGGTTTTATGGTCAGATTATAAAGTATTACAATGATTAACATTATGCATTTTCATAACACTAGAAAACTGCAGGATGAAGTATCCGTGGATTGCCTCAGTGCCATTAGGAATAATAAAACAGTGGTATAACTCAGTCTCAAGTTACATCTTGAGAGTAAACTTGGTTTTAAATCTCCTCTTTAAGTGGCTGAGAAATTCATTAATTTAAAATGCCCAAGGCTTGCCAAACACAAGGTAGAGAATGCAAGTATTCATGCAAATGTATGATATTAAGGAAAATAGGGATTAACGAACAGTTTTTTAAAGACTTTTTCTCTAATACTTTGCTATAGAACAACCAGAACACATCAATTTTATTATGTGTTCTTTCAATGATAAAATAAAATTGATACACTCAAGATTTATCTCACCTTCTTTCAAAAATAGATTTGAATTGGGTTACAACCTTAAAAAATACACTCTCAGATTTAGAGAAGCCTAGTTCATCAGTTCTACAACATAATGTAACAAACTGATTTCTTTGTGGAGAACAGACAACGCAGAGAAATAAAGACCTGCAGGAGAAGTTATGGATTTTATTGTTATTTGAAGGTAAGGGGTTGGAATGCAGGTAGGCACCAGCATAAAAGATTTGCGCATCAGGACAGAAGTCTATAGAAAAATCATAGTGATGGACTAATACTGGAGAATGCTGCAGCAGAACTGTCTGGGCTTGAGTTTTATGTTGCCACAAAACTGCTAGATAATCTTGGGCAAATTACCTTAATTTCATTACCTGTAAAATGGGCATACCTCTCAGTTGTTGAATGAATTTAATAAAAAGTATAAAGTGACTGGCACCTAATAGACAATAAATCAGTTATTTTTATTAACATTATTATTAAAATTATTACCAGCTGATTACGACCTGTTATTATTAGATTCTAATGAATAGTTTCAACAGGAAAAAGAGTAAAGCAAAACTGGGAAGGCCAGTTTAAGAATACTTGGCTTGATGAAACTGATATTGAGCTTGGGAAATTGTATTAAGCCCTAAAATACATATGTGATCATTTTATATTACACAATGCTATTTGCCTGCTCCTGGGAGAGGAAGTACAAGAGTTTGAGTCTTTTCTGAAACTGAACTTCTACTACAGATACAGCTGCTTCAGTGGTTAATCGCAATGCAATTACACGTTTTTGTACACTTTTCCCTACAATACGAGCAGTTTTCAAACAGGGGGTCATATTTTCTATGATCCTGGCTCCCAACACAATTATAGGCTTTTAATAGATGCTCAATAAAGATGGGTTGAACTAACAAGAAATTTAATGAATGCCTAAGGAAAAACAGAAAACTTTCAAATTAATGAAACTCATTGCTGGTGTATATTTAACTAATGTTTTAACATCCACTGGCATCCATGTATCTATTTAGCTGCTTGTTTGAAAACCTCTCTCCTGCTTTATCCATTATCTAACATATTAAAAGCACGTATTAACTGAGCAGGTCTATCACACTTTTTCCATGCTGTGTTTCTCAGAATGCAGAACACAGGCGTAAACTGAGTAATATTAAACTTTTCAACAAGGCCACTAATAACATAATGTTGTAGAAAATAATAAAAGTCAAACTCACTGGTTCTTATTGCCTGCAAGAATGTCAATGTAATGCTCCTGGGTTGGGTGGGTTGTGTGACAGGCAAAATGACACAAAGCCATTCTGTATCCATAGAAAGAGGAATTTAATATTCCATGATAATAATGGACCTATATGGGCAAAGAGTTCAGTGTTTTTCTTTCTTTTTAAAAATAATTTTTTTAGTTCCATGCCTCTCTATATGGTATCCAAATCCTTCTTGAACTTAATTTTGTTCCATTTTTCTTATCCTTAAAAAATACGGAGAACAGGGCTTCCTTGGTGGCACAGGGGTTAAGAATCCACCTGCCAATGCAGGGGACACGGGTTCGAGCCTTGGTCCGGGAAGATCCCACATGCCGCGGAACAACTAAGCCCGTGCGCCACGACTACTGAGCCTGCGCTCTAGAGCCCGCGAGCCACAACTACTGAAGCCCGTGTGCCACAACTACTGAAGCCCACGTGCCTAGAGCCTGTGCTCTGCAACAAGAGAAGCCACCACAATGAGAAGCCTGCGCCCCACAACGAAGAGTAGCCCCCGCTCACTGCAACTAGAGAGAGCCCGCGTGCAGCGGCGATGACCCAATGCAGCCAAAAAAATTAAATAAATGAATAAATTAATTTAAAAAAAATACAGAGGACAAATTTTTGATATCATTATCAATATATAAACTATTCCTAAAACAAAACTCTCTCAAACTGTGGTTTCTTGCCTATTTTTCTTCATTGGTCTGCATGAGATAAGTACAGAAATTTTAATCGCCCACACACTTTCAATGAGTAATGTATATCGGTTTTGTGACCCTCTTTCTTCTCTCTGTTATGTTTGCTCTGATCATATTTATGGAAATTCAATTTTGTGTCTTGTTGAATCTAATAAAAAAACTGAGGCTTGAATTGTGTATGTACTGTTTTAAGTTTATTTTCTAAGTAATTCATCTTTATTGCATTTCATAGAAGTGTCGTTCTGTGATAGATTGGGAAAAAGAAACTAGTCCTCTACCACAGATAGTTTGAGAAGCACTGTCCTAGAATATTATGGCCTTTTCCCCTACACAATTTAAAAAGAAAGAAAAAAAAAAAAGAACAAAAATAAGTACTTTTAACTTGTTAAATAATTTGTAGTACTTTTTTGTTTAATCTTCTCCAGGTGCTGCACTCCATTTTTTATTTATGTGGATGCGCTTTAACAAACCACAGAGTTGTCAAAATTGAGTTTAACAACAACAAAAATCTGATCATATTACTTCCTTCCTTAAAATGCTTCAGTGGCTTCTCCTTAACAAATATCTTTAATGCTTCTGAAGGCTTAAAAGATGCTCCAAGATCTGCTTCTGATTACTTTTTAGCTTCATCTCCTCTCCAGCCCCCATTCTCTTCCCCTCCCCTGCAGACCAAAGACATAGGCTCTCGTCGTCAGGCCTTTGAATGTAAGTTTACCCTCTCTCTGTAACCCTTCTCTCTCTCAAAATATCCCACCATCACCACACACACACACACACACACACACACACGTGCATAGGTGCATACGCCTATGCACACTCACTGATATTGTTCATACTTACTGTTTCTTCAGATGTCAGACTACAGGGAACTTTCTCCTGAGTCCTTGGCGTCTTACTGATACTGTTAGGTCTTTCCATTTTCCTTCCATAAAATTTACTACATATGTAAAATGTATTTAATAGCTATATTTTTCATTGGATCATGGCTCTGTAAGGGCAGGGAACTGATTTCTGTCTAGGCTTTTGCATTCCCAGAACCTAGCTCAGTATCTGACACATTGTGTGTTCTCAATATTTATTAAATGAATAATGCATTAAAATGATACAAGAGCTGATGATTTTAAATTACATATTCTCATAAATTCTTCGTTTGCTTCATATCTTTCTGCAATAACCCCCATAGCATTTCGAAGACACTATAATGCTAACTTATAGAAAGAATGCTATAATCTTTGTCTTTTTAAAAATCTTACTATTATGTAGGGACTTCCCTGGTGGTCCAGTGGTTAGGACTTCGCCTTCCAATGCAGGGGGTGCAGGTTCAATCCCTGGTCAGGGAGCTAAGGTCCCACATGCCTCACAGCCAAAAAACCAAAACACAAAACAGAAACAATACTGTAACAAATTCAGTAAAGACTTTAAAAATGTCCACATCAAAAAAAAAAATCTTAAAAAAATATATATATATAAATATCTTACTGTTATGTAGATCTTCCCTCTACAGTATTTGCTGTACAAAGAAGTTTGTTGTCAAAAAATTCAGCTCGTCATCTGGCAGTTTATTTTTCCAACTTGTCAAGGGTATTTAAAGCTATAATCCTTTCCTTACTGTGATACAAAAACTTACTAAGGCAAACATTAACCTAGGAATAGGGGTGGGATAAAATCTCAGGAATTCAGTGTAGTTGATCTTGATTTGAAATTAGATTCTTTATAACTCCATCACTTCTGATTAATTTACACTAACTTCATCTGTAGCTCAATCTTCAATGTATGCTTTTTCGTGCTTTGGTCTTTTAAAATAACCTATTTTCTTTACTTATGAATTAATTATTAATTTAAAAAGATTTGCTTCTTGCCCACCTACCAGGAGCCAGACACCATGATAAGGACTTTTACAAAGACTTCATACTCACTGAGGCCTCTGAGACTGTTGTTATTTCTGAGAAACTGAATCCTAGAAAAATAAAGTGATCTGTATGAAATCAAGTAGCTAAACTCTCGGAGAGTCAAAATCCATACCCAAGCTGACTGACTCCACACCTAGTACTATTTCAAATACTCTTCTTACCGTCATCACTGATATTTTCTAAAAATGTATATGGTTTCTCCAGCAGCTCTTAAGATTATAAAAATCTAAAATAATTGCCCTTGAAAGATGCAACCTAAAACACTTTCAGTACATTCGCTGAGCCAGTTGGAAACCATATAAAAGCAAAACATAAAGGAAAATGGTTGGCACACAGGGTGATTTTTGGTTCACAATAAGAAATAATGAGTGACTGAGTCCCATGTCATCATGGCTGGCTTGATGGCAAAGGGGCAATCATTCACCCTCTTCATAAGCCACTTGAGTTGGCTTGATGGCAACGGCAATGGGCAAAAGCATGTCTGTACAATTAAAATTCAAATTTATGGGCTTCCCTGGTGGCGCAGTGGTTGAGAATCTTCCTGCCAATGCAGGGGACACGGGTTCGAGCCCTGGTCTGGTAAGATCCCACATGCCGCGGAGCAACTAGGCCCGTGAGCCACAACTACTGAGCCTGCACGTCTGGAGCTTGTGCTCCGCAACAAGAGAGGCCGCGATAGCGAGAGGCCCCGCGCACCGCGATGAAGAGTGGCCCCCGCTTGCCGCAACTAGAGAAAGCCCTTGCACAGAAACGAAGACCCAACACAGACAAAAATAAAATAAATAAATAAATAAATAAATAATAAAAATAAAGGAATTCCTTTAAAAAAAAATTCAAATTTATTTGAATAATTTTCAAAGCAGGAAAATCTAGAAATCTGAGTATTCCTCCCAAGTATAAGAGCATATCAGATATGAAACAAAGATGGATTAACTTGGTTTATGTTCCTTTCCTAACTGATAATAATTGGCTTTATACCAGATTCATTAACTCTATTCACTGTTCTACTCAAGAATAAAGGCAGAGAAAGACACCTGTAGGGAATGTGCTTTCCTGTGAAATGCATTTCCAAAGAAAGACTCAGTCTTCTCCACAGATCATCACATTACTCACATTCCATGATCAAAGAATGTTGGTTGAGTTGCTTAGAACTTACTGCAAATGTGACCAAGCTAACTATCCAATCACTCAGCCACAGAGTGAGTTTTCTCTTACACACCACATAATGTGGCCAGCTGTGTCACCAAAGTTTGCTATTGATCACAAGTGGGATCAGATATGAGTCTAATTGGCCGCAAACATAAGTTAAAATATATGACCTTCGGTTATGTGCCATTACACATGAAAGCAAATCTGAAAACACATCTATAGAAACCCTAATAATTTAAGTCATCAGTTATGAGATAGTCTTTTAAACATGTACCTGTTGATTTCCTTATATATGTTTATATAAATAAATCACATTAGCCTTCATACCAAATGAAAGCAATAATTTTGAAACAAAACACCCTTCAAACTAGCAAGTAGATGCTTATAGTTTGGAATATGAGTTTTTTTGCTCTCACTGTATAGGTTTGCCTCCCTAAGAATAAAGAATCCTCTTATAAGAAAACCCCCTGGTTTATAAACAGGCAACCAGAAATTTAAACCGAGCCATGCTGTAATAAGGAAGACTGGCTGCTAGAAAATGTACAAATGTCCTTCAGAATAGCATTCACTTGAAATGGGTTTTGATTGTTGCTTTGATCATAGGGTTAGAAGCAATGAAGGAGGAGATCTTATCCACTACATAAGCTGAGGGTGGAAACCTGTATTAAGCAATCTGAGAAGCCTGAGTACAGAATATTAAGCCTCTAGAAATGCCTTACACATACAACTGAAATGGCAGAAAACAGAAATCTTCAGCCTTGCATAAATATATTTCCACTTTTCAATTTATAAGAGCAATTACTGTAGGGAAGGATATTTCATGGGGATTGATGACCACCTGAAGGTAATGATTCCTGTCCTTCGGTTAGGCCAAACTCCCTTCAGAGATGAAACCTAGTCAATCTGTCATTATTGAGCTGATGTTTATAGGCACTTTAAAACAAAAACAAAAAAAACTGTCTCGGGCTTCCCTGGTGGCGCAGTGGTTAAGAACCCGCCTGCCAATGAAAGGGACGTGGGTTCGAGCCCTGGCCTGGGAAGATCCCACATGCCGCGGAGCAACTAAGCCCGTGCGCCACAACTACTGAGCCTGAGGTCTAGAGCTCGCAAGCCACAACTACTGAGCCCACGTGCCATAACTACTGAAGCCTGCATGCCTAGAGCCCGTGCTCCACAACAAGAGAAGCCACGACAATGAGAAGCCTGCGCACCGCAACAAAGAGTAGCCCCTGCTCACTGCAACTAAAGAAAGCCTGTGTGCAGCAACGAAGACCCAACACAGCCAAAAATAAATAAATAAATTAATTAATTAATTTAAAAAAGAAAAAAAAAACTGTCTCATTTGATGCCAATAAACTCCTGAAGATAAAGGAACACAGCCCTCTTTAGCAGGACCATCCTGATTGACTTGTCCCAAAAATCTGCAGAGAAATGTAACAGTCTGACTATAAAGCTAAAATATTTGCCTATAGCCACGTTCACAGTACATTCAATGAACATTATTTTGGGAGACAATTAAGAGCAGGCACTGTCATAGGGGCTGGAAATACAGCTGTGACTAGGGCATAGAGAGTTCTACCCTCAAGGGATTTTTAGCCCATTGGGTAAGAAAGTCAAGTGATAAAGGAATTTCAAAAGACTGCAAACTCTACTACAGCTGGTGTCTGGTGGTGGAAGCATATAATGCAGTTCTCCATGAAAGGTGATTGGAAAAGTTTATCCATAAGAAATGACCCTGAAATAGCAAATAATCGGGCTAAAATGTGGATCTCCCAAGCAGAGGTTATAAAACAAGCAAATGCCTGGAGACGATTAAATAAAAAACAGCACACTCAAGCCACTGTAAGTTGTCGCTGTTTGGCCCAATAATTCAGGGCCTGGGTGATGAGAGATGAGGCTAGAGAACTAAGGGGAGACAAAAGCTTAATGGTCCCTCCTGAACCACATTAGTAGGGCTTACCCTGAACGAAATGGCAAAGTCATTTGAGTTTAGAGTGAAGAGTTGATTTGGTCAGATTTTAGAAGGTTAACTTTGGCCAGAGGGAAGGGTGGATCTGGGTGGAACTCAGCCTCAGCACTGCTGGCTGGAAAACCAGTTTTGCAATGCAGTCAAGAGATGATAGTAGCAGGAGAGAAAGAGAGACACTGATATTATCAAAAAATGAGGATGTAGGAGGTGACATTCCCTAAGAGAAGGTGAAAAGGAAAAATTCAAAGGGGTAGATAAGACTTTCCCTTTGGGACCAGTGAAGTTTTAGGGGACATCCAAGTAGAAATGTCTGTTAGACATGTGGATGCAAAGGTCTCATCCTGAGGAGAAAAAGCTGGGATAGAAGTAAAGACTTAGTAAGTATCTGAACACACATGCTGATTAAAGCATTCAAAGGGGATCAGATAGCCTAAGGGGCACAGTGAGAAGAGAAGAGACCAGAAGAGAGATGAACTGAGAAGTCAGCTAAGTATTTGAAACCATATGAGTGATGAGAAGTGACAGAAGGTACACGAAGGCACAATGATGTAGATGAGGTGCGAAAACATTAAAGAGTGTGTTGTCATAAAGGCTCTAGCGGAATTTGCGTATTTTTATTCTCGGCATCCATTCCCTCTTTTTATGGGAAACCTATCTTAACTTTGATTTGGGTAAACTCTTCATTCCATTCTCAGCCATGTTCTTCAGATGAAATAGACATCACCCCTAGGATCCAGGAGTTGCATACGTGAAATAAGCAAAACCAGCCAGCTTATTCCCTTCCTGTCTACAATGATTGGTTCAAGGAGAGGGCAGGGCACAAACCTCAAATCAAGTCAATCCAAGTCAATATGATTCAACGATAGCATTCTGAGTTACTTGGGCAATAGATTCTTCTGTTGAATGGGTGTTGGGATTCTGTGAGGTTGAATCATATAACTTTTCTCCATAGAGTCTGAGAAGGGAGGCAACCCAAAGGTAGGCAAGGAAGATGGATCCTACTAACATTATAGGAGCTCTTAATCAGAGGCAGGTTATAGTTTGAAGTTCATTTTTTCCATCTTCCTACCAAGAGTCTCTGTCCCAAACAGTCCCGTGTTTCCTAACTTTCCTATACTCAAGTCTACCTCGAAACTGCTGCCATATTAACTTTCTTATTTTTGTTATTTTAAGCACTTTCTCCTGACTATAAAAGAAATACAAAACCATGGGAAAATTGAATATTGGAGGAAATTACAATGAAGAGCATAAAAATTAGCACTAATCTCACTACTCAAGGATACCGTTTAAATTCCAACATAAAATAGGGATTGTATATGATATAATGAAAGAAAAACTTCTATCAAAAAGAGAAACAGACCATAAGGAAATGTGTTAAAATATCAATTTAGGCTACTCTGAATGGCAAGAATAAAGATGAATTTCTTCTTCTCCCTATGAGAGTTAGCATGGCATCTCTACCTATTACCTTAATGTGAAGGAATTTCAGAGATGTTTTTCCTTCTTCCCAATTTACCAGTGGTTCAGCTCGCCCTACCATGGGCTGGAAGGATCCAGAAGTGAGACAGTCAGCATCTATAATTCTCCCTTTCTCCCGGAAGGGGTAAAAATTCTGTGGTTGAAGTTACGAAGACTTCAGAAGAGGTTAGTGTCATAAAAATAACACAAGTACACTATGTATAAAGTAAATATGCAACTGAACAATTCCATGCCATTATCAGGCATGTGGGATGTGGAAATATGTGACAAAGGTTAGGTATAATTCCAGACCACGTGTTTTAAAATGTTGTTTTAAACTAGTAAGCGTGTATATATTTGACCACATGTTTTAAAATGTTGTTTTAAACTAGTAAGTGTGTATATATTTGTTGACGTTTGAATGGTAACATACAGAATTACCCATGTAATCTTGACAAAATTATCCTGGGACAGGAGTCTGCATCTCTGGGTTTAACCAGGAATCTAGCCCCAACCAACATGGGCAAGTAATTTTGTCCACTTTTGTAAAGTCACAAGTTTATTTTTCCTGTTGTCAAAATCAGGCAAGAATTTTTTTACAAAGCTTAAAATGAGCTCATTCTGTTTCAGGTGCTCAATATTTCCAGTAAGGGGGGATTTGTTTTCTTTCTTTCTTTTTTTTTTTTTTTTACAAATCATGTTCTATAAAAATAATTTAAAAATTCATAAAAAATTACATTGAAAAAAAAAAAAGCCCCCGTCTCTTTTCGAGTAAGAAGTTGAACTGCTAAGCAGTGGCATCTTAATTTACATACAACTCTCCATGTAGTTGTCTGCAACTTAATAATGAAATAACATTTGAGCAATAAATAATATATCAAATGCTTTCTCTTCTGATGGGCCACACTTTAATATAGATTCAATGTGTGCTACCCCTGAAAGTCCAAGTGAGATTTAAGATGACTCCTAGATATTTTAATTCCATGATATAAATTAATGGCCTCAGCAAATATTCTAATGTTACATTTCTCCTTACAAGAGTTCTTTCAGCAGTTGATGAGTCCTAACCAGAGCTGTTATTAAACTCACGCTCTGGAGAAACATAATTTTAACCTGTCAAGTGGTTCAGACACTTTGCAAGGTAGAACAAGGATTAATTTTATTTAAGGCAATAAAATTTACTGCATAAACCAAAACTTCGTAGAAATTATACGAGATTCGCCCCCTAACTCTCGATTCAGAAATGCCCTTAGCATAAAGGGTCTGTATAACCTTCCTTTTCTGTCTACTCCAGTCCCTACCCACAATCTAGGGATGGGCTTTCTACTAACTAGATGTCTTAATATTTTCCCTCCTTAATGTGTAATGTGTATGCTTGCCTCCACAAACAAAAGAAAGCATTTGTTTTGCATTTTTATGAACAGATGACTAACAACTGTTAACTATTACTCAGCATGTATATTGTGAATTTCAAAACTCCCCAATAAAGAATTCACATTATGTCTTATGCTGCTGTGGATTAGCTCATTTCCAAAAAACGTGCCTCCTCTGCTTTAGATCTTGTGGGCTGAAGTACTGCCTGTGCAGTGGTGGGTTTTTTTTTTTTCTGGGGGGGGGGTGGGTGGTGAGGGGGTAAGGGGAGGCTATGAGGGATCCTAGGAAGATGGCTGAGATTTCTTACTTTTAGGGCTTCCTACCTCTTTAAAGCCTCTGGGTATTTTGGTCACATCAGGATTCAAATCATGGTGGGAGGTGGGGGAACAGAGAGGGAAGCGGGATGTATGTGAGTTCCTTTTACCCTATCAGAGTTATCCCGAAACTCTCTCCGGAATTTGACTCCTGTTTGAACTTAGGGAGCAATTAAAATGCAGTCATGCCCAACTCTCAGCGCTAGCCAAATGCTTTACACTTTTCTATTAAAGGAATGTTTGTCTCTGAAGCCAAGATTCCAGTCTCTGTTTGTCCCTAGGCTGGAAAGAGTCTTCATTTACCCAGCTGTTTAGATTAAGCAGAGATAGGAGACTGGAGGCCTGACCTCTCACTCACCCTACACAGGAGCCTCTAAAGCACCTCTGTGAAACTTGGGGGCTACATGAAGCACAGAGTGAAAACCACTAGTGTAGAATGGTCTTTCAGAGTCCGTCCAGGTCCCAAATCCTTGGATTCTATATAACCCGAGACAATCAGTTTCTTTGGGTAACATATATCCTTCCTTATTTAGGATTTTAACACGGTCCCTCATATTCAAATACATAAGCAGTTACATTAGGGACCATATTTCCAGTACTTCCACCAGGATTTAGGGACACAGCTGTGGAGCAGATAGTGACACTGCATCTCTAATCTATCAAAAATGCCGATTCTAGTTATCTCCCAAGGGGTGGAGTAAAATACTATGATAATAAATGAATATAGGTCAATAGCAAAAAAGGAAGCTTAAAGGCATTTTGTCTGTTGAATATGACAGAAAATTTACATGTTCTTTTAGATTAAGATCAAGATGTCCCCCACTGATACATTGCGCTGCCCTGATACCAAGGTCTAGGACTGAATACTTAACTTTAATCCTGTAACTAGACCCAACAGTATTTGTCTGGAGCTGATACTGCCCTCTGGCTGCCAATGTGAATTAAATCCTTACAGAAACAGATCTACAGTTCTTCATGAAGAAGCACCTTCATTTGAGGAACTGCAATCTTTGGACAGTATTCTCTGAGAGTCCCTCATCTGGGTCACGAAGTCAATACTCTCTTCATACTCTCCTAACAGTACTGCCCTTCTAAAGGGCTTCGTCTCAAGTTCTCTGTTTCAAGCATTTGATATTCCCAAGGAGAGGGAAGTTTTTAAAAAAATCACATTCTGCAAAAAATAAAAATAAACAAACTTCATAGAACATTACAATGAGACAAATCCTCTAACCAGCGTCTCCGGCTTTCACATGTTTTTGCATAATGAAAGGGCTAATATAACATAACAGATCCTAAACTGTTTTCACAAGGAGTGGAAAAAAAGATGTGTAGAAGTATGCTCTGTCTTGCTTCCTTCTGTTCACAATGTATCTAAATAAAACAAATGGTGTTCTTGCTCTTTCTGTCTGTTTCCCAATCTGTTTGGATCGCAGCCACCATTCCGAAGCCAACCATAATATCTGACACTTCCTGACATCATGAAAGCCACCATCTGTCTATCACCAAAAACCCTGTACTTTTTAAAGACTACTTGGCTTGATCCTTAATGAAGCTGCACGTTGAATGCACAGATAAGTCTAGAAGGGATACAGGGAATAACTGACACAAGGAATCTGTATAAAATCACGTTTTCATTAGATTCCATCTGAAAACACAAAATGAAATATTAAGGTCCCTTTGCAGGCAGAAAAGGGCTGGTTTAGTTTCAATTGTGTTTCATTTCCGATTTGCCTGTGAAAGTTTAGACAGGGTTGGACACCAAGAATAAACCTCAACTAAAACCTAAGCTTTAAATCCAATATTTTCAGTCTTGTAAAATTAAACAGTTAGACATGACTTTGCAGTGTGTATATTTGAGCTATGGAAAAAAAGAAGAAGAAAATCCATCAATTACTTTTCCAAGGCTTGAGGAAATCATACCATTTAAAACTGAATCAACTTCTTCTTTAACACCTGAGCGATTATCCAGGAAACAAAAGAAGGCTCTGTATGTCTTCACTTGTAAATGTCACAGGTGAACACAAACAACCGAGTGCTGGAAACGTCAAGTCACTCTTTGTTTTATTAAACTATTGTACCTCTATGTGTGCAACAAGGGACTATATTAACAAGGGAGACTGAGAAAGAATATTTTCCTAGGTGATATTTTCTTGCAGAAAAAGTAAAGTTTTCCAGGAAGAAGACAGAATAACAAGTTTCATATACAAATTTCATTACTGCACTCCATTGAGGAGTTGATTTTCCACTAATTCTTTTTCTCCTCTCTTCACCCCAATATTATTCCCATGGCTCCTTTAACAATCTCATAAATTCAAGTTGTGTGAAGTCATAGAATTTCCTCTAGCAATCAAAAAAAAGTATATATTATAAAATACACACACAGACTATATTTATATATACGTACAAACGTGTATGGTCTACATATAAATATAGAGAGAGAGAAAGACAAAAAGGGAAAGATATTACATATTTTTATAGTCTCGAGAAGCTCAGTTTAAGTTTGAATCTTAAACTAGGGGAAAGCTACTTATGAAGGTGTATTTTAAGAATCCTTGTGGGAGTTGAAGTCGCATTTCTCCGGAAAATATCTTGGTAAAATAAGATTTATTAAGTGCTTATTCTATGCCAGCTATAAGGTCAAGCACTTCATACTTGTTGCTGTGTTTGACTCTATGTTGGGCACTGTTATTATCCCATTTTGTTGAAGAGGAAATTGAGCTTTAGAGAAAGTAACTAACACTCCCAAGAGCCCCACAACTAGTAAATGCTGGATCCTAGATTCAGATCAAGATCTTCTGATTCAAAGTCTATGCTCTCTCCGGCCATGATCCTACATTATCTCTTGGTTAGACTGTATACCCTGATACATTCTAGCTATGACATTATAAAACTTGGAACAGCAGTGGGGGGAGGGTAGAAAAAATGGACGTCAAACTATTTTCATCCATATGAGTGACAGCCTTCAAAATCAGCACCATGAAAATCTAAACACTTATTCCTGCAAGGATACTAATGCTCTGGAAGGGCTAATGACTCCACACCAGTGCATCCGCCTTAAAAGAAAGGATCTTAGTGCATTTTGCCCCACCTTGTATATACAGAAAGAGCCCTGAGTTCATTAAAAAGCAGTCTCGTTTCTACTCTTTGCCTGTCCAACTCTTCATCAATGTCTTCAAATGGAGAGTGAAGAATGAATTATCCACTTGGAATAATAGGGAGGCAGAATGAGTCACTTGAGTAGCCAGTCTGTCCTAATACTTGACCCTTACTCTGCTTGAACAGAGACTGAAAACCAACAGATGCTCAGGGAGCTACATTCAACACGTCATCCCAGGTCCTTCCTAAATTGTCATGGAAATAGCTATAAATTTTTTTTTCTGAACAAACTCAGCATAAAGCACATATCTTCATATCACCGACTCTTCTACTTTTTGCTCATCAACATACCTATTGAAAAAAAAACTTGAGAAGTAAAAATATAAAGCCTTGAGTTGAAACATGCACAAAACCAGCAGTTAGTCCTTTGACTGTGTGTGTCCTGAATAGTACGGCTGTGCAGGGACTCTCAATAGACATTTAATTTTACCCTTCAGTTTAGTAACATTTAATTCCTTCTCATCTGTAACATACAAACACATATTTATTTCACATCACACTTCCCTCTACCAGGGAAATCAGGTTCATGTTTCTCAACCTGGAGATGGGACATTGTACTTTCTAGAATAGAAACAATACATGAGAAAAAAATGAAAGCAGATTGTTTAAATAAAAAAGTGAATAAATTATTCAGACCAGCTGTTTGGATTTGGAAAGAACTTTTCCGTGCTGATCAAAACCTCTTAATTTGTTTTGCGCTACTGTGAAAGAGCAGGGTGTAAATAGACCCATGCCTACCACCACTGAGCTTGCTTTTATTCTTAACTCTTATTATAAATATAATTGTGATAAAATGACTTTTTCTTACCAATGAGTCTCTAAGCATGACTATCTTTTCCATGGAACTGTATTAAAAATCTCTTGTTTACCTCCAATAACTCAATAACCTTTTAACACTACAAAATAAATACATTATTGAATGTAGTTATGATGGTGGTGATTTTTATGGAATATGATCTGATAATTATAGAATGTTATTTGGAATTTCTATTATACCTTAGTTCTTCTGAATTTAATATAAGAACCAGCATACAAAGTTAAAAAATGATAAAGGATTTAACTCAAATGTGGTCAAAAATTGAAAATCTCAAATATGTCCATGAACATAATAAAGTATCTGAAGTTGATTTTTTGAAAATGGTCTATTAAGTAGATTGAATATCAATGATTTTCAATACATGTATATGCAACAGGTGCTCGTGTTTTCAATATACAGCCGGTATTCTTAAAAAGATAAAGGATTTTTTTCCTAGTGCTATAACTCAAAATGCTGCATCTTGCAAAATGTATACCAAAACTGTAAGTGTCTACAATGTTTTATATTACTTGATTTAATCTTAAACAGTGAAGCACACGGAGGAACTTCCTCTCCAAATTTTATGTCTCCCAGGTTTTTTTCTTCCTCTAATACTGTTTCATTTTACAAAACAACTGCAATGTGGACCTCTGCATGGAGACACTCTCGTTTGCAAGAAACTGCATTTACAAAAACAAAACACCAGGAAATGTAAGAGGGAAAAGAGCTGCCACCCAGAGTCCTGTAGGTATGCAACAACAGGATGTCTTCTCTTCGGAAGCCAAATTATCCTATGGCCCCCTGGGAGCTGCAGGGCGCTCTAGGATTTTCATCATCTGCCTTTAACTTAAGCCATTTCTGGACTTTTTCACTTCAGGCAATCAACACTATCCTGTCAAGTTTATGGGGTACGGATTTCCATCTCAAAATTGGTCACAACAGTCCTCTCGGATGCTCCATTCTTTAACACATCACCTTATGGAATACTTGGTACAACTGATACAATTAACATGAATCACAAATATAGGCATCCATGAAAGAGAGCAGCTGCAACGAACGAGGATTTTTAATACAGAAGACGAGTTAATATTTGCTCTAAGTTTCAACGACATTTTTTCCACATGTAAATTTCCTAATATCAAACGTAAGGATATTTATACCTAAAATTATATAATTATATATTAGTGATAGAATTGCCTGTCGTGGCCCACCAATGAAACTATTCTCTAGGAGAAAACGCCCTAAGCTAAACTCATTTTTTTTTTTTTTTTGAATTCTGGAAAATACCTTTAGAAATGTATACATATGCCAGACACCTAGGACTTCTGGAACCTGGCAAACCACATTTTTTTTTAGGATCAATGCCATGTTAACAGATGGGTGATAGTGTAGGCATGCCAGGGAATCAAAATGTGCAACACATTCCACTACGAGGGGGCAGAATCTCATCCAGAAATACCCGTCTGTGCCACTGGCTAAAGGAATATTCCGTTTCAACCGCACCTCAGAGCCAGATCAGTTAAAACAGTTTGTAACTTCTAAAGTCACAAAACAGTTTTTTGTTGTGTGTGTGTTTTGGGGGGTTTTTCGTTTTCTGTTTTTTTGTTTTGGCTTTTGAGTGTAAGAATTCACATTCCACTGGGAAAAGTAGGAGGGGAGCCATTGTAATGAAATTTTAAGCAGCAAAAATGCTATTATGGCCTATTTCATTTTTCAACTGAATGGCTCACCTAAACAGGAAAACCATTTTGTGGAAGCCAGCATATATGTTTGTTAAATAGAATCCCAGAGATCTTTCTGACTTAATTATTTCAAAGTATTTTTTTCCCTCCCTGAAACCTACAGAAACCCATCTTAATTTGGGAATGAACAGTTTCACCAGAACTGCCCTGCTGGGCAGAGTTGTATCAACAGCCACAATTGAACATGGTGCACAGAACTCATCCCTAGTTCAAGGATGTTCACCAACTGTAGTATTAAGGAGGCTCTTCACAGATTCTCTGGCTTTGACTAGAGTAAAGGAGAGATGTTCCCTGAAAGAATGGAAATTTTGAGCCTTTGTACTTTAGGTTCCTTATCTCTCTTGAGTTTATGACTTCATAACCCCTACCAAAGAATTCGTTCATTGATATCAGTAAATCATTCATGTGTAATGAGTTTTAATTCTCATCATGCTGCTGAAACTAAATGTTTTGGTCTTGGGTCATAATGGAAGAGTGGAACCAATATCCATTGCAGACAGACTTTTTTTTTAATTAGGCCTGAAAACAATTTTATCGTAAAATTTGCATTTTCTTGTATCTATATCTGCTTCCCCTACTAGTCAAGATACGCCAGCTACTAATATATTAAATTTGACTAGGTATGAAAAGTAACTATTTTCAATAAATTAAGAGGTCATTAATTAATATATTTCCTAATCATTACTATTAAGATAAATACAAATTTTTATTTTCATTTAAGCATTTATAGTAAAATGTAAATTAAAGTCTTTTAGATACATGGGATCATAGAATATCAAGGAGCACTGTAATCTATATCAATTATCACAAGTCACAGAACCTTAATGTGACTTTTTGCATTTGCGATTTTTTTAATTAAACTTCTACAGGATTTTTTATTGTTATTGTTCTGAGTAATAATGTTCCTCATTAAAAATACAGTAACAGAGTTTAGGTAGAACACTCATCAGATACAATAAGTAATATAGTGCCCTAACTAATGAAACAATTATTAGCCAATATACTTGGTACATGTTATAATACTACATTTATAAGTTCAAGAGAAAATGAAATCTCATATTTAGAGATTCTCTGATTTTTAAATTAAGAGCAAATCAATGATTGTTGGTGAAACTCCTGAAACTAATACCCCCCCATCAACCTAATTAGTAATTGTACATACTACAGAACTTTGAGAAGTGACATATTAAGTTGTATGAAGTATATAAAGGTATAACTCTACTTTTAAATATAAACAACCCAACTAAAGTTTTTCACAACATTAAGCATAAAAATCACCTGGAGATTAACAGCTGTAAAACAGGACATAATTTTTTCATCATTTCCCAAACTGGTAAACTACTGTGGAGAAAAAAAGGAAAAAAAAAGTGCAGCTCTCTCAAATACAAAGTTATCTTCCATTGGCCAAGAGAATTATGTAAATGTTACTTGCTTCCATTTGCTCTTCTCATCTGCAAACGAGAGTATGTCAAATGTGCCAAGTTGACTAGCCATTCTATTAAAATAAAGACTACCTTAGCCAAAGAAGAAATTGGACAGATTCTCAGCTTTGTCTGCAAACATGAAGAGGAAAAAATACACTAATGGAAGCAGCATGATTCTTCATTATGGACCCCTCCAGGTCTTGAAAATCATCCAAGGAGCTATCTCATCAAAAGTTGAACATCTTCCAAGGATCCCTTCACACACACCCTTTTTAAATGGTGAGTTCCTATCAAAGATTTTCTCCATTCAAAGAGTTAAGAGGGGCTTCTGCAATAATTCCCATTTTCTGAATCTTGTCCAAGATCTATCCAAGGAGTAATAAAGGATTCAGTATACCTCATTCAATTTTTAAGGATGGAATACCTCTAAGGGAGAAGAAAACTATCGCCATGATTTCCAAGGACATGTCTTGCTTATCATTTGATGGTGGAAATTGTCCAGTTGATTCTGTCTTTGCTTCTAAGTATATATCTTCCTTCAGCCCAAGGGATGAAAGCATTCCAAGGTCTCTTTTAGTCAAGAATCTTCTCACACTTACACATATATTACACATATCCCCTTTTTTACTACTGAAATCTTTTCAACTAGGAGCCGTAAAGTTGGGGAAAAGGTTTTAATTGAAAAGTAATTGCCAATCGTATCATTTTCATTTTGAAATAACACTTATGTTTCACATACTCTAAAGCATTTTATTTATTTATTTATTTTTATCCAAAGGAGAATTTTCTTTATTCCTCATTTACCAATAGCTTTTTTTTTTTTTAACATCTTTATTGGAGTATAATTGCTTTACAATGGTGTGTTCGTTTCTGCTTTGTAACAAAGTGAATCAGCTATACATATACATATATCCCTATATCTCCTCCCTCTTGTGTCTCCCTCCCACCCTCTCTATCCCACCCTTCTAGGTGCTCACAAAGCACCGAGCTGATCTCCCTGTGTAAAGCATTTTAAAATACAGGATAAAAAATTATATAAGCATTTATCTATATATAGCAGAACTTTAGCAACAACCCATTATAATCTTTATATTTTATGTTTGTTTCTAACAGTTTTTACATATTTCTTCCTAATACTAAACAAAATTAAGCAAATAATATACAGGTTTCCCCAGATATTTAAAAGCAGAGCGTTCCCATGAAAGCTGAAAGGGATTAAAGCGAAGCAGCAATTATCTTAGGACACATCTTGCTAATGGATGCACAAAATAAATTAAGATAAAGCACAGATGCTCACAGACCCAGTTCAAAGCTATGGTGGCTTGATGCTGAGATGCCGAGTGCAGTTCCTGGGGAAGGAGCTTGGCGGTGCCACTCTCCCTGCTCAGGAAGCACACTGCCTCTGTGAGAGCTTGCTTCAAAACAAATGCTGACCGCTATCTTCCCTTTTTGCTTCTTTTCGTAAAAGTGAAAACCCTCTTCAGATTTCTTTCAGTTAGTGAAAACAGGTACTAATGTAGGTATTTTGTAAAAGCAAAGTGGCATAAAGCAAACTTCAAAAAGTGGGGGGTACCTGTACCCCCAAAGTAAGAAGCTGAACGTGGGATGGAACCTCTGGATGCAAGAAGTGGAAATTTACAAGTGTCCTGAGAGTGTGGAGCTAGAAGTCAGACTTCAAACGGACCCCAAAGTGTGACTGTTAAGAATGCCAGAATGCGGAGGCTCTAGAAGAGAGTAAAGCCATGGCTGTTCCCTCAAGGTCACTTCCAGAACCACAGTGTGCTTTTTGATTTGACTGCCCTTTGCTGGCAGCAATATGCACTTTGGGTTCTTAATCGACAGTGGCACTTTGCATTTGCACAAGTTACTTTTGGCTCCACCTCTTCCTACGTGAATGTATACAGGTAACAAATTTTGAAGAGGGCTTTCAGAGTATTCAGCTGTGTACAGGTAAAATTAGTCAATTTTGTATGAGGTGACAGTTGGAAGCTGAGAGTATTTGTAACTGAAACAAATCCAGTACCCAACACTAAAGAATAAGTTACATCCTTAAAACACTTGCTAAAACTGTTTTTTTACTGAGATATAAATGAATGTATAGTATACTAGTTTCAGGTATACAATAATGATTATATATATATATATATATATATATATATATATATATATATATATACCAAAATGATCACCACAATAACCACGTTGTGGTTAACACTCATTACCACACATAATTACTTTTTTTTTCTTGAAATGAGAACTTGTAGGATGTACTCTCTCAGCAAGTTTCAAATATACAATACAGTATTGTTAACTATAGTCACCATGCTGTACATTACATCTTCAGCACTTATTTTATAATTGGAAGTCTCTCCCTTCTGACTACCTTCATCTATTTTGACTATTTCCCCAAATCAAATTTTTCAAAATTGTTTGATATAAACTCTTTTTTCATTAAAATCGGGGAAGTCGTGGTCAAATGTACTGTTTCCTTTAACATGGCTTAATTCACATCCCTGGTGGGTAAATTCAGTTATTTAGAGCTGCTCTTTTACTTTCAATGATTATTCAGAGTAAAGCTATAGAAATTTAGAAAACTGTGACAAAAAGAAAAAGAATGAGTCAGAATCTCATTGTCCTAGGATAATCGTTTTGATGTGTCTACTTTCATTAACATATTTTTTATTATTGTAATCAGACTGTGCAAATAGTGTTCTTGACATTTTTTCTACTTAATATCAAAAGCATTTTATGTTTAGCTCATTTTTTACAATGAAATTTTTTAATGACTGCATTATATGCCATTAAGTGAATATGCCACTGGAAATTTAATAATCATTTTCTCATATTTTTAAACATTTAGCTTGTTTCCACTTATTCACTTTTAATTTTTATTTGTAAATTATTTTTGTAATGATTTGTAAAATTTTTTTGCCTTGTTCACTTTTTAAATAAACTTTTTCTTCGGGAATAATTTTAGATTTATAGAAAAGTTACAAAGATAGTACAGAGAGTGCCCATATACTCATCACAGCCTTCCATTTCTCGTAATGTTATCACACTACACTGTCACGGTTTATTCATCAAAACTAAGAATACAATATTGGGACACTGCTGTTAACTAAATCCTAGACTTCATTAAGATTTCACCAATTTCTCCAAATAATGTTTTAATGATGCTGTACATTGATATGGAAAAATAAACAAGTAGACTATGGTTATATAAGGCTATGAGAAGACCAAAAATGGTCTATCAGGTTCTCCTATTAGTTTTTGAGTTGTTTAACATGAAATCAGTTATCACCATTAATTTTTAAGGCCAGCAGATTTCTGCTCTAAAATCTAATAACAGTAAAAAGAAACAGACAATATCAATTAAACATTAAAAGTACAAACAGATATGTTCCTGTTCAAATTAGAATATCTAAAATGTTACTAAGGAGAATATATTCTAGCAATGTGTACATACATTTTCGTGTATGTTTGTGCAGATAGCCAACCTTTCTTGAACTTCAAATATGTGCTCAACCCTCTTCCAAGTGCTGCAAAAGGAAAATGATATATCCCTAAAAGAGTTGACTTTCCCTTCAGAAGCTTAAAAATCCAACAGTCAAGTAAACAACAGTCAATTCATAAAATGGATGTGTAAACAACGTGGCAGTGGAGAGCACAGAAACAACCGCAGAAGTTTTCCTGACACATAATTCTAAGACAAAATGAAAAGAAAAAATACAGACTAACAAAGTTGTAGGCAAAGTGTCTTGCAGGGGGGGAAAAAAAAAAAAGATTTTTACAGAATTTCTGGCACTCTCTTTGCAGTTACAACAATAGTTACTAATGATCACCAGTGCGACTGAGGCCTTAATATGTACCAAGAACTGCTGGGCAAGTCATTCATTCTCCAAACAAATGGAAGCACATAACCCCACAAAAGCAGCTAACTCAGACTCCCCAGTTTCATGAATTATAGGTCTCAATATAAACCTCTGGATCAGAATGAAAGATTGTTTCTGGTGGGCCTCAGAAACATGTGTTGGACAAAACAGTATAATAATAACTAACATTTACTGAGCACTGTTCTAGGCACACTTTTATACACTGTACATAGATTTACACACATAACCCTGACAACAACTCTTTGAAGCAAGATCTAGGGTTAGCTCCATTTGAAGTTGAAGAAATTGAGTCCCAGAAGGTCGCAGAGCATGTGAAAGAATGTTAAAGTAGGAAGCAGAGAAGTGTGTATTCAAACTCAGGCTGCCCCACAAGAGAGGAGAAACTGGGAGGCAGGGGGTTCTAGTGGGGAAGCCGGAAAGAGAAAGCGTTCCAAGTGGTAATCTTTCCTTTTGGTTTTTTAATTTTTTGGCTGTGCTGGGTCTTCATTGTGGCGTGCAGTCTTCTCTAGTTGTTGCACATGGGCTTAGTTGCCCTGTAGCAGCATGTGGGTTCTTAGTTCCCCGGCCAGGGATCAAACCCACGTCCCCTGCATTGGAAGGCAGATTCGTAACCACTGGGCCACCAGGGAAGTCCCTTTTCCTTTTGTTTTTAATGTGTCTTCTAGGCCACTCTAAGAATGCTCGTGTTTCAAACTCTGTCCATTTGGTCATAATCAAACTGGCCGTGCCCCACCCGGCACCCCCCAACACACACACACACACACACACACATACACACACACACACACACACTTTGGGGCACGTTTCACCATGCAATTTTTCAGTGCCTGATACAGTGCTAGACCCTGCTATGGATCCACAAGGCAGGGAGTTAAAAGCATGATCTTATCACTGGCCCAGGATCAGCATAATTCTCCCCGCCCCAGAGCAATTTTTAGGTTGGCAAATTCTTTCATGATCTAGAAACAAGAGAAACTTTAATACAAGGCTCTGTTATCAAGGCACTCAGTTCCTGCTCCTCCTCTTCTTCCTCCCCTTTGCCCTCATTATGCTAATTTCTTATGATTTTAAATTATGTTTAATATATTTCCTACTAAGTATGATTAAGAAGTTGAATACAAGATATTTTTATAACATCTGATGTTCAAATTTGGCCCAAATTTTACTCCCTGGCTCCATACTGTTCAGAAAGTAGAACACATCATTCTTTATGCCATGTAATTATCATCATCATCATTATTAAAGCTCACTGAGGGCTTCCCTGGTGGCGCAGTGGTTGGGAGTCTGCCTGCTAATGCAGGGGACGCGGGTTCGAGCCCTGGTCTGGGAAGATCCCACGTGCCGCGGAGCAGCTGGGCCCGTGAGCCACAACTACTGAGCCTGCGCATCTGGAGCCTGTGCTCCGCAACAGGAGAGGCCGCGACAGTGAGAGGCCCGCGCACCGCGATGAAGAGTGGCCCCCACTCGCCACAACTAGAGGAAGCCCTCGCACAGAAACGAAGACCCAACACAGTCAAATAAATAAATAATAATTTTTTAAAAAAAAAAAAAGCTCACTGAAAAGATAACATATGTTTTACAGATACTAATATAATCCTCACAACAACCCTTTAGGTAACTGCTATTATTCCATTCTACACATTGGGCCATAAACTGAGGCACTGAAGCAAAATAAATTGCCCAAGATTACATATCTATTATGAATCTGCTGTGGTACCAAGATTCATCACAGACCTTGTGACTCCAGAGTTAAACACATGGAGTTGAACACATCATTACGATTTTACTCAATGTATAACAGAAACAAGTTCCCTTACTAACAGAGTGATCATTGAAACAACTTACAGAAATATAATATACAAACAAAAAATTATGCACACATTCAGACACCGTGAGAGAGAACAACTTCTAAAAATAGGGGATGTTGAAACTAGTTTTGATTCAGAACCAATTTTATATTTTTTCAATTACCCCACTGTCTGTGATCATCTAGTATCCCTGTAAAACAACTACCACAGGTACCACTGTGAAAGATGTTATTCAAATGCTTGAGTGGGTACATAATGTTCTCAGTGTTTACTTAAGTATTTGATTCCATAATTACAATCTCCCCTGTTAATATTTCACCTTTAGTGTTCTTTATAGGGGCGCATTTATTGCTTGAGTACTTCAAATGTTACTTAGGAAAAATATATATTGCATGTAACTCAAAGTGGCTTCCAACGTGCATATTGCTTCAGAAGCATCAAATGCCCGTATATGCTGGTGGGAAACACACCTGGGACTTATTGACAATTCATTATGTTCAGGTAACTGCAGTCCTATATGTGGTCTTTTTGTTGCTGATATATACTTTAAAGCTAAAATAAAATCTGTTTACTATTAACAACATGGTTAAATGAATGAATGAATATGATTTGTTGTATTTTCTAATAGAATCAACCAAGCCATTACAGATAAAAAAAGCAAAGACAATAATTGTTTCTAATGTTTGTAATCAGGTAATAAAATACACCACTGTTACTGAAATAAAGTACAAAGATAACACATTTTTATCTCTAATATCTCTGTTGGCTACTCCATGACCAAATTAAAATTTCTGAATAGTTCCTATCTACATAAGAGGTGTTTGCTCTTGGCTTTTTCTTTTTCTTTGCTGTGTTTTGTTTCTAAACTTCCCAGTAATCTAGAGACAGGCAATACATAGGCGGCAGTAGAAGATTTCATAGTGAAAGAT
Organism: Balaenoptera acutorostrata; assembly: GCF_949987535.1. NCBI lineage: Eukaryota > Metazoa > Chordata > Mammalia > Artiodactyla > Balaenopteridae > Balaenoptera > Balaenoptera acutorostrata. The sequence goes on from NC_080070.1 coordinate 68,736,001, forward strand.
AATTGCCAGAGTTGAACTACCTAGAATACAGGAGTTGGGTTGATTCCCATACTGGGTCTCTGGGGTCAGGAGTTCCACAGAATAGATTATCTAAAATAAAAGTCTCTAGAGCATTCTTGCCAGTGATAGTTTAACAACATGGCTTTGATAAGCCTTTGAAAGGCTTTTTTTTTTTTGACTTTGAAAATATACAGTTCTAACAAATTGGGCAAGTTACCTAATTTGTTAAACCCTCAGACTTTTAAAATTGTTTTAGTTTTTTCATGTATACAGTGGTAGTAAAATTGAAGGACAGGTATAAGAATTAAATGAGATCATACATGTTAAACACCTAGCACATATCTTAGAAATTGGGGGTGGGGGGTGGTACTGTAGTGAAAACCTCAAGCCTTGGCTTTCAGTGTTTGAGCCCAAATTCTTGCTCTGCTCTTAACGAGCTGTGTGACTTGAGGACTATATAGCACTTACAATGCTCAGTTGACACTCAACGGCATCATGACTTCTCCACATTCTACTCATGATCAACAATTTTATTCCACTTTTACTACTCTCCCCAACTCTTCCCTTGCTCTCCCTTTCCAGAAAAGTAACAAAAATATACAGGCTGATACCTGCGATATTGCCTTATTCCCCTTGAAACAGCCCAACCCTGGCAGTTGTGCCTTATCAACAGAGGTTGTGCAACTTTAATGTCTTCCAATTAGTTCTCCTCTAAATAGCCAGATGTTTTATTTGGCGTCACCACTGGACAAATCAACTGAAAACAGTAAATTCAATCCAAATTCATGGCCTAGGGAACATCATGTGACTTTCAATTAGGAAACTAGTGCTAACTTCTAAAGAAATGGCTGACTACTGAATACTGTTTGACAATCCATTTTTTAAAACAAATCCTTCCAAATCTATCCATTTCAGCTTCAGATTTTATTGTCAGAGACAACATTCTTACAGATAACCTCCAAAAAGAAAAAACTAGCTCTGGTATCTATTTACTCAGAGAAGTGAAATGGTGCATGTAACATCTCTGTTACACAGAACCCAACAGTGACTGATGTTAGCCCTTAAATTCGTCTGTCGTTCATTTTGACTGCAAAGTGACCTATGCTAATTTATGTTAGTTTATATCGGGTAACACCCTTCAGTTTTCAACTAACACCGAAAAATGAACACATTCTGGTTAAATAAGGAAAACCCAAATTTTCCAAACACCAAAGCAAGAGTTAGTCCACAAATGTCCAGCATTACATAAGTTTACAGAGAACAAGACACCAAATGGCAACCCCTAGATTTCTCCATTACTTGGGCTCCCTTCCCTCATACTTAGTGGAAAAAGTATAAGCTTTGATTCAGTTCATATAAGCACAAATCCCAGCTCTATTACTTAATACTTGCTTAGTCTTTGGCAAAATAGTAAATCTCTTTGTAACTCAGATTCTTCATCTAACAAAATGGAAACGGAAATCATAGTAACCTCCTAAGATAACTGTTAGGAGAGGATTAAATACGATAATACATGTAACACTCTTTAAAGAATGATTGGGATACAGTAAGTGCTCAAGAGATTTTAGTTATTAATACCCTCAATAATAATAATAGTACTTTAAAAACTTCATGCATTCTACTCACCACAGAAACATCCCTAGCTGATAAGATAAGAGTAATTTATTAAACCACTGGTGTGTATCAACAACTTAATTATTAGTATCACCTAACCAAGAGCCAGGTTTTATGTCTGTATCCTAATATTGCAACAGAGAGTCAAGAATTAAATGCATGGCTCAGAAAGATCTCTCTGGCGATATCTGAACACCAAACTGAAATAAATCCAGATATGGGATTATGCCCAGAGTCAGAAGTAAGGGTGTTGAAGACCTACATACAGGCAGTAGCAGCTACTATATGAAGAATCGGAGAGCCATGAGATGTATGAAGAAGGTGGAACCTACACAAAAAGATCAGTGATGTAACATGGGTGGTACCAAATAAATTAAACCCTATCAAGTTTTTTTCTTTTTAAGCTTCCTAGAGCAGGGACCCATTTATGTTTCTCTAGTATATACCTCATACAACAAGTATTATTAAGCCAAAATTCATCTCAACTTCAACTTTTTTAAAAATAATTATGTCTCATCGTAGAAGATAAAAAGAATGCATATAGCTGGTAAAATATGATTAGCTTCATTAATACGTCAGACTAAGCTATCCATATGTTAATCAATATATTTATGTTAATTGCTAATTTTCATGTCTCGCAACAAAGGTGCAAATTGTGGTATCATCTGACCTTCAAAGAACACATGATACCAGGGGATTTTTTTTTTCTTACTAAATTGTGCAACTGCTAAAATTAATTGCACCCCTGGGCTATTATATTATGCATGAATTGTCACCCAAATGAATGACAATGTTTGAGAGGGAGTGAAAGAATAGGGATTTACATGTGTTCTCAGTGAACGCTGCCAGCTACATGACAACTGACATGATACCCAATTACAACATCACTAATTAAGGCTATCAAACAAGTCCGTGCATTCTTGCCCATCACTACGATTTTCCATCTCGTCCTTTGAATTTTCTTTCAGTAAATGGGGAAAAAACCTTTTCAGAGTAGTTTTCTCTGGCTTTCTGAAACTAGGATTTATCCATTCTGATATGTCATAAAATATGGTAATTTTGCTGTGCCCAATTGTAACATGTAACAAAAGAGCAACAATATGGGTTGATGTTATTTTTCTTATCTCAGCACTCAAAAACAGCTAATAAAGTCAGGTCTAGGGTTCTCCTCTTAAGACTGAGCAATGCCAGTGAAATCTTAAGAGTTTCATTTCATGGGGAATACAGGACATGTCATAGAGAAGAGAGCCTTAAAGATATACAATTCAGGGCTTCCCTGGTGGCGCAGTGGTTGAGAATCTGCCTGCTAATGCAGGGGACACGGGTTCGAGCCCTGGTCTGGGAAGATCCCACATGCCATGGAGCAGCTGGGCCCGTGAGCCACAACTACTGAGCCTGCGCGTCTGGAGCCTGTGCCCCGCGACGGGAGGGGCCGCGATAGTGAAAGGCCCGCGCACCGCGATGAAGAGCGGTCCCCGCACCGCGATGAAGAGTGGCCCCCACTTGCCGTAGCTGGAGAAAGCCCTCGCACGAACCGAAGACCCAACACAGCCAAAAATAAATAAATAAATAAATAAATAAAGTAGCTATTAAAAAAAAAAAAAAAAAGATATACAATTCATTATTTTCTTTATTGGAAAGGATTTTAGCCAGTTAAAAGTATAGCTTATATCACTTCTTGTAACACTTCCTCATTCACAAATAAGATGAACGTGATGGCTCAAATTTCTCCATATATGAAGTGGAGCCACCTTTCATTCCACAAGGTAATCAATAAGCGTCTTGATCCTTTCAATGAAATTCTTAGAAATGTATGTATATGTGGACATATACAATATTGTACTCATTTTATTATGTATTATTTATTTAATATGCATTAATTGTATTACTTTATTATGTATTATTTAATACATATACTAAAAATATATGCAGATATATGCATACTGTTTTGTATATATTTAGTGTTTATATGTATGCGTGTCTGTCTGTCTGTTCAAGGTTTAACCAAAGGGACATAAAAATTTGTGTAATATTACCTTGCACAATAAAAGTTAGCAACACTCATACTTAACACACGAAGGTGCACACATACTCACACACAGCACCTATTTAACATATTTAGGGAGTGATGTCAGCACCATGGGAGCGTAAGACATCCCTCCTTTTTTTTTTTTTTTTTTTTAACGAATTTTTTCTTTTCTTTTTTTTTTTTTTTTTAAAATTAGTTTTGCTTTTTTTTTTTTTAATACTTTATTTATTTTATTTTATTTATTTATTTATGACTGTGTTGGGTCTCAGTTTTCGTGTGAGGGCTTTCTCTAGTTGCGGCAAGTGGGGGCCACTCTTCATCGCGGTGCGGGGGCCGCTCTTCATCGCGGGGCGCGGGCCTTTCACTATCGCGGCCCCTCCCGTCGCGGGGCACAGGCTCCAGACGCGCAGGCTCAGTAGTTGTGGCTCACGGGCCCAGTTGCTCCGCGGCATGAGGGATCTTCCCAGACCAGGGCTCGAACCCGTGTCCCCTGCATTGGCAGGCAGACTCTCAACCACTGCACCACCAGGGAAGCCCCATCCCTCCTTTTTGTCTCCACTTTTTGCAACTAATTTGACATCCATTCATGAACAAGAGAAGCTCTGCGTGAGTTGTGGGATCCAGTATCATACACCAAGGAAATCAGGAGGAGTCCCAATCACCTATGCAATGAGTAACAGGCAGACAGACATTGATATTGCTATGGAACCAGCAGGAGCTTGCAAACTGATCACAGCCCCTCTCAACCTCGGCCAGGAAAACCAGGAGAGTGCTGACTTGAGTAGACACCCACAGATGAGAGCGACTATGTAGAAGTCTAGCCTTCCTGAGGAGAGATTCCAGCATCCCACTTGAGGAAAAAGAAAAGAACACAAGTTTGGATGCACTGGAGAGGATTAGAGAAACTTGGCCACCACACTACTTCCCCTGATGCCTCAGCACAGCCCTGGACTGAACAAGCTGGTGGGGACCACACCTGAAGGAAAAAGAGACCAGTGAATGAGTACCTGGCTACCCACGTTGTGCAGGAAACTGGGCTGAAGAAGCCCATTTCTACCTGCAGCACCCAGAGTACTGATGCAGGACCTCCAGGACTGGGGGCAGGGAGATCAAACAGGAGGCAGATACAAATATCAAAGGGCATTAGAAGCATATAGTGCCTGCTGACTGCTTTCATGACTCCAGCAAAAATTTCACCCATGAGTCACTAGGAGAACCTCACTCAAGGATCCCCTCACCTGCCACACAGTTACCCCCCAATGCTCCAAGTGCCAAACTCACACCTCCCCACACTCTGCAGCTGGCTCCTGGTGTTCAATTCAGAGCGTAGCTGCAAGAGCAAGGTCCAGTAAACAAGGAGTCCCTTCAAAAAAAAAAAAAAAAAAAAAGGGCTGGGAATTATGGGCAAGGGATAAACTATAGCCTTTAGCTGTAGCACCACATTCTAGTGAAAAAAAAAGAGGTTTCCAACAGAAAGACTGATAAGTTGTAAGAAGCAGAAAAGACAGAAGATTAAGAATTCTGACACAAAAAGGAGTAAAAAGTGTAGAGCAGGTGCATCCACACAAGGTTGGAGAGAGTGCTAGATTTAAGCAGAACCAAAGAAGATTATCTCCCACCAGAAATCAACAAGTAAAGATCTGAGGAGGTGTCTGCTGCTTCATATGTGAAAACAGCAATGCAAAGCTTCAAGGAACATGAAGAATCAAGGAAACATGTCACCAGCAAAAGATAATAATAATCCTCCATAACGGAATTCAAAAGCATGCAATTTTGCAATATAGCTAATAAAAAATTCAAAATAGCTCTTTTGAAGAAACTCAATGAACTCTAAGAAAACACAGAAACACAGTTCAATGAAATCAGGAAAATTCATGAAAAAAATGAGAAATTTAACAAAGAGATAAAAATCTTAAAAAAGAACCTACAGGAATTCTGAATCTGAAGAATTCAGTAAACAAAATGAAAAATGCAGTAGAGTACAGCTACAACAGAATAGATCAAATGGAAGACAGAATCAATGATCAGAGAATAAACAAGTACTTTGAAAAAACCCAGAGGTGAACAAAAAAAAGAATGAAAAAGAGCGAAGCCTATGTCATCTAGGGGACACCATCGAGTGTGCAAACATTAGATTAATTGGGATTTGAAAAAGAGAAGGGGGGAGAAGGCAGAAAGTTTAAAAAATGATA